>NC_082651.1:13834403-14140048 GCF_028023285.1 Balaenoptera ricei | reverse complement strand
AACCTGGTTCTTTTGGATAGGCAAAAGAAGAGCAGGAAAAATAAGTGACCGCACAAAACATGTAGTTCCTGAAAGTGGAAGGGGTAACGTGAGTTGAGGAGACGATCCTGCGTGTGTCCGCGACGGTGTTGAGAATTACGGCTGGTTAGAGATGCTGATGACCTAAGTGATCCAGTCTACCCGACACGCCCCTTCCTCATTATAAAGGAGAAGGAGCCCTGGCCCTGTGCACTTACGTCATTTGTCTAAAGTCACGTAGCTAGTTATTTACAGAACCGTGACTTTAATCCAAGCCTTCTGATCCTGGTCTGCCATGCTTTGTACCTTACTCTAGAGCAAAGAAAGAGTTAAAACCGCAAAAGGCCAAATTGGAGAAGATTTGAATGTTCGGCAAAGGCTTTAGAACTTTTCATGCAGTTAAGGACACCGTGAAGATTTTTGAGTGAAGTGATAAGAGTTGTGGTTTAGGAACAACCAACTGCTGTGGATTCCTCAGCAGTGTTTTCAAAAGAAGAGCATCAAAGATTAGAAGACTGGTTGGGCAGCTATAGCTGGAAGGCTATGACCCCATCAAAATTCTGAAGATTTTTTTTTAAGATACCGGCATACTAACATGCTCTTAATTTCTTGTGTCCAAAAGCAAAACAAGCAAAACCCCCCACTTCGCCTTCCACCTCCCACATTTCCTTGTTGCTCAGTACAGCGAAACTCTGAACTCTTTGTCTTTAATTCCTCTTCTCTCCTTGTCAAACACACTACAGTCGGGCTTTTGGGCACACAACTCCACCAAACTGCTCTAGCTGTGGCCACCATTGCTAAATTCAAAAGACAATTCTCCATCTTCATTTTATCAGCCATAGTTAACCCAGCACATCAGTCTTTCCTGTATAAAACACTTTTCACTGGTTTTCCTGCTTCCACTTGGGCCAAATCATAACTCTCATTACCACCCCCATTTTAACTTAATCTCCTCTTTGAAAGGCTTCTCTCCAAATAAGGTTACATTCGGAGGTACTGGGGGTAAGGACTTGAACATATGAATTTGAGGGGGGGACACGATTCAGCCCGTAACACCCAGATACTTGTGAGACTTGTTCCCTCACTTCCTTCAAGGCTCTGTTACCTTCCGAGTGAAGCCTCTCAGGACCACCCTTCCTAAACTCCTCCCCTGCTTTATTTGTCTCCTTAAATCTTAAAAACTCTACATACTTGTTTACTGTCTGTCTCCCTCCTCTCCTATATAAATTCCATGAACATTGACTCACTGATATATTCAAAGAGCCTAAAAACAATACGAAGTGTTTAGTAAGTGTTTAATAAATATTTGTTGAATGAATGAATATCTGAGGACAGAAGGGAAAGGGACAAATGGAAGAGACTGTAGTTGCTGTAGATAGAAGGGGGCGATTAAGGAAGCAAGATCCCAGAGTATCTGGAGAAAACAGAGACTGCTATGCCTTCCGTGTTGAAAGTGGAGATTAGAGAGTACCCCTAGAAAATAAATTACTTTGAAATGAAGAGAAAATAGATGAGAGAGCTCAAACTAGTTGATCACTGTCTACTCAAAACAGGAGATAAGATCTCCTAAGTAAGAGGTTATAAGAGGAAGGTGTCAGAAAATTAACCTGAGGTGAAAAATGATTGTTGACTATTTGTAATGGCTCATTTGAAATTAGGTAGTATTGAGATATATATTTTAGTGGACCTAATCCTCACAGTTTTGTAACTTTTTCAAAAAATGATCATGGCATGAGCAATAATCTGAGCTAATGAATTAGGGAGCTGCTTGCCACCTGTAAATGATGTGGAAGTTTTGTTCATTCATGTATTCATTTACCATTCAGGGAGTACCATGTAGACACCTGCATGTAATGGGAATAAAGATGTGAACAAAACAGGCATGGTCCTTGCCCTTCTGAAGCTTAATATCTATCTAGTTAGGGAGACAGACACTACTTTAATAATATATTATTAAAACCAAGACAAGTGCTATGATGAAAAAAGCACAGGCAGAAGAGCAGTGGTGGAAAATGTCAGGAGAGTCAAGCTTCATACTCCGAAAAAAAAAAATGCAAATATTTCCATTTTGGAAAAAGAAGAAAAGTCCTGAGTCATGGTCATCTGAGTGGGAAGAAAATAACTGGGAGGGAAAAGAGAATCTGCCAGTTTTAGGACAGCGTGCAGAGTCACAGTGACTTCATGGGAGCTCTGAAAACTGAGTCTGAGCACCTCAGGGAAGTGTTTGAAAAGTTGGGACCAGGCATGACGCTGATCAACGAGTCTGAGCCAGGAAAAGAAGCTGGTGTTTCGGTACCTGAGCCAGGGTTGCCCAGAACAATTAAGATTCTAAAACAGCTTGGTCCAGAAGGTCAGGAAAACAGGTTAGAGATTTAGTATCATAAGCTCAGTCCATGAACAGAGAATGTCTGTATCTGTTGAGATTGTATCTGGTTGTAATTAATAAAAAAAAAAAACCGGCCACATAATGGCTGAAACAAGGAAGGGATTTATTTTTCTTAGTGACATGGCAGTTCCACAATTGGTTTATTTAGTCTTACGCTCCTTTTGTTTTTCCATTCTTCATGTATGACTTTTGTCCCTCGTGCTTGTCATCTCATGATTTCAGGATGGCACACCCAGCATCATTTCTTTACTATGGGTAGGAAAAGGGGAACAACAGAAGACATTTACCACCTGAATTTGCCCTCTTTCCAAGAACTTTCCTGGAAGCCCCAAGTAGAGGACTTCCACTTACAATTCAAAGGTCAAGACCATGTCACATAGTCTGCTAGGATAGCACACTGCCACTCTGAACAAAACTGGGGTTCTGCTAGTGACGATGAGGAGGGAATTTGTAATCTGCTTTACCGAAGTATAGTACATGTACGATAAACTCTTCCTATTGAAAGCGCATGCTTGGATAAGTTTCGACAAATGCATACGCCACAGTCAAGATAACAGAATATTTCATCACCGCCAAAGGCATCCTCACATCCCTCTGCAGTTAGTCTCTCCTTTCACTCCCCAGCCCCCAGGTAATCACTGATCTGTTTTCAGTCACAGTAGATTTTCTAGAATTTTTAATAAATGTAATCATACAGTATAGACTCTTGTGTGTCTGGCTTCTTTCACTCATTATACTTTTAAATTCATGCATGCTGTTGCATGTAACCACACTTTGTTCATTTCTACTGCTGAGGAGTGTTCTATTGTATCTATGCCACATTTGTTTATCCATTCACCTACTGGCGTACATTGGGATACTTCCAATTTTTGGCTATTACAAATAAAGCTACTGGGACTTCCCTGGTGGTCCAGTGGTTAAGGCTCTGTGCTCCCAATGCAGGGGGCCCGTGTTCAATCCCTGGTCAGGGAACTAGATCCCACATGGCGCAACTAAGAACCTGCATGCCGCCACTAGAAGATCCCATGTGCCGCAACTAAGACCCGGCACAGCCAGATAAATAAAGAAATAAATATTATTAAAAATAAATAAATAAAGCTGCTATGAACTTTCATGTACAACTCTTTTGTGGAAACATAGGTTTTTATAACCCTTGAGTAAATACCTAGAAGTAAACTTACTGGCTCATGTGATGAATGTATTTTTAACTATATGACAATTTGCCAAATAGTTTTCCAAAGTGGTCGTACCATTTTACACTCCACCAGCCATGTGTGAGAGCTCAAGTTGTTCCAAATCCTCACCAACATTTGATATTGTCAGTCTTTTAATATCTGCTGTTCTAGTGGATGTGCAATGGCATCTCATTGTGGCTTTGGTTTGCATTTCCCTGATAACTAATGATTTTGAACATCTTTTAATGTACTTATTGGACATTTATATATCTTCTTTTGTGAAATATCTGTTCAAAGCATTTATAAACGAAATAATTTATATAGGTAGGCACCCAGCAGAGTTTGCCATACAGTGAAATATGCTGTGTCCTTGGGCTATTGCCATAATAATAATAAGAAGAAGGAGCCATCCCAACAATGAAGTGGCTTAAAAAAATTTTTGCTTTCACACCCTGTGCCTGAGGATTGAATGATGTAACCAAAACACTTTATTCTTATGGCAATGGCAGAAACACAAAAAAAGATGAGTGGAAACTTACAGGCTAGAGTCAGAACCAGAGTACTGAAAAAGAAATACAAGGAATCCAAATTGGAAAAGAAGAAGTTAAACTGTCACTGTTTGCAGATGACATGATACTATACATAGAAGATCCTAAAGACGCTACCAGAAAACTACTAGAGCTCATCAGTGAATCTGGTAAAGTTGCAGTTTACAAAATTAATACACAGAAATCTGTTACATTTCTATACACTAACAACAAAAGATCAGAAGGGGAAATTCAAGAAACAATCCCATTTACCATCGCATCAAAAAGAATAAAATACCTAGGAATAAACCTACTTAAGGAGACAAAAGACATGTACTCCAAAAACTATACGATGCTGATGAAAAAAATTGAAGAAGATACAAACAGATGGAAAGATATGCCATGTTCGTGGATTGGAAGAATCAATATCATCAAAATGACTATAGTACCCAAGGCAATCTACAGGTTCAATGCAATCCTTATCAAATTACCAATGTCATTTTTCACAGAACTAGAACAAAAAGTCTTAAAATTTGTATGGAGACACAAAAGACCCTGAATAGCCAAAACAATCTTGAGAAAGAAAAACAGAGCTGGAGGAATCAGGATCCCTGACTTCAGACTATACTACAAAGCTATAATCATCAAAACAGTATGGTACTGGCACAAAAATAGAAATATAGATCAATGGAACAGTATAGAAAGCCCAGAGATAAACCCACGCACTTGTGGTCAATTAATCTACGACAAAGGAGGCAAGACTACACAATGGTGGAAAGACAGTCTCTTCAACAAATGGCGTTGGGCAAACTGGACCAAAGAAAAAAATGGAAAAAAACGAAATCAGATCATTCTTTAACACCATACACAAAAATAAGCTCAAAATGGATTAAAGACCTAAATGTGAGACCAGACACTAAAAAACTCCTAGAGGAAAACATAGGCAGAACACTCTCTGGCATAAATCTCAGCAATATCCTTTTCAATGTCTCCCAGAATAATGGAAATAAAAACAAAAATAAACAAATGGGACCTAATTAAACTCAAAAGCTTTTGCACAGCAAAGGAAACCATAAACAAAGTGAAAAGGCAACCCACAGATTGGGAGAAAATATTTGCAAATGATGTGACTGACAAGGGATTATTCTCCAAAATTTACAAACAGCTCATGAGGCTTAATATCATCAAAACAAGCAACCCAATCAAAAAATGGGCAGAAGACCTAAATATACATTTCTCCAAAGAAGACATACAGGTGGCCAGGAGGCACATGAAAATATGTTCAGCATTGCTAATTATTAGAGAAATGCTAATCAAAACTACAATGAGATATCACCTCACACCAGTCAAAATGGGTATCATCAAAAAATCCACAAACAATAAATGCTGGAGAGGGTGTGGAGAGAAGGGAACCCTCCTACACTGTTGGTGGGAATGTAAATTGGTACAGCCACTATGGAGAACAGTATGGAACTTCCTTAAAATACTAAAAATAGAGCTATCATATGATCCTGCGATCCTACTCCTGGGCCTATATCTGGAGAAAAACATGGTCCGAAAGGATACATGCACCCCAATGTTCACTGCAGCACTGTTTACAATAGCCAAGACATGGAAGCAACCTAAATGTCTATCAACAGAGGAATGGATAAAGAAGATGTGGTATATATATACAATGAAATATTACTCAGCCATTAAAAAGAATGAAATAATGCCATTTGCAGCAACATGGATGGACCTAGAGATTGTCATACTGAGTGAAGTAAATCAGACAGAGAAAGAGAAATATTGTATGATATTCCTTGTATGTGGAATCTAAAAATAAATGATACAAATGAACTTATTTACAAAACAGAAACAGACTCACAGACTTAGAGAACAAACTTCTGGTTGCCAGGAGGAAGTATGTGGGGAAGGGATAGTTAGGAGTTTGGGATCGACATGTACACACTGCTATCTTTAAAATGGATAATCAACAAGGACCTACTGTAGAGCACAGGGAACTCTGTTCAATGTTATGTGGCAGCCTGGATGGGAGGGGAGTTTAGGAGAGAATGGATACATGTATATGTATGGCTGAGTCCCTTTGCTGTGCACCTGAAACTATCACAACATTGTTAATTGGCTATAGTCCAATATAAAATAAAAAGTAAAAAAAAAAAAGAAAAAAGAACAGGAGTACTATTACTTCCATCCACATTTCTTAGGCTAAGGCAAAGCATATGACTGAGTCCAACATCAGTGAGGCAGGAAAACAGGCCCTGCAGAGAAACTGCAAATTACACAACAGGACTCATGATTTTGGAGAACAAAAATAGAATCTATCACAACTGCTATGGGAGTGATCAATTATATCTGTGCCTGAATCAAGCATGAACAATTGCTTCAAAGCCATACGCACAATGAGACACCACTCCATATCTATTAGAACAGCTATTTTAAAAAATACTTATTTATTTATTTGGCTCCACCGGGTCTTAGTTGCAGCACACCAGATCTTCAGTTGTGGCATGCAGGAACTTAGTTGTGGCATGTGGGATCTAGTTCCCTGACCGGGGATCGAACCTGGGCCCCCTGCATTGGGAGTGTGGAGTCTTAGCCATTGGACCATGAGGGAAGTCCCAAGAACAACTATTTTTTTAAAAAGACAATATCAAGTGCTGGTGAGGATGTGGAACAATTGGAAATCTCATACATTGCTGGTCTGAATGCAAAGTGGTAAAACTATTTTGGAAACAGTTTGGCAGTTTTTTGTATAATTAGACATGTACTTACCATATGACTCAACAGTCCCACTCCCAAGTTTTTATCCAAGGGAAATGGAAACACGTCCACACAAAGACCTGTATGCAAATGTGTGTAGCAGCTTTACTCATAATTGCCCAAACCAGAAACACAGAAAATGTCTATCAACTAGCGAATGGATAAACAAACTGCAGTACGTCCATATGATGGAATACTACTCAGCAATGCAAAGGAACAAGTTCCATGAATGACATGGATGCATTTCAAAAGCCTTGTACTAAGTGAAATCATACCTTAATAAATCTGACCTTAAAGACCAACAAACAAAAAAATGATATAGACCTTTTCTCTTCCATTTTGTCCTGAAAAAGGCAAGAGGATGTGAAAACTGAGATTTGATTTGACAACTGACATTCCAATGATTCTTAGCCAGTTAAGTGACAAGCCAAAACTCAATGTGGCTTTGTTTGATTTGACATATGACGTGTAAATAAACAGTTTGGGGGTGCACCTTTCTTAAGCCCTAGAAGTTGCTTGGTGCAGGTTAAATGACAAGGATGGAAAAAGGAATTCATGAGGTTCTGGTTGGGAAGTGCAGAGCACATAACAAGCCTGGGTTTCTGGTGACTGTTTCAACCTTTAAAAAGATGATTGCACTTAAGGCCTATGTAAAAAAGGGACTGGGATCCCCAAAGAGGATCCCAACCCCTAGAGACTAGGGGTTGTTCAGCTGTAGTGAGCAAGCAGTGTATCAATGTTTCTCTAAGTGTGGTCCAGGATGGACTTAATTAGAAGTTCAGGAAAGGGGGCTCAAGTATCTCCATTTTATTTTTTTTATTTAAAAAATTTCTAGTGAAATATAATTGATTCACAATGCTGTGTTAGTTTCAGGTGTACAGCAAAGTGATGCAGATATATTTATATATATATATATTTTTTTTTTTTCAGAATCTCTTCCTATATAGGTTATTATAAAATATCTAGTATAGATAGTTCCCTGTGCTATACAGTAGGTCCTTGTTTTTTTTTTTTAATTAATTAATTAATTTTTGGCTGCGTCGGGTCTTCATTGCTGTGCGCGGGCTTTCTCTAGTTGCAGGGAGCGGGGGCTACTCTGTTGCAGTGCGCGGGCTTCTCATTGCGGTGGCTTCTCTTGTTGCGGAGCACGGGCTCTAGGCTCGCGGGCTCAATAGTTGTGGAACATGGGCTTAGTTGCTCTGCGGCATGTGGGATCTTCCCCAACCAGGGCTCGAAACCGTGTCCCCTGCATTGGCAGGCAGATTCCTAACTGCTGCGCCACCAGGGAAGTTCCCAGTCCTTACTGTTTACCTGTTTTATATATAGTAGTATATATATATGTTATTCCCAAATTCCTAATTTATCCCTCCCCCTACCCAAGCACCTCCATTTTAAACAAACTCCCTATGACATTCTTACACACACTAAAGTTTGAGGAATATGGTAGTTTGGAGTTAATATGTTTGTTATAGTGTGGATGCTGTGAAATTCATCATTTTTCTGAATACCTACAATTTATTTACATGTGCCTAGTTTATACCAAAGATCTTTCCCATTGAAGTGTTACCTGACCATCCACCTCTACTCCCACTAACCCCCAATTCGAGGGCCTATAATTTCTCCTTTGTGGTGTTCTAGAAAATTCTTCCTGGCCATTGCGAGTCCATCTCAGTCAGCTGCTTGCAGCTTGACTGTGGTTTACGGCCACTTCACCGTAGTCACTGCCTGGACACAGCCCCTGAATAGGAGGCTGCTCTCCACCTCCGGCCTCCAGCTCAGACTTTATTCTCTACAGCCACCACATAAGATTGCACGTGCTGATCAAACTTTACCAAAAGGTTGGGGTAATTAAAGAGAAAAGAGTGGGGCTTCCCTGGTGGTGCAGTGGTTAAGAATCTGCCTGCTAATGCAGGGTACACGGGTTCGAGCCCTGGTCTGGGAAGATCCCACCTGCCGCGGAGCAACTAGGCCCATGAGACACAACTACTGAGCCTGCGCGTCTGGAGCCTGTGCTCCGCAACAGGAGAGGCCGCGACAGTGAGAGGCCCGCGCACCGCGATGAAGGGTGGCCCCCGCTCGCCGCAACTAGAGAAAGCCCTCGCACAGAAACGAAGACCCAACACAGCCAAAAATAAATATAAATAAATAAATAAATTTATTAAAAAAAAAAAAGAAAAGAGTGGTGATCATTTTGTAATGTATAGAAATATCAAATCACCGTTGTGCACCTGGAACCAACATACTGTTGTAAGTCAATTACACTTCAATAAAAAATAAAAAATTAAAATTAAAAATAATTTAAACCAGGAATTCCCTATTGGTCCAGTGGTTAGGACTCCATGTTTTCACTGCAGAGGGCCTGGGTTCAGTCCCTGGTCAGGGGACTAAGCTCCCACAAGCCGCGCAGCACAGCCAAAAAAAAAAAAAAAAAAAAAAAAAAAAAATTAAACCAACTATTTTTAGACTTGAGTTAGTAGTAAAAATTTGTAATTTTTTTCAGTAATACTATGAATTCGCATAGTTTTGGACATACTTAAAGTCATATAAATCAGAAGGTTCCCAAGTGTACTAGGTGTTGGATGAGTGATATAAAGAAATTCAGACCACTTGTTTGAGGTATGGATTATCCTATGGATTTCTGGATATTTAAGAAATTTATGTTAAAATTTTTTTTAATAAAGAGGAAAGAACCCCAAACCTTAAACCCATCATGTCTTGGGTATGCCTACTTTTGCTTCTTTTTCCCTTCCTACCCACAGGAATTGGTTTAGTACTGGATTCTGTCTTTCTCATGGTGTTGGTCAGCTACTGTCACCATAATCTGCATAACTAAGCACCCTAAATAGTCAGTTATTCTTCCTTATGCATCTGCATGGCAGCTGGGGGTTAGCTCGAAACTGATGGATCCAGTTCTACTCTGCTAGTTTCTCATCCTCCTTGGAAGAATGGGTTACTTGGGGCATGTTCCTCTTATGTAAGAGGGCAAGTCCCACCACACATGCATAGTTCAAACCTCTGCTTTTATATGTCTGCTCATATCCCTGTAGCCAAGGTATGATGCATAGCCAAGTCCAAAGTGAAAGAGGAGTGGGGGAAGAGGCCATGTCTAGAGTATGGTTGCGTATAATTACCACATGGGAGAGAAGACCTGTGACCATTCATTCAGTCTCCCACGCCCATCATGAGTATTTGTTCCCTTATCAAAGAGACTGAGTCCAGAGCAATGCCTTGAGGCTTCACCAGGACAGTAACTGATAATTATTACTCTTTTTTTTAAAATTAATTAATTTATTTATTTATTTATTTTTGGCTGTGTTGGGTCTTCGTTTCTGTGCGAGGGCTTTCTCTAGTTGCGGCGAGCGCGGGGCCACTCTTCATCGCGGTGCACGGACCTCTCACTATCGCGGCCTCTCTTGTTGCAGAACACAGGCTCCAGACGCGCAGGCTCAGTAGTTGTGGCTCACGGGCGTAGTTGCTCCGCGGCACGTGGGATCTTCCCAGACCAGGGCTCGAACCCGTGTCCCCTGCATTGGCAGGCAGACTCTCAACCACTGTGCCACCAGGGAAGCCCATAATTATTACTCTTGAATTTACACGGTCTGGTCCAGTTCTGGACAGATGTGGATGATTCCTTCTGGTCCTTTTGGAAATCTCCCTAAAAGTGGGATTTGCAGGCATGTATGCAGAAATGCAGAAACAAGTCCCTGTATATATACCCACACAGGCAAATATATATTTGTACATGCATGCGGACATGTCCAGTTATGCACACCTTTCCTCCAAAAATAAATTTAGTCTCAGAGATTTTCTACTAAATTCTTAAGTAGAAAGATTTTCCCGACTGCTTTATAAATTGCAAAGAATCCCATTTCATAAGGATATGCGGACTTTACATTATGCTGAGAAGTATCAGTGCCTTTTCTTCAACCTTACCTCTTCTTCATCATCAAACGTCTGGGGGCCTGCCAGGAATAAGAGAGCAGCCAGGAGCTGGGCCTCTGTACCTCCAAGTGTCATACTCCCTTAAATGCACAGAAACCCTGGCATAGGACAATTCTTACTCAAGGGCTTCATTGCTTTCCTTTTCTGTCTGGGCGAAGGGGCAGGAGAGATTTTATTCCTCCAGTTATATGCAATGCTTCTAATTTAGGAGGAAATAGAGGCACTAATTAGCACTAGTTTTGGAACACCCAGTGACTCGCTGTGTGCTCTGGGGCAATCTGCTTCTCTCTAAGCCTCACAGCGTCTTCTGCGGTCACTTGTACCAGGAGCTCTCAGTGGTCACATGCACCAGGGACTCTCTTTGTTCATTTTAGTTCCATTTTTACATAATGTTATGCCTCTTTTTTCTACAGAGAATATTTACACAATTTTACAATTTAAAAAAATCTAAATAACTAGGTAGCAACAAGTAAACACAAACACAAAGGATCGCTTTGTATCACTAACCATAGATGAAACTATTTCTCACACGGGGGCCATCAGTATATTCTTAAAGGTTAGCAAGTATGGAATTATACATATATATTTTTTATATATATTTAATATATGTATTAAATATGTATATTAAATATATGTATTAAGTATATATATTTAACTTTGTGTTTTTATTTGCATGATTTTTAAAATTAAGTGTAATCATAGGATCATCTAGCTAAACCTCTTCAGCATTTAAGGTCAAGCTTGTATTTGTGTCTATCAAATTAGCACCTAGTATTGGCAACTAATTGTCAGTTATAGTTTTAAAATAGATAACCAACAAGGAACTACTGTAAAAAAAATACAAATTAGCACCTAGTAATACTATTTTAATTGTCACAGGCAACAGGGAGAAAATAAGCTACATATTTATATAGTAAGATTTATTCCTGCCAAATAAAACCCAAAAAGATGTATTGTCCTTTGAGAGCAAGTGCTCCACGTGGTTCAAATACAGAAAAGTGATGTGAGACTCAGATCCTCACACGACATGTAGTTTTATAAGTGGGCCTGACTGAAAACTGTCTTAGCTGTCAGTATTTGAGCATCTGCTGCCAGCTCTGACATAAGAGTTAGTTTTAGACCAAATATTCTACCGAGGATGACTGTAAAGTTAAATTAAAAAAAAAAAAAATCCTTTGAAGGTATCAGAAAGTAGCCAAGCCATCCAGGACTTGAGAGGCTAAGAATGGGAAAGAAAGAAAACGCAGTGAGATCAAGATAATACTCTCCATCATTTCTCCCCTTGAGACATTTGCTGAATTATAAACAACAAGAGTCCAAGCAGAAGTTGCAGCTTAGCGAACTTCTAGGAGTCTCACAGGGCTACCAAAACAAAATGTGGCAGTCAGGCCTAGGAAGAATGCCAGGACTGGGAGGGCTCAGATTGGAGAGAAAAGGGAATTGTTGAGAAGTGAGCTGATAGTCTACCTCACTTTTCCCATCAAGGCCTTTGCTGATTCCTAAGCTATGCAGGTTAGAGATCAAAAGCCCAAGCAGAAAGAGGCAGAGAAAAGGCTAAAAAGTGAAATAGTCTTCTTGTGCTGAGGAGTCAAAAATGGGAAGTCAAGGCCCAGCAAGGAGTCAGAGCTCTGAAAAATCCCCCCGCTGTTTCAGCTTTCAAATAGACTGCAGATAGGAGTAAGGACAAAGTGGAAACAAAATAGCCTCAAAAAACATAAAACCCAGCCTTAAAGTACCACATTCCCTAATTGGATTAGCGTGATCTGCCCCAACTCTGCCAGAAGATAATTAAATGATCTCTGCAGAAGGAGAGTGTTATGTAGAACTTCTACAATTATTCATACATATTGTCTAGCATTTGAGCAAAAATCTACAAGTCATGTCAATAAACAGAACCAAGTGGCAGAAAGTTAGAATAAAAAAAAGAAATAGATCAGATTCATTGGAGATTGAGATTGGAGTTATCAGACACAGGCTATAAAATAATTATAGTTAATGTCCTAAAAATAGATGACAACATGGAGAATTTCATCAAAGAACTGGAATCTATAAAAAAACAAAGTGAAAATTTTAGAACATAAAGATAAATTAATTGACATAAAAATGGTCAATAAATACCTGAAAAAATGCTCCACATTATTAGTCATTGGTCAAAGGCAAGTCGAAACCACGATGAGAAACCACTTCATACCTAGGATGGCAAACAAAACAAAACAGACAATAACAGATGTTGTCCAGTGGAACACCCGCATGGAAAAATTTAAGCCTGCATACATTCCTGGGGGGTGTAAAATGATATAGCCACTTTGAAAAACAGTCTGGCACTTCCTCAAAATGTTAATGATAGAGTTACCTTATAACCAAGCAATTCAACTCCTAGGTCCGTACCCAAGAGACTTGAAAACATATGTTCATGCAAAAACTTGTATACAGATGTTCATAGTAGCTTTATTCATAATAGACAAAAAGCGGAAAGAACCCAAATGTTCATCACTGATAAATAGATAAACAAAACTGTGCTATGTGATCACAAAATGTAATATTATTCAGCCATAAAAAAGGAATGAAGTACTGATACATGTTGCAACACAGTTGAACCTTGGAAATATTAAGTTAACTGAAAGAAGCCAGTCATAAAAGGTCACATATTATATTATTCCATTTATGTGAAATATTCCAGATAGGAAAATCCATAAAGACAGAAAGTAGTTTAGTGGCTGCCAGGGGCTAGAGACAGAAGAGAATGGAGAATGACTGATAATGTATACAGTTTCTTTTTAGGGTGATGAAAATATTCTGAAATTAGATAATGGAAGTCATTGTAGAACTCTGCAACTATACTAAAAACCATTGATTTGTATACTTTAAAAGTGTGAATTTTATGGTGTATGAATTGTATCTCAATAAAAATATTATTTAATAAAAAGAAAAATTAATTAATTGAAATTAAGAATTTAGTACACGGATGTAACAGTAGAAGAGAGAATTAGTGAACTCGAAGTTTTCTCAGTGGGAAAAATATACAACTTGAGTAACAAACAGAGAAAAGAATGGAAAATAAAAAGAAAACCTAAGAAATTCACAGAACATTATGAAAAAGTCTGCACAGGTATAACTGGAGTTTTCCAGGAGAGAAATGATAGTAGCAATATTTGAAGAAATACTGAGAATTTCAAAAAATTGGTAAAAAAAAAAATCAAGCTACAGATTCGAGGATTTTTTATGAACCCCAAGCAGTTTAAACACAAAAGAAAACCACACATAAGCCCATCATAGTGAAACTGCTGAAAACCAAAAGTTAAAGACACCATCTTAAAAAGAACCATAGGAAAAAATACACATTGCCTTCAAAGGAACAATAGTAAGATTGACAGATTACTTAGACAAAGACATGACAATGTTAAAGTGGTGTAAGAAATGAACTGACAACTTATAATACTGTACTCAGTGAAAACGTCTTTTAAAAAATGAAAGCGATACAAAAACATTAAAAACAATAAAAGGACCTGGTTGTCAGCAGACTTAGAGTAAAATAAATACTGAAGGGAGCTTTACAGATAGAGAGAAAATGATCCAAGATGGAAATCTGAAAATGAAGGGCACAAGAACTAATGATTATTGAAAAGGGTAAATTTGGGGATAAATATAAATGAAAATTATTGTTTTGTAGAATAATGCTAATGTCTTTTGGAGCTTTAAGTATTACATAGGATTTAAATGTACATAATATTAAAATACATGGGATTCCCTGGTGGCAGAGTGGTTAAGAATCTGCCTGCCAATGCAGGCGACATGGGTTCGAGCTCTGGTCCCAGAGGATCCCACATGCCACAGAGCAACTAAGCCCGTGCGCCACAACTACTGAGCCTGTGCTCTACAGCCCGTGAGCCACAGCTACTGAGCCCGCGAGCCACAACTACTGAAGCCTGTGCGCCTAGTGCCCGTGCTCTGCAACAAGAGAAGCCACCGCAATGAGAGGCCCGTGCACCACAACAAAGAGTAGCCCCCGCTTGCTGCTACTAGAGAAAGCCCCGTGCACAGCAAAGAAGACACAACACAGCCAAAAATAAATAAAATAAATAAATTAAAAATAAATAAATAAAATAAAATACTTAACAATAGCACAAAATGTGGGAGTAGGCAAATGCAGTTAATGCAGTCAAAGATCTTTGCATTGTCTCGGAAAGTAAAGTACTAATTTATGTTATACTGTATTAGGTCAAGGATGCATGTTACAATCTTAGGGTTATCACTTAAAGAATAATAAAGGTTGTATAACTAACAGAGGGAGGAAATGGAATAATAAAAATATGTGATTTATCCAAAGTGGGCAGGAAAATAGGAAAAAGAGGACAAGAAACAGGTGGGACAGGTAGAGAAAAAAAACAGTAAGTGGTAGATATAAATGCCAGTATATCAGTACTTACATTAAACATGTATGGGATAAGTACTCCTGTTATAACACAAAGCATATCAGACTAGATAAACGGTAAGAGACACACCTTACCTGTAAGGTGTACACGCAAAACTTGTACATGCAAACAGTAGCAAAAAGAAAGCTGATGTAATCATAATTATATCTGGAAAAGCTGATTTTTAAAATGACTTAACATTTTTAAAAACCAGACTTTAGTACCTTTTAAGAGCAGTTCTAGGTTTACAGCAAAATTGAGCAGAACAGAATTCCCAAATATCTCCTCTCCCCACATACCCACAGCCACTCCCTCTATCAAAATCCGCACACCGCCCCCCCCCCCAGAGTGGTACATTTGCTACAGTCAGCGAACCTACATTGATTCATCATTCTCACCCCAAGTCCGATGCATTTACCCCATGAACCCAGCAAGGAGGTTGAAAGGTTTTGGTTATACTGAGTTTGAGGACCTGAGTTTGGATTCCTTGCTCAGAATGCTGAACGTCTGTGAAGTGTTTCTAGGGAACAGGGGATTTCGAATGGGCATTGCTGATCAAGTACAGGATGAATACAGGAATGATCGTTCTTCTGGTCAAGACAGAAATCGGTATTCTGACAAAACAGATATACACCGTAGGGCCCATCCTGCTGCAGACAGCTTTGATGACTACCCGCCCAGAAGAAGTGATGATAGCTTTGGACACAAATGTTGAGATCATTGTGATTCACACTGATATCATGATGGGTGTCGGGATGAGTAGTCGGATGGTGCACACCGGGATATGGATTGATATGGGGGCTGGGATTGCTATGATGACTGAGGCAGTAGAGACTATGACAGAGGCTGTGATTACAGGACAGGTGGTAGCAGGAAGACCATTTGGTCATGGGCACCATAGGGATGATACCTACAGAGAAAGAGGGGACCACTATGAAGACAGACATGACAGACGAGATGACCGGTCGTGCAGCTCCCGAGATGAACATAGGCATGATGAGAGAGGTTCTCCCACCCACAGACCCAACGTGAATGTAAAGCCTCAGGGTACTCCCAAGGAAGATGATTCCTCTGCTAGCACCTTGCAGACCACGTGAGCAGCCTCTATCTGTAGAGGGGCAAAGCCTAACTGTCACAATTGCTAGACACGTCCCCCAAAACTAGAACTTCAACCTCGGGAGAGACACAAAAGCTGCCCAAGTGAAGAAACTCAGGAAAGGGAAGGGTTGAGGAGAGGAAGTAAGTCATCACAGACGGACCTCAGCCGCATCTGGCAGAAATGCACGAAGAAAAGAGAAAGAAGTCTTTAGAAAAGGAAACATTCAATAAGGAGGAAGATTGTCGCTCTCCAACTTCCAAGCCTCCCAAACCTGAGCAGCCTCCAAAGGTAATGCCAGCCCCTCCACCGAAGGAGAATGCTTGGAGGAAGCTGATCTCAGAGCTCAGACATAGAGCAACCACAGTAGTTCTGGCTCAGCCATCTGAGGAAGGACCAGCAGGAAAGGTGAAAAGAAAACAGATGGGTGAATGTCCCAGAAGGTCAGCGTGGCAACTCCAGCCCTAATCCAGTACAGGGAGGAAACAAAGACGACCAGAGGAGTCAAGTGGGAAGGATGGTAAAAAGGATCAGACTCCTGATCTGCGCCTGAGCCAAAGAAACCTGAAGAAAATCCAGCCTTCAGGTTCAGTTCTGCAAGCAGTCATGCTACTCTCTCCTTTGATAGTGAAGATGAAAATGAGGGCGATGATTACAACGAATAGACCTCTACATCCTCTGCTTTCTCCTAGTTTCTCTCTGCCCTGGAACATTCGAGAGCAAATCAAACCTCTATTCAGACAAGATAAAATAAAACTCACCATCTCCTGGCAGGGAGCGAGGGAGGATCAACCCACCAGGATGATTGAACAGTTCTGTGATTGAGGGATTTTCCGGGACTTGGGATCTTCTGTTTTAAAACAGGGAAAGTTCTGGGCAAACTAGGATATATTGGTCCCCTTTTATGGCAGCAAAAGACCAGGGATCTTGTGTGTCACAGATAAGCCCTAGGCTTCCTTGTAGTCTCTGTTTCGCTGTATTTCCCACCTTTCAACACAGCCCCAGCTCCATTCACTCTCTGATAACCCAATTTACAGCTCTGCTGCCTGCCTGCGCCTCCTTTCTGTGACCACAGCGGCTGTTATTCTCTGTCCTGGTAGTCGGACCCAATCTCTCCCCTAGGCTATGGCCCCTAATTCTTTTAGGACTCTGCCCTAGGATTTTGTATTAAAAAGAGGGTGATTATCTATCTATCTATCTAGATATATATAGATATATTCATTCTATATATAAAAATGTATTTCAATATAAATAAATATATATTTCTATACCTATCTATATCTGTATCTCTCTGGAAGAAGAAAACAGGTCCCAAGGTTGCTTCAGGAAAAACAAACAAGTTGGCCAAGGCACAAGGGTGGGAGGATAGGAGGAAGACTGTTTCCTTTTTTTAGCAGCTTTATTGAGATGTAATTCACATAACATACAATTCACCTATTTAAAGTGTAGCATTCAATGATTGAATATATTGACAGAGTGCAACCAGGAAGGAGAATTTAAAATGTGTATCCTTTTGTATCTTTTGAAGTAGGTGCCCAGGAACAGTCCTTGGGAGCTTTCTGAAAGACTGTCTCCCAGATTATAATCCTCAGGTTGGCTTGAATAAAATTTTCCATTTCTTGGTTAAAAAATAAAAATAAAATAAAATAAGGCCCAAGGCACACTTCAGGCCAAAGGACCCCTCAGGATTTTCACTGGTTGGTAACTTTTGTTGTCAGAGGATGGAGGGGAACTCCTCAAAAGACCACAGATCTTTCCCCTCTCGTCTCCCCAGGGAACTTGCCTCTTTGCAGAGCACTGAGTGCACAGCACTCTGTCAGCATTTTCAGGCACCTGTCACCAAGCATGGCATCCCAGGACAGGATGTGTGATCACAAGTTTAGTCTCATAACTCCCTTCAACTTTGCCCAAGTTAGAACATTTTTAAAAAGGTGTTTATGTTTATCTTCAGTGTCCTTTCTTAATTCACTCTAATTTTCTACAGTGAACCTATGTTACCTCTATATTTTTTAAGTTAAAATATATGGTGCCTCCTACAGGAAGCCTTCCTTGACTACTCCCTCATCTCCCCATGGTAGGTTTGGTACCCTTAAAACACTATTAGTTTCCATAATACCCATGCTCACTTCTAGCACAGCACTTACCATAAGGTATTTTAATCACCTGTCTAATTACTTGCCTGCCCCTTAGACTATGATTTCCTTAGAGCAGGTACTGTGCCTTTCAAAACTGCGTCCCTAGGGCCTTTAATGGGGCCTGGTGCACAGAAGGAGCTTTCCCATTTCTACCTCCCTTAATAGTCCTGCCTTTAACACCCACCCAAGCCAGGCAACAACTAACCCCACACACATTTACAGAGAGCCCAAAGAAGACTTATTCCCTGCCGTCAACTGGTTGAGTAAACTTTGTTGCCAACAATCAGAGGATGGAGGGGAACTCCTCAAAAGAGCAAGGCCCTGGTGTCCAGGTCTTCCCCCTCATATCACCAGGGAACTTGCCTCCTACATATGGACGTGTTTTACTAAGCCCTGAGTACCCAACACTATGCAATAAATATGAGAAAATGAGGATTACAGAAGGACTTGGTGGGCATGGCCATCTCAGGAATGCTGGAAATCAAGGGAGGCCCTCAGGCATATTATTTGGACGAGAGCTATATTCCTCCGGAATGAAAGGTAAAGGAGAAGCGGGGCAGGAAGTTAGGAACTAGAACTAGAACTTGAGACAAGATACAAACTGGAGGTGGAAAGGCAGTGAAGGCGTGAATCTCTGTTTTGGAAGACAACTTGATAGAGGAGGAACAGAGCATCATGTAAACACTGAACTGACACAAATTATACTTGGCAGAAAGGAAGAGAAGATGAGGGAAAGAAACAAGAGTGGGAGGGGGTGGAGAAAGATGATACAAGAGAAATAACCACTTAAATAATATAGGTTTTTATATTTTATTAATGTACAGGTGGTCCTAATGAACATTCCACTCAGTGTTGTTCCAGAAAAGTTTGAGAAGGGAGAAGTGGCATATACTTTACCTTTAGTGTACTAGGATACAGCTTTAACCGCTTTTGGATTGCCAGGGGAGCTTTAAAAATATATATATAGCTGCCTGGATCCCACCCTCAGAGAATCTAATGTAATTAATTAGTCAGAGATGCAGTCTGGGCATCAGACTGGTTAAAATCTCCCAGGAGATTTTTTTCCAATTTTTTTTTTATTATGGTAAAATACACATAACATAAAATTTACTGTTCTAACCATTTTTAAGGATGTAGTTCAATGTTATTAAACACATTCATAATGTTGTGCAGCCATCACCACCATTCACATCCAGAACTCTTTTCATTTTGTAAAACTGAAACCCTATACTCATTAAGCAATAACCTTGGCAACCACCATTCTACTTTCTGTCTCCAAGATTTTGACTATTCTAAGTACCTCATATAAGTGGACTCATACACCATTGTCTTTTTGGGTCTGGTTTATTTCACCTAGCATAATATCCTCAAGGTTCAACCATGTTGTAGCATACGTCAGAATTTCCTTCCTTTTTAAGCCAAGTGATATTCCATTGTATGTATATAACATATTTTGCTTATCCATTCATCCATTTATGGACACTTGGGTGGCTTCCACATTTTAACAATTGTAAATAATGCTGCTATGAAGATGGGTGCTTTCAGTTCTTTTGTGTAGGGACCCAGAAATGGGATTGCTGGATCACATGGTAATTTGGGGGAAGGGAATGATCCTACAGGAAATCAGTGTTCCTCTATCAGCCAAGGAGGGGATGGAGGCTGGGCAGACAAAAACAACAAACGTCTAGTACTGAGGAGAGGGAGAACTCTAGGGCGGGGACTTAGCATGGCTAACTGTGGAGCTAGAGTTCCAGGAAGACCTAGTGGGCCTTAGAGGATCAATCTCTGGGGCTATGACTTGGGCCCTGGATTTTCTCTTCATTGATGAAACCTGAGAAACAAGAGCTGCACTAGAGAAATAGAGGCCCCATGACTGTCCTGCCTTTTCCTGTTCAATGGAGGTTTTAAAACTACCTGGACATTCCATGTACATCTGAATGGATAAAGAAGATGCAGTATAGGGACTTCCCTGGTGGTGTAGTGATTAAGACTCCGCCTGCCAATGCAGGGGACACGGATTCGAGCCCTAGTCTGGGAAGATCCCACATGCCTTGGAGCAACTAAGCTGGTGCGCCACAACTACTGAGCCTGTGCTCTAGAGCCGGTGAGCCACAACTACTCAGCCCGCGTGCCTAGAGCCCGTGCTCTACAGCAAAGAAAAGCCACTGCAATGAGCAGCCCGCGCACCGCAACGAAGAGTAGCCCCCGCTTGCTGCAACTAGAGAAAGCCTGTGTGCAGCAACGAAGACCGAATGCTGCCAAAAAATAAATAAATAAATTTATTTAGAAAAAAAGATGTGGGGCTTCCCTGGTGGCGCAGTGGTTGGGAGTCTGCCTGCCGGTGCAGGGGATATGGGTTCAAGCCCTGGTCTGGGAGGATCCCGCATGCCGCGGAGCAGCTGGGCCTGTGAGCCACAACTACTGAGCCTGCGCGTCTGGAGCTTGTGCTCCGCAACAAAAGAGGCCGCGACAGTGAGAGGCCCGCGCACCGCAATGAAGAGTGGCCCCCGCTTGCCGCAACTAGAGAAAGCCCTTGCACAGAAATGAAGACCCAACACAGCCATAAATAAATAAATAAATAAATTAAATAAACCCAAAGTTTAAAAAAAAAAAAAAAAAAGATGTGTATACACACACACACACACACACACACACACAAAATGGAATACTACTCAGTCATAAAAAAGAATTAAATACTGTCATTTGCAGCAACATGGATGGACCTAAAGGTTACCATACTAAGTAAATCAGAAAGAGAAAGACAAATAGCATATGATATCTCTTATATGTGGAATCTAAAATATGATACAAATGAGCTTACTTACAAAGCAGATACAGACTCACAGACATGAAAAACAAACTTATGGTTACCAAAGAGGAAAGGGGGGGAGGGGTAATTAGGAGCTTGGGATTAGCAGATACAAACTACTACTATATATAAAATAAACAACAGAGTACTACTGTATAACAAAGGGAACTATGTTCAGTATCCTATAATACACCATAATGGAAAAGAATCTGAAAAAGAATATATATATATATGTATAACTGAATTACTTTGCTGTACAGCAGAAACTGTAACTGAAAGTTGGGTCTGGCTGCTCACTGCTCAAAAGCCAATAGAGAGGCAAGGTTGGTGGAAGGGAAGGTTTGCTTTATTTTAGATGCTGGCAACATGGGAAGGGGTTGGGGAGGGCGGACTCCTGTCCAAAGGCCAACTCCTGCCCCCACCCAACAATCAGGGGGCAAGAGCTTTTATAGATGGAGGGAGGGGGCTATGGGCAGAAACAGCACAGTCGGCTCTGACAGTCATCTTGAAATTGGCCACGTGGTGGTCTGATAGCATCCTCTTGATTGTTTTAAGTACGGTTAATCTTCAGTTCCAGGGTCGGTTTATTCCCATTTCCTTGAGGCCTGTTCTCGGAATTGCGGCAGCTTGTGTCATGGCTACAGTCTGGTCATCATGTAGTTAACTTCTTCCACCTGATAGGGGTTACAGTATCTATAAGACAGCTCACAGGATATGGCTCAGAATATTATCTATAGCCCTTAAGAAGGAACTAAAGGGCCTTGACTTTGCTTACTGACTAACCTATTATTATTTTGTCCTGTTTGACTGCTTTTCTTTGCTTCTGCATTTTCTCACTTCTCTGACTAAACTTATTCTTTGGCTAAAGTTCTTCCATAGACGAAAGGCTGAGGACATGGTGGGGAAGGACCATAGGGTCCTACTCCATTTCAAAACTAACACAACATTGTAAATCAATTGTACTTCAATTTAAATAAATAAATAAATAAATAAATAAATAAATAACTAAATAACTACCTGGACATTAAAAAGCAGATTTCAAAGTAAAAACAGAGAAGAAACAACACGAAAGATTCCTGGGCAGGAGGACATGCAGTGACTCACGGTAGCTCAAGGCAAGGGCTCTGCTACCTGCTCACGACAAAGAAGGTTCCACCCATTGGCCCAGTGGACAAAGGTTGTGTTTTCAGTCTCCCCAGTTCACCTGAGCCCACCGACCACATAAATCCCCCTGTTTGAGAGGCTTATATGGCTTGTTGAGGGTTGTTGCATGGTGGTGATGTTGAATTGTGAAAACGTAGAATAATAACACTCCTGATCACAAAACCAGAGCGTCTTAGATAAACTCAGGAGACTAGATGTAGGTGAAAGCTAAAGAAGTTCTTCAACGCCAGAGTGATTCATCCAGGAAGCAATGAAATTTTCTTCCTTAGATATCAGTAAATATACAATACATTTGCAGCTAAAGATCAACTTCAAGATGTCTTTTCTGGGTGCCTCCAGTCCTAAGGCTTTTTATTCTCTCAAGAGCCAAAAAGTAAAAATAGAAACTAGAATGTGTCTTTCAATTATAATTTTGATGCCTCTCTGACATGTTGTGTAATTCTTGGCTCTCACATTCTGAAGCTTGGATGTTGAGATTTAGAGGATGGGTGGCTGTTACCTTTATTCATCAGGTTTTTTTAATTTTTAAAAATTTATTTGGCTGGGCTTCCCTGGTGGTGCAGTGGTTAAGAATCCGCCTACCAGTGCAGGGGACACGGGTTCGAGCCCTGGTCAAGGAAGATCCCACATGCCGCGGAGCAACGAACCCATGCGCCACAACTACTGAGCCCGCGTGACACAACTACTGAGCCTAGAGCCTGTGCTCCACAAGAGAAGCTGCTGCGATGAGAAGCCCGCGCTCCATAACAAAGAGTAACCCCTGCTCGACGCAACTAGAGAAAGCCCGCGCGCAGCAACGAAGACCCAACGCGGCCAAAAATAATAAATAAATTAATTAATTTATAATAAATAAATAAATAAATGATAAATATTGGTGAAAGGATGTGAAATGACCAATGATTAAATGAATGACTAGAAAGAGTGGTGTTTTCCTGCACTTGTTCTGGAATTGAGACCTTGGGCGCCTCCACCCTTCCCTTAGTGCTGAGTTCAGAGAGCCCCCCAGAAACAGGAGGAGTCACAGCCAGTACTACCCCGCACCTTACAGCCTTCCCCTCACAACCACATTCTGAGAGAAATGATCAACCACGACTGAGCGAAGTGGATGGTTGTCACCCCGCTAAGTTTGCTCCTCTGGTCCATCTGTAGAAACTCAGGCTTCCTCTCTCTCAGGTGTGCTTTGAGGTAAGGAGATGTTTCCCTATTCTTCCTTTCCCAGCAGCCTGCAGCATCCTGAAATCCTCCTTTCACTTTGAAAGCAGCTTCCTTGAAGCTCTTGAACTCCAGAAGCAGGGAATGTGTGCTTATAATAAACTCCTCCTATTGGCTTGGTGATTATGTTTTCAGTAGTGTGACAATCACCTGACCCTGGAGGCCAGCCCCTGTTTCACTCAGAGAGGCCAACAGTGACTCAGATATGGATCTGTTTCTCTGAAATCCCAAAGCAGATGGGGCTGTGGCCAGGCTGCTAGTGGGTGGGGCGCGGAGGATCTGTGCTTCCTTTACCAGTTTATTTTGGGAGAATTGGCAGAAGCTAAAAAGTGGAGATCAGAGAGAGGCTGTAAGGTGGAAGGCTGTCCTCCACCTTATCCCTTTGACCACGTCTCCGATGACCATCTCCCTCTTTGCTAAATTGGTGGAAAACTGCCCTTTCAAAAGAAAACCTTTTTTTCTTTTTTTTTTTTCGGCTGTGAGGCATGTGGGATCTTAGTTCCCCAAAACCTTCACCCATGCCCCCTGCAGTGGAAGCACGGAGTCTTAACCACTGGGAAGGTTAAGGGAAGTCCCCCTTTCATAAGAAAACCTTGATCTTAGTTCTGAAAAGAAGGAGGAAGGGTGGCTTCCACACAGAGCTCAGGCCTCCCGCATTTCCTCAGAATTGTTTTTCTAAGTCAAAAGGCCAAGCACGTCATGAACTTGAATGTGTATCAGGTAGCCAGCCATAAGCAGTTCAGCAGGGAGGAGCAGAGATAACCCCCAACTAAAGGTTCTTTCAGGGTGGGAGAGAGAATCTTCCCTCTGACGGGAAACTTTTCAAGCACAGCAAACTTCTGCCATGGAAGGGCGTCTACAAGCGCCTACTCAACTCTGGTCCAGCCTTGACTACGGTATGGTATCATTCTGCAGGCATTTGAGTGTATTTCTTAGCTTGTGGTAACACCAGAGACTTTGTTTTTTCCTTTTGCTTGTCTGTGATGGTTAAAGGAGGAAACTCTAATTGGTCCTCTGCAAAACCAAAGCATATAAATAACCAAAACCACGAAGACAGAAGCTTTCAGAAAAGCCCTTTGAATGTAAACCCCAGCTCTTATGACTGGTTCTTAGTTCATATTAAGTTTCCCAGAGCTGTAAGGGCCTCACAGAACTGGTAACCTTACTTACTTCTTTTTTAAATGCAAAAGGTCCTTTGTGCACACATACTAGGATAGGACTTTTTGTACATAGGCCTTTCTTGTCATACAAACCAAATAAATCCGTCTTTCGTGAACAAAAGATGGGCATGGACTTGATGGGTTCCAGGAGTGGTGAATTTGGCTGCATCACTGAACAGAAACTGTGGGAGATACAGCTATAGAGCAGGGAACAGATTGTGAAGGACCTCTCATGTCAGACTGAGAGGTTTGTTCTGCAAGCAAAAAGAACAGAAAGCTGGGGAGTAATAGGAAAAGCATCTTTTAAAGAAGATTACTTTACAGTTATTTCATGTGTCCCATGAAGCACTAATCTCAAGAAATGCTTCTTAAAAAAAGGGTCACACAGACAAATAAGTTTCCGAAAGCCAGTCCACTCTAGTCCTGGAATCTCCTGGAGATTCATTAAGCACATTTGTTTTAAAGTCTCTGAGATGTCACAAGAAACTGATTTTATTCTGCTTAATCCAGGGGGAGAGGAAAAAAAAAGGGGGAGTATATTGATGAGAAACTGATTCAATTTTTCGAGTCCATCTCACAGCAATGAATCTATAGGTAGCTTTTTTACCTGTACCAGAATATTGTCCAATCAATTTAGTATCAGGCAAATATAACTCACATGTTCAAACCCTACAGCAAGTGACCTCAAAATAAAGTTCCATGATGGTAATATTTTAAAAACTCAATGCTCAGCGCTTCTTAAGAGAAATCTTGGGTTTCTGGAGATTCTCCCATGCAAATATTCCTGGGATGTTACAGGTAGAGTCCCAGAGCTCTCTAGACTTGGCCAGTTTATGATTCTAGTGAAGCTCCTTTTCCTCTCTTTTAGGAGAACAAAAGGGCTAGAGGGACCATGCTCAGACCCATGCCCAGCTCACATGGTCCCAATCTGCAGGCTGTCCGCCCTCATTCACGAGACCTTATAGATGACTCTTGGTCATGTTTGTCTCCTTTCTGGCCAGCAGGGAAGCTCATTTCAGAGGGATTGCTCCTAAGAGAACGGCAGGGCGCCCAGGTCATAGTTTTCCCCATTTTCATACCTTTTCCCCTTCTCAGAACATTAAACACACTAACATCCTGGATATGTGTAATGGGGAAAATCGGACCTGGGAGGAGAATCACCTCCTGTATTAGGCAGGGTTCTCCAGAGAAACAGAGCCAATAGGGTGTGTGTGTGTGTGTGTGTGTGTGTGTGTGTGTGTGTGTATGTGTGTGTGTGTAGAGAGAGAGAGAAAGAGAAAGTTATTTTAACGAATTGGTTCACGTGATTTGGGAGACTAAGTTTGAAATTTTCAGGGTAGGCCGGCAGGCTGGAGACCCAGGTAAGATTTGATGTTGCAGTCTCAAGTCCAAAGGCAGTTTGGAAGCAGAATTCCTTCTTCCTCTGGAGACCTCAGTCTTTTCTCTTAAGGCCTTCAACTGATTGAATGAGGCCCACCCGCATTATGGAGGGTAACCTGCTTTATTCAAAGTCTACTGATTTAAATATTAATTTCATCTAAAATATACCTTCACTGTGATATCTAGACTGGTGTTTGACAAAACAAACAAACAAACAAACAAAACACCTGGGTACAATGGCGTAGCCAAGTTGACACGTAAAATGAACCATCACAACCAGGTGTGATGTAGAGTTGGGTTCACTCTGCCAGGCTCCTGGGTCACTTGCAGTGACTTTCGGGCTGCTTGCCCCTCTCTGCCATCTGACATCCAAGGGGCCAGACCCCAACTAAACTCTTAACTCAGGTACAGCCGAGGTAGTGTATAAAGTAGACAGAACCCTTCTCTTAAACCCATCAAACCAGCTTTGGTTTGCATAATCTGTTGTAATTTTGTATTAAAACCCCTTTTCCAAAGAGTTTCTTCATTCTTCAAACACTGAAAGCTTTAAGTTTATTTATTTAAAAACTCAATAGAATGACAACATGGAAAAGGAAAGTAAGTTTCTGGCTACCAGACAATAAAGGAAGACAGCCACACCATCCAACAGCCTTGATGTTCAAAAAAACTGAGTTCAGTGCAGGACAGGAGATTTTGGGGACATCAATGTATAATGGGAAAAAATAGGTGGTACACAGCCAGGGAACTTGTGTAATGCTCTGTGGGTCCAAATGTGGCAGAGAATATTTTCAGCCATAGTGATTTGGTTAGACCTACGTAGACTCTTAACCTCTGATTCATTCAAACTATTTTTGGGGGTGAGATTTTATGATTTCATCTACTAAATATTCTCTAAATTTCACTTCTTGCTTCCCATTCTAAAATCTTACCCTTTTCTTTTCTTTCTCTCTTTTTTTTTCTTTCAGTCTTTCCTCTTCAGAGATGCCAATGTTAGAACTTTTTTGGAAGCCAGGCCTCTGTCACTAAATAGTTCCTGGTGACTAGTCACCCAAACTGACTTTGATATTGCTTGTTTACTTTGCACAGTGAACTAGCTCAGGCAACATTGGTCCATTGTGAAATGTTAACTTTTCTAATTCTGGTTACTAACAATGTAGATAGAGGGGATTAAGGAGGGTGGGACCACTTAAATCTTATATCATCTAACGTAAAATGGTCTCACTACAGACTAAAGAAGGCCATGGTGAGGTTAATGCCAGAGAGGTGGGGAAGGGGCGGTGTAGATACACTTTGGGAAATAAACAACATTGTTCACTTATGTGGCATCTGTCCAGCTCCGAATGAAATACTAGTTGTACAAATATTTCTGGAGAAGACACTGTATTGATGTATGTACCCTGTAACTCAGAACACCACTTTTTTTCTTCTAGCTTTATTAAGAGAGCATTAACAGACAGCACTGTGAAAGTTTAGGCACACAGCATCATGATTTGACTTACATACATTTTGAAATGATCATCCTAATGAGTTTAGTGACCATCCATCATCTCACACAGAGACAAAGTTAAAGAAGTAGAAAACACATCCTTTACCTTGTGATGAGAATTTAGGGTTTACTCTCTTAGCAACATTCATATGTAACGTACAGCAGTTATATATGTATATACATATATATATATACATTCTATACATATATATACACATTCTATACACACATATACACACATTCTATACACATATATGCACACATTCGATACACATATATATACACACACATTCAATACACACACATATATATACACACATTCGATACATATATATACACACATTCAATACATATATACACACATTCTAAACATATATATACACACATTCTATACATATATACACACATTCTATACATATATACACACATTCTATACACACACACATATATATATATATATATATATATATATATATATATATATATACACACACACACATTCTTTTTCCTATTCTTTTCCATTATGATTTATCACAGGATATTGAATATAGTTCCCTGTGCTAGACAGTAGGACCTGTTGTTTATCCATTTTGTATATAATAGTTTGCAACTGCTAATCCCAAACTCCCAATCCATCCCTCCCCCACCCCAGGCACTAGTAGTTTTTAAATCTCCCATGTAATTCCAACATGAAGCCAAATTTGAGAACCAGTGTCTGATCAGTCCTTCTCAACCTCTAATATTCATACAAACCACCTAGGGACCTTGTTAAAAAGTAGTGTTCATTAAATTTATAATGTTGTACATACATCCCTACCATCACTTTTTTTTGGAATGCGTTATGTTTAAAAAATTTTTGTGATAATATGGGTCCATCTTGGAACTAAGCCAGGCATTTAACTGCTTTAGAATGCAGTGGACCACACCTTCACCAGACATCATGACACAGAGCCCAAGAGTACCACCATACTGAAACTGTGTTCTAATCCAAGTCTTAATTGCTTGTGCAGTGCATATTCTTATGAATATGACCAGTCTGAAAGCATTTGTACCCATCAAGAAATAGTACATCATCAATATCCATTTTTATTCTGTGGCCGTTTAATGGACAAGTGTAATGTACTAGGTACATTGTGCTGAACATCTAAGCAGGAGACTTTAAGAAAAGGGTGCAGTCGAGTTTGCAACTCCCTTGTCTTGGAATTTATTTCTCATGGTAATTTGGGAATTTTAATATTCAGCCCCTTTCTCATTTTCATAGTCTCTCCAACTAAATAGCAAGAACTTGGGATAGTAACCTAACTGATTGCTTGAGACCCTTAACAGGCTAAGAGAGAGGGTCCTAGCATCCAGTCTCAGTGAGACCAGTGCAAATGCTTAGCACTATGGCCAAAGCACAGATGAAATGTTTCTTTTTGTCCAGGTGAGTAGTTCTCTAATTTTGCTGCTTGTTAGATTTTTGAAATCCTATTTCTCGGACTGTATCCCAGACCAACAAAATCAGAACATCTGAAGGGAAACAGGCATTGGTAGTTTCTTAAAGTTTATTTTATTGAAGTATAGTTGATTTACAGTGTTGTGTTAATTTCTGCTGTACAGCAAAGTGATTCAGTTATACATATATATACACATTCTATACATATAAATATACACATTCTTTTTCATATACTTTTCCATTATGATTTATCACAAGATATTGAATATAGCTCCCTGTGCTAGACAGTAGGACCTGTTGTTTATCCATCCTGTATATAATAGTTTGCATCTGCTAATCCCAAACTCCCAATCCATCCCTCTGCCACCCCAGGCATTGGTAGTTTTTAAATCTCCCCCCGTAATTCCAGCATGAAGCCAAGTTTGAGAACCAGTGTCTGAGCAGTCCTTCTCAAGCTCTAATATTCATACAAACCACCTAGGGACCTTGTTAGAATGTAGATTCTAATTAAGTAGGGGTGAGACCTGAGAGTCTGCATTTCTAAAAGCTCACAGGCGGTGTTGATTATGTTGGTCCACAGCTCACACTAGATTAACAAGGTCCCAGGGACTTCCCTGCTGGCTCAGTGGATAAGACTCTGTGCTCCCAATGCAGGGGGCCTGAGTCCGATCCGTGGTCAGGGAACTAGATCCCACATGCATGCCGCAACCAAGAGTTCACATGCCACAGCTAAGGAGCCTGTATGCCGCAACTAAGGAGCCAGCGAACAGCAAGTAAGAAGCCCACCTGCTGCAACTAAGACCCGGCACAACCAAATAAATAAATAAATAAAACAAGGTCCCAGAGAATCTGGGTGGGATATCAGACTTCCAATGGGGGTAAAAGCCAAGATGAAGTGTGGCCAGGTGCAGGGGGTGCTGTGAATTGTGTCCCTCCCCAACAGTTCCAGCCTCTTCTAGGGTGCTTTCCTGTATGGTAGAGACAAGAAACCTAAAAACCACATTTCCCATTGCATCTACGGCTCTGAATCTGATTCCCATTCCTCCTATCCTAAGTACTCAGGTGACATTTGAACTCAGGACTGAGTTAAGTGGGAGAGGTGACAAGATAAGAGACACCCATCTTGCTCTGTGGATGGTAGCAAATGTTCTAGAGCCGGGGGGTGAGGCAGGCTACCAATGCGGCAGAGTCTCTGGTGGTCCATTTCCTCAGCATGGATTTGGGAGCTGTTCCTGAAAGTCCAACCTTCTAGACCCTGTGCCTTCAAGCCTTGTAACAATGCTGTAAGCTTTAAAATATTCCAACTTAAATCCTTTTTTTGCATAAGCCAGTTCTGTTCTTTGAGCTTAATCCTTGACCCAGATACCAGGTATCAAAATTATAATAAGAGATAGCAAACCAGTAACACTGAATGAGCCAAGGGTAACATCTGGAACACAGGCAAAGCAGGGTCAAAACAGATGTAGCTTACAAGGAGACGAGTGGTGGAGCCATAGGACATCCATGGACAGGCCTGATGGTATCCAGGATCCTTGTAAGGACATGGACTTCCCCTATATGAGAAAGTCCCCCACCTTTTGTTTCTTGTTTTTCAAAGTCAAAGACCTTTGAACTGGCATCTAGCCCTTAAGAACTCCTGGAGGTATCAAATGTTTCTTTGGGGGATCCTGAAGGAACATCGTTCTAGAAGGGTGGGGAGACTCATAACTGGTATCGAAGAAAGAAGCGTTAAGAGATTAAGAAGGGGAAACTCCCTTATTTTCCCAGGATCCTATGTGAATGGGGGAGTCTCTTGAGTCTGGGATCAAGCTGTAACTTGGATCCAAGCTACCTCCGCTTTCTTCACATGTTGATCCCAACCTCAGGGACCAAGGAATTATTGCCAGACTTCTGAAAACCCATGCAATCACCAAGCCTTTGGCTGTAGGTAGAATAAACAATGTGTCACACACATATATGACAATCCAATAAATGTAGAAATGGCATCTTTAATAAAACTCAAAGATATTTAAAATCACTGAAGAATTTATAGCAGATTTTTCATTGTGAGTTTCATTTGGTTCACAAATACTGGAAAAAACAACTGCTAACAAGTAGAGATCTACAAGCTTTTTTTTTTTTTTTTACATAAGTTAAAAAAAAGAGCCCTCATACTTAAGTATTGATATCATTGCCTACTCCTTCTTGAAGTAGGGATTGTTTGCTCACAGCTGTTTCAGAAGGTCTAATAGGAAGAGTTTGTTCACAGCTGGGCAAGCGAGGAAAAAGACCAAGGAGTCTGAACAAGGGTGCAACCTCAGGGCCCAGCTGCCTGCACTTCACATGGAGATTCTTGGTCTAGTATCCAGTTTGGAACCTGGGTTTTGGTTTTATTAAGAAGGCTCCAGGGCTTCCCTGGTGGCACAGTGGTTGAGAATCTGCCTGCCAATGCAGGGTACATGGGTTCGAGCCCTGGTCTGGGAAGATCCCACATGCCGCGGAGCAACTAAGCCCGTGCGCCACAACTACTGAGCCCGTGCTCTAGAGCCCACAAGCTGTAACTACTGAGCCGCGTGCCATGACTACTGAAGCTTGCACGCCTAGAGCCTGTGCTCCGCAACAAGATAAGCCACCACAATGAGAAGCCAGCGCACCGCAACGAAGAGTAGCCCCTGCTTGCCACAACTAGAGAAAGCCCATGTGCAGCAATGAAGACCCAACGCAGCCAAAAATAAATAAATAAAATAAATAAAATTTTAAAAAATGCTTAAAAAAAATGGATCTCTAAAAAAAAAAAACAGAAGAAGGCTCCATCCTGTCTCTGATTCAAGGTCAGAGAAGTACGAGAGAAGTCCCACTTGGAAGGTATCTGAGGTAGCAGCATAAAGGTAAAAACACAGACAAAATCCTGGACTGGAATACAGTCATTCACTCATTCAACAAACAGTCTTGGCTATCAACTGTATGGCAGGTAGAGAACTAGTATCTCTGAGGATGATTGATACCACTCTTGCCCCCAGGAAGCTCGCAGTTGAGTGAGGGAGAAATGCAAATATATTGGTGACCAAATACAGGGGTAAAAGTATCAGGATGGGGCATTGTCAATTAGGACCATGTTGAAAGTGACAGTGATCTATAAAAAAAGAGAAAGATTCAGTCATTTATCTTTCATTTCCTATACAAACATTACTTCAGGCTAACCAAAGAGTAGACAAAGGAAGACTTATCTTTATAAACATCTGTATCTGTTCTCTCAGAGCCTAAGTATGACACAGGAAATGACTGCATCTCACTGAGGTTGGAGGAGGGGATGACGCTGTTGACGGTGCCTCATGATTCACCCAGCCTAGACTTAGGTTCTCCTGAGGGTTGCTGGATGGTTGCTCACCCGCCCTCCCCAGGTGCTGCCGTTCTCAGGTGCTATGAGTCATTATCATGGGATGCCTGTCTGTTCCTGCTCTGGTTCCCTGTGAGATCAAACACACTAGCCACAGAGACAATTGTCCACAGAGCCCTGAGCCTTGTTTCCCTTGAAAACCCGTCGCAGTCACTGCAGCGTATCCATTATTGATGTACAGGCTGTACGCGCTTGTCTACCCCACTGTCCCTCTTTGTTCCCAGCGCTGGAACAGCTTTCCAATGACAGCTCCAGGTGACAGCTTTCTTGGCCCAGGTGATCCAAGTTTGCACAATCCACATAACTCATTTTAAGCATGGAATTGGTGGTTGCTCTTACCACGCTTAACCGGACACAGAGCAGAATACAGAGCTGTATAATCCAAACACTCATTAGCCTCAGAGGGTTGTTGTGTATGTGTGTGTTGCAGTGGGCGGTATTGCTGAAGACTATGTGTGGCTGAGTATTTTTATTAGCATCAGCTGAACAATTCATTGCCTCTGCTTCCCCCAAGTTTCATGCCTGAATCACTGTCCGTTTGCCTATGCCCATTCCAAAGGTGAAATGGGGTTCCCAGAAGAGCAGGCAGCGTGACCCTTTGGGGGACCTGCTAAAATATCACTCTCTCTCTCTCAAAGCTCTAGTCTTTGCTACCAAAATTCTCCCCAACACCCAGCACCTGGGGCTGCACCCAGGCTCCACTCCTCGCTGGAACCTGCCCACCCCAGTGGCCTGGCATGTGGGCAATGGGCACCCGCTGTGCCAGGGGAGGCTGTCTGGTCCTACATTCATGCTCCCATCCATTTCAAGGATGGTAGCAATTGCATCCTGAGATTCTGCAAGAAACCTCCAATGGTTTTCTGCTCAGCTCTGGCATCGGGCTGGACAGCAAGGGACAAGTTAGGGGGATTGGGCAATGAGTGACCCTTCAGGATTAAGGGTGCTCAAAAGTGTTCCCTGTTTTCCTGTTTCTCTCCTTTTTCTTTCTTTTATTTTTATTTTATTTATTTATTTTTGGCCGTGTTGGGTCTTCATTGCTGCACGCAGGCTTTCTCTAGATGTGGCGAGCAGGGGTTACTCTTCCTTGTGGTGCGCGGGCTTCTCATTGCGGTGGCTTCTCTTGTTGCGGAGCTCGGGCTCTAGAGCACAGGCTCAGTAGTTGTGGCACATGGGCTCAGTAGTTGTGGCTCATGGGCTCTAGAGCGCAGACTCAGTAGTTGTGGTGCACGGACTTAGTTGCTCCGCGGCATGTGGGATCTTCCTGGACCAGGACTCGAACCCGTGTCCCCTGCATTGGCAGGTGGATTCTTAACCACTGCGCCACCAAGGAAGTCCCTCTCTTCTTTTTCTATCATGTCTCCCCGCTCTCTCAAATTTCCTTATTCTGCTGACTCTCAGGGTGAAGCAGTGTAGACAAGCATGTTCTAAGGGCTAGGTGTCTATCTTTGGGGGACTCATCCTGGATCCATACCACAGACTCTGTGAGGCCTGAGGCTGGGTGCCTGAGCTGCTTCTTAGCTACAAAGTTGGGCTTGGGAAAGTGGGGTGACAGTCTGGTTGAAGCTGTCTTGGTGGCTGCCTTCTTCCCTCGTCCCATGCCCTGGACCCTCAGATGATGGCACGGGGGTTCTTGCCAGTCTGACACTATGAGTTAATTCAAACAGTGGGCGCCTCCCAAGTGCTCTGCTTTCCCTCTGGCTGCCTCATGGTCCACTCTGCCCACAGCAGCCAGGGTGATCTTTTTGCAGCAAGAACTGTATGATGTGCTCCCCGCCACTCCAAGACTCTCCAATGGCTTCTCTTTACTAAGAACAAAATCCAAACTCTGCACCAAGGCCCGTAAGACCACACCTGACCTGGTCCTGACACCTGACACACTCACTTCCTACCCTCCTTCCCCTTTTCACTCTCCTCCAACCACACAGAGTGTATTGTCGTTTCACCAACACTTTAAATTTCTCCCTACCTCAGGGCCTTGGCATTTGCTCTCTGTCTGCAAGGCTTTCCCCCAGACTTTGCATCGCTGCTTCCTCTCCATTTGGGGCTTAGTTCAGCTGCTGTGTCCTCAGAGTGGCCTTCCTTGGACTTGACTATATTTCCCCAGGCTTTGCTGACTCAGATTTGCAAGGGGACACCATCCCAGGGTGCACAGGATAGATTTAGGTCTACCTGACAGCTAGTCGTAGAACCCTGGTTGGCAGGCCTCATGACAAGCCAGGCTTAGTGACAACCCAGGAAAAGGTCACTCTGAAATCCCCTCAGACTGGGAGGAAGAGCAAGGTCATCCCCAGGTAGGGGATGCAACCATTTCATTTTGCCTGGAACTGAGGGCTTTCATGGGATGTGGGATTTTCAGATCTAAAGCTGGGAAAGTCCTGGGAAAACTGGGACAGATTGTTTACCCTACGACCCCAGATATTTTGAGAAGGTACAATAGTTGGTTTGAAATCCAACTGAATCACTTTTGCCCACTTGGTCTTATTCTTTCTAGCTTTGCCCAGGCTATAGCAGTTTGGGTGCAAAGTAGAACAAATGCTTTTTGCAATACCTTGTGTGATTTATATAGGAGGATTTGATGGAAAACCACCTTGCAATAAACACACACACACACGCACACACACAATCTAAAAGCAGCAGTGCCATACAGCCTACGGCTCTGGTCCCTCAGCCCTTCGCACAGTTATCTGTCATATGAGCTTGATGAATATTTGATATACTGTTGAACTAAGTTTAACTGAGTACAGGGTTGGATCATATTCAAAATCTCAGGGCCAGAAAATCTGGAGAAACTGGGCTGTTCCAGAAATTCTTCACAGCAGTAAATAGAACAAGACTTCAGAGTGGAAATACAGCGGGTTACCATCACCTCTGGTGACCAAATTGATCCTTCAATACAGAGGATGGCCTGCCACCTAGTGGTAACTCTTAGCATTGCTCCCTGGTAAACCACAATTCCTGTGTTGGGTGAATTTATTGGGCATAGAATTCCTGAAGGAAAGGTAAGGGCTGGGCGAGTCCCAATGCTATGACTATATTTCTAACCACTAAAATAGAGAAACCTGACAAATGTTTTAATGATTTTTGAATTCTTTTATATGAGAAATCTCATAATGGGATAAAGGAAAAGATAAAGAAAACTAAAATCTGTGGAATACTTAACGTGAGCTAAACATTCTATATAAATTTCTTCACCTCACAACAACCTTGTAATATGGATAGTATTATATCTATTTTACAGATGATGAAATGGATACTCAGAGAGGTTAAGACATTACTCTGAGATTAAACAATAATGGGTACAGCACAATTCTTGCTGGCTCCAAAGCATGAATTCAGGCTGTTACACTGCATTTTGCCAAACAATTAAAAGATCACTTAAAAATTAACTTTATTGTAGTATAGTTTACATACAACATAATTATATCTGTTTAACATTTTATGTTGTAATACTTATAGACTCACAGGAAGTTGCAAACATTTTATACCTTACCTAACTACAGTAACAATAGCAAAGCCAGGAAATTGATATTGCTACAGTACATGTGTGTGCACTTTTTATTTTATCACGTAAAAATTCACGTAAGCACTACTGCAATCAAGAGACAGAACTGTTCCATCACCACAAATACTCCTGAAAATCATGCCGTTTTGTGTACCTCTCAGCCTACAGGTAGTGATGCTTTGGGCTAGAAATGCCTAGGCTATAATGTTCTTGATAAGCCCCCTCAGACGTTTCCCCTTTTGGAAGCAGTGTTGCAGCTGGACTGGCCTTTGTGGTTCTTATTATGATTACAAGACACACCTCGTCAACAACCATCAGGGAACTTTGAAAAAACAAGGTTTATTACCCACAAGTCCTGGAAGGTACACAGCATGCCTGGGGCCACACAGCAAGGTCACAGGGAGAGAGAGAGAGAGAGAGAGAGAAAGAGAATACGGACCTGGGGTTCTGCCTTTACTGGGCTTGAGGATGGGTTGCCTAGGGTTTCTCAGGTTTACTCTTTTGGGAATTAAAGTGTGGGAAGGGAAAATGGGGTCACTCACTCAAATGGTCAGTTGTTGAGGTCAGCCAGGGCTTTCCAAAAGGGGAACTTCATGGTTGGGGCAGACTGGCTCTTTATCTGGTTGTGTAATAAGCAGTGTGTTTGTTCAAGATGAATGCCTTTGAAGTAGGTGCCTCAGCAATCGAAAGCTTAATGTCAGACACTTACATTTTACAATCAAAAAAGCTGATAGTCAGTTACTTACACTACATGCACTCACAACTCTCCCTTCCACCACTCCTAAACCTTGGCAACCATTAATCTGCCCTCCATCTCTATAATGTCATTTGACAATGTTATTTAATCGGAATCATACAGTATGTGACCTTTTGAGATTGGCCTTTTTTCACTCAGTGTAATGCTCTGAGGTCCATCCATGTTGTCGTACGTATCAATAGTTCATTCTTTTTTATTGATGAGTGAAGTTCCATGGAAACGATGTGCCACATTTGTTTAACCAGTCACCCGTTGAAGGACATTTTAGTTGTTTCCAGTTTTTAGTATTGCAAATAAAGCTTTGATGAACAGTCGCACGTAGGTTTTTGTGTGGACGTGGATTTCCATTTTTCTGAACTAAATGTCCAGGAGTGCAATTGCTGGTCATATTTTAGTTGCATGTTTAGTTTTTTTAACTAAAGTAAGTTTGCCAAGCTGCTTTCCAGAGGATATACCATTTTATATTCCCACCAGCAATGTAAGAGAGATTCACTTTCTCCACATCCTTGCCATCATTTGGTATTGTCACCCATTTTTATTTTAGCTGTTTTAATAAGTGTGAAGTGATATCTCAATACGGTCGTTACCTGTGTCGAGCCAAAAGACACAACCAAGATAAAAAGCGATAGAAGGAAGGATTTATTACTTGCATCAAGTAAGCAGAACATCAGAGATCTTTTCCAAAGCAGTGTTGATGCCGAAAGCTCGGCCTCTGTGCACCAGCGCTGAATTGAATCTCGGAGACGGAGTTTTGGGTGAAGTAGAAAAGAATAATTCTATTGCTTTGCCAGGCGAAGGGGGACACAGTGAGCTCCTACCCTTGGAACTGTGTGTCCCAACCCAGGGGAGTTTGGTGAGGAGTTTTATAGCAATGGTTCAAGGGTGGGGTTCCTGATAAGGATCAGGGTGTGTGCAGGGCCTGCACTCCTTTAATCTGGCCTCAGGTGGTCTCCTGATCTTCTCTGAAGAATGCTTCATCCAGCAGTTCCATCTTCCATTTGTTGGGGGTTTTCGTTCTATAAAGAGTTCAAAGATATTGTTATGTGTATCCCTTGGGGTGGAACCAGGACCCTGCCCCAAGCCTGCACTATTGTGTCCTGACTGTTCCTGCCTTGTCTCTGCAGTCCCTCCCTTCCCTGATGAGCAACTGTTTGAACCTGCCCTTTGGGACTCAGGGAAGGTCAAGGAGGCTGAACAGAAAGGGTCCTGTGCTCAGGAGCCCCACAGGGTCCTGCTCGGTTTCACTGTCTCCTCAAACAGCAAAATTGGGGAAGTTTTAAGCTTCATGAAGGGGCTGGAGCAGCAGAGAATTCAGCACAGAACTGGGGCAAAGGATGACAGTGTCCAAACTTCAGTTGATTGAAGTCATGAGGGTCAGAAAAGGTCAACATCATCATTCCACCCTCCACCTAGGTGGGGGGCTGAGTTCCTGCAGAACTCAAATGTAAGTATCAGATTGTGATGTATATCTCTTGAGGAGGAACTATTGATAGGACTCTGTTTTATCTCTGAACTATTGTTTCTTGACTGCTTTTCCTTTGTTCCTGCATTCTTTTGTTCCCTTAAAGATCATTAATTACTGAGACCTGTTCAAGGGCAAGCATCGTGGCCAGGCTTAGATCACAAAATGGCTTAGGCCAAAATGGCTTCTCTTCTGTCAAGAAAGCCATGCCTTGTTCTCTTTCGCTGGGGACCCCCTACCCTATCTGCTTAGAGTCTTAATTTACTTTTCCCTAGGGGCTAGTGATGTTAAATATCTTTTTATGTGCTTATTCCTTTTTTTCTCCCCATTTCCTAATTGCATTCTTTTGTTTCTGTTTTTTACTGTTAAGTTTTCAGCATTCTTTATATATTCTTGTCCAACAATAATCAGATTGAGGCTGAAAGGAACAAAGAGTTTTATTTGGGGTCTTAGGAACTGCAATTCAGGAGACACAGATTCAGGTAAAACAGAAAGAGTGTTCCAAGGTAGAGAAAGAATCAGGGGCTTATAAAGGCAAAAGCCATAAGATTGTTAAAGTTGTCTGTCAAGCTTATGATTGGCTCTGAAGCAAAAAGAAAATATTTGTCCTAAAGGGGTAGCCTGTCATGAGTTATGTAGAGTAATGGTCTGATAAGCTATCTTGAGTTTCTGGGACATTGTGCAGATGTTCTGGAAGCCTGCTTTAAGACAATAAGTGGTCAAAGTTCAGATTCCATCTGGTTGAGCTATGCATAAGTCACACTTCCTCAACGGTCTCCCGGCTCTGGTTTAGAACTCTCTTAGCAATACCGACTCCATTCTGATTTTCCTTTCACATTCTAGATATATGTCTAGATATATGTCCTTCTTCAGATTTATGGTTTGCAAATATTTTCTTCTAGCCTGTAGCTTGTCTTTTCATCCTTTTCATCATTAACAGGGTCCTTCAGAGAGCAATATAGAAGAATAAGAAATATATTTGGTTTTCATCTGTGATTCCTCCTAAAACCCTCATGTTTTCCTAAGTGATAAGAGCTATAGGAGCATCTTTTGTTATAATATTTAGTTTTTGTTCCCAGCTCCCGAAATAGTGTCAGAGCATAAAAGTGAGTATCTTGAGTTATTGTTACAAGCCCCTTGCAACTGAAGACAGGAAGTGCACAGGGCACAACCTTTAAAAGAATGACAAAGCCATTGAGGGCACACCGTAAACTGGTTAGAAGCAGGAGTTCCCTGGCGGTCCAGTGGTTAGGACTCTGAGCTTCCACTGCAAGGGGCACGGGTTCAATCCCTAGTCAGAGAACTAAGATCCACGTGGCAAAAAAAAAAAGACTGGTTAGAACCAACTAAATCCAAGATGGAGAAAGATTCGACTTCCAGTAGACCTTGAGCTTCATTATAATCTCATTTTAATACATTAGCATATGCTAAGCAGACCATAAAAGGCCAAAAAGTGGGCGGTAACCCAATTCCTGGAAATCTCCGCCCCTTCCCCAAAATAGTTGCAATAATCCTCCCACTCATTAGCCTATGAAATTACCCAGCCTATGAAAACTAACTACCTCATATTTCAGGGCCTCTCACCTTCTGAGATGGAGCACACTCTGTCTATGGAACGTGTATCTCTCTAAATAAACCTGCTTTCACTTTACTGTGGCTCACTCTTGACTCCTTTCCTGCGCGAAGCCAAGGACCCACGCTCGGCAGCCCGTCCCAGGGACCCTCCTGAGACCTGGGATGTGACCATCCTCTAGAGGCCCACTCCTTCCGGCAACACAACCACAGCCTGAGTTTATGTTAATGAGGTGACTTTTGGAAGGACCCTAAGAATGGGGTGGGGAGTGCTGGTTGCCAGGGGAGCCAACCCTGTGATCAGAGAGCTGGAACTTCAGCCCCAACCCCACCCCAGGGAAGGGGAGAGGGGCTGGAGGCTGAGTTTAATCACTAATGGCCAATGATTTAATCAAGCATGCCTGTGTTATGAAGCCTCCATAAAAACTCTTAAAGTAAGGGGTTTGGAAAGCTTCGAGGTTGGTGAACACATGGAGGTGCTGGTGGAAGCAGAGAGGGTAACAGTCCCCGGAGAAGGAGAACCAGGCATGGTTTTCTTTCATTTTGACCTCAGGCGTTTTGTGATCTAAGCCTGGTCACAAGGCTTGCCCTTGAACAGGTCTCAGTAATGATGGTCTTAAGGGAAGTGAGGGAACACAGGAACAAAGGAAAAGCAGTCAAGAAACAACAGTTCAGCGATAAGAGTCCTAGCTCCTTCTCAAGGGATGTACATCACAATCTGATGCTTATCTTTGAGTTCTGCAGGAACTCAGCCCCCCACCTAGGTGGAGGATGGAATGATGATGCTGACTTTTTCTGACCCTTGTGACTTCAGTCAACTAAAGCTTGGACGCTGTCAACCTTTGACCCAATTCTGTGCTGAATTCTCCACCACTCAAACCCCTTCATGAATATACATGTTCTCTTAGCTTAAAACTTCCCCAGTTGGGCTTCCCTGGTGGCACAGTGGTTAAGAATCCACCTGCCAATGCAGGGGACACGGGTTCAAGCCCTGGTTCTGGAAGATCTCACATGCCGCAGAGCAACTAAGCCCGTGTGCCACAACTACTGAGCCTGCGCTCTAGAGCCCGCGAGCCACAACTACTGAGCCCATGAGCCACAACTACTGAAGCCCGCGCGCCTAGAGCCCGTGCTCCACAGCAAGAGAAGCCACCACAATGAGAAGCCCTCACACCGGAACGAAGAGTAACCCCCGCTTGCCACAACTAGAGAAAGCCTGTGCACAGCAACAGAAACCCAACGTAGCCAAAAATAAATAAATAAAATAAATTAAAAAAAATTTTTTTTTTTTACGTATTGAGAGTAATAGTAGAGCAGAGAGGCAAAAGGGGTTTTTCTTTCAGTAATCTAAAAGTGTGAGGTTTACAGTGACGTTTGCCATTGTTTTCTTACGGTTATTTGCGGTAGGCTGAATAATAGCCCCTCAAAGATGTCCAAATCTTAATATCTGGAACCTGTGAATGTTACCTTGTATCCCTGTATTGATCTCGGGTGGCCTCGACCTGCAGCGGCTTGAAGCAGGATTTCCGTTCCCCACCAGAGACTGAAGTCAGGCCACGGCAGTGAGAGCGCTGAGTCCTAGCCACTAGACCAGTGGCCGGTGACAAAGCCCTGGCCCATACAGCTTTGCAGAAAATGAATTTCCACAAAGAAACTGAAGGTAGTGAAACAAGTTAAAATGTTTATTAGGAAGAAAAAGAGTACGTGTGGATAGACGCGTGGGCGGGCTCAGAGAGAGAGCTGCGCCCTGGTGGTGGTTTGAATCACTTTTATGGGGCATTCCTTCCAGGTTTCCTCTGGCTAATCATCTTGATTTGCCTGGTTCTGAGTCCATATTTGGTTTATCTCAGGGTCCTCCCACGTGTGCGTGCGCATCTCTTAGCCAAGATGGATTCTAGTGAAGAGGCCTATGGTAGGTTGAACATCACTCCCTTTTTGACCTCCAAGGAGCCTTTCTTCGCCTGTATAGTCGGGAAGGTCTCCTTGACCTTGAGAATGAGAAATATGTGGTCTCTTATCTGGGCAGGGCTTAGCTCCTCCTCCTCTTCATCTTGGAGTATCTGTCCACAAGTGACAAACTCCAGCTGTTCAGTCTGGGGCCCATCTACCTCCTGCCTCAGTATCACAAGAGAGATTTTTGCTGATGTGATTACATTAAGGTTCTTGAGAGGAGGCGATTATCCTAGATCACCCATGTGGGTCAGGGGTAATCACAAGGCTCGTAATAACAGGAGTCTAGGAGATCAGAGTGGGTAGTAGGAAATGTGACCACAAAACCAAGATGTTGGGGTGATGTAGGAAGGAGCCATCAGCCAAGAAATGCAGGCAGCCTCTACCTGTTAGTGACAAAGACAGGACTAAAAATCGATTCTTGAAACTCAGTTTTTTAAAAATTGAAGTATACTTGATCTACAATGTTTCAGGTGTACAGCAAAGTGATTCCATTTTAGATAGATAGATGGATAGGTAGATAGATAGATTCTTTTCCATTATAGGCTATTATAAGATATTGAATATGGTTCCCTGTGCTCTACAGTACGTCCTTGTTGTTTATCTATTTTATACATAGTGGTGTGTTCTAACTCAATTCTTTATTCTTCCCATCCCATCATACAGTTTCTATATGATGTTATAAGTTAAATCAGATATGTTGTATATGTTAAATCATATTTTCATAAACTGTAAGCTATTATACAATTTCTGGGTTGTACCATAATCTTAATATGCTGATTTTGTCTATTCATCATCCAGGAACCACATACTGAGCGCTTACCTTGGGCCACTGTAAAGCCCTGTGGACACAGACAGAATAGATGCAGGCTGTAGGCTCTGAATCAAGGAGCTTGCCCTTTAGTGGGCAAACACATGTATATCAATGTGAAAAGTACTATGATGAGTTTATTCAGGAAGTGAAGCCTGAGCCAGGTCTTAGCAGATGACGAGGTGTCAGCCAGAAGAGGATGAAGCGGGGGTGGGGAGGGAGGGGTACACTGGGGAACTCTGTTGGCTGGCTATGATTGGTGCTTAGGCAGTGAGGGTGCTAGTGAGAGAGGAGGATGCTGAAGGAAAAGGTCAAGGTCAGCTCCTGGGAAGCCCTGGCATTCCTTAAGATGTTTGGAACTCATCTTGAAAACGATGGGGAGCCATCAAGGTTTAAACAGGGATAATATGATCAGATTTGTTTTTTAAAAATTGCTCTGATGACTGCAGAAGGGAGTTGAGGATGAGGAAGGAGAGAAGCTACAAAGCTGTTGCAGTAATCAAGAATTGGTAGATGCTGGAACAGGAAGGTCCCCTCGGACATAGGGAAAGGGGCCGGGTCTGAGAGTTATAAAGGAGGTAGGACCTGTAGGTAGAAGTAATTAACTGACTAGAGTGAGAGAGAGAGAGGACTATTCTTAAAATCCTAGCTCAGAATTTGTTCATTCATTCATTGCAATGGTTCTTGCTCATTGGTTGCTTAAATCTATCATCTGCAGGGAAATAGAGACATCCCCGGTGTGGATCTATGATAGTATTTAATTCAAAAAGCATTGCAAATCAACTTTCCTTTGTTTTGTATAAAATATCCAGAATGGAAATTGGCTACAAAAATATTTTAATTCCAGCTGTTTTTTTTTAACATCTTTATTGGAGTATAATTGCTTTACGATGGTGTGTTAGTTTCTGCTTTATAACAAAGTGAATCAATTCCAGCTATTTTTTTCCCTTTGCCACTTGCTCACTCACTGATCATATCCCTGACACTAGCAGATGGTAGGTGTGTATGCGAGAGATGCCAGCTGTGTATGCGAGAGATGCCAACCCATTCCAATATTTGATTGATTGTCTCATGTATTTATAACTCCACCTGTTTCCAAAAAGAATTTGGAACAGCCTACTATGAACACACATATACAATAAGCCTAAGCTCAGTGGATACAAAGCAAAAGATTGATAATCTTTGTACTCCCATGCATGGCAGCCGTGTGCTGTTTTCAAGTTCCTAACATGCATTTCTTTCTTCAACCCTAATTTTTAAAAATTTATTTTATTGAAATATAGTTGATTTACAATGTTGTGTTATTTCTGCTGTACAGCAAAATGATTCAGATATATGTATATATAAAAATATATAATAAATATAATAAATATTTATATATAAATAATAAATATTTATATATAAGTATAAATATATATATATATATATATATTTATATATATATTGGATTGGCCAAAAAGTTCGTGTGGGTTTTTCCACAAGCTCTTATGAACAAACTTTTTGGCTAACCCAATATGTTCTTTTCAAAATTCTTTTCCATTATGGTTTATCACAGGATATTGAATACAGTTCTCTGTGATATACAGTAGGACCTTGTCGTTTACCCGTCTTCCACCATAATTTTTATTCCACTCCTCTCCACAGTTCATAGGCTTCTGAGGAAGATAACTCTAGCTCCTAAAGAATTTGGACTCAGACTAAACAAAATCCACTTCCACACCCCGCCCCACAATTGGTTCTGAGTGGGCATATCCCTAAATTGGTCTAATTAAAGCTGAGGACTTTTGCTTAGAGGATCTGGGACACACACCTGAAGTTTCTGGTAGCCGTCTTGAGATATGAGGGCCAAGTCCATCTGAGGCTGGAGCCAACCTAGAGAAGGTCAGCCTGAGACTGGCTTATTATCACATCCTTTGAAATCGAAATCAAGCTGAGCAGTGAATTACTTGGTTTTGGGAACCAATCAATTGCTTTGTGGCTGGGGCCAGGCTGACCTGGGTTTTCTGTTGCCCAGAAGTTGAAAGATTCCCTAACTTGAACACCTCCATGGGAGGCCAGTAAGTCAAGGCCAGTAAAAACCAATGCAGAGCCCAGGGGAAAAGAGGTTTGATACTGGACACTGAAACCTACTTGTCCTGGGCAAAAGGTATCCTTTTCAGACATCATGTTCAACTGTTACTCCATTAGGTTGGCAGGGAGGGGTGGGAGGCAAGGTCCTTGGGGCTAATAAGGTATGTTTGCCTTAGTGAGGGACTCTGGGTTCCTCAACCAAAGGATATCACCCTTTCCCCAGAAGCCTCTGTCATAAATACAACTCAGTCCCAATAATAAGTCTTAGAGAGATGCTGGGGGTTTGGAAATTACCAAGGTGGGGCAGCCTCATGAAGGGACCTCAACCAGATTTGCTTTCAACTGAGACCTGCAAGGCTTTTCTTCCTCCCAACTCCACTGTCTGTTCTTTACTGTATAATGAGCTTCACTAAATACATCCTTCCTCCAGGGATCTCTCTCCTTCTCTGATACTGAATTACAGAGGTGCCAAAAGTGTATATTTTAAACTGCTGTTCTCCATTCACTAGGGGTTGTGAAATCAGCTTAGTAGGTCTCAGCTAGTGTTTAAAAAGAAAGAAAGAAAGAAAATATTAGTACATTAGATAGAATAAGAGTAAGAACTGTCTTCATGAATATTTTTTCAGAGTTGCTATGTATCAATAGAATGTGGTCCTTGCTGTGGGCTGGGTGAAAGGTGGAATTGGTTTTGTTACCAGAAGGGAGACCTCTTCCAGGGCCCAAGAGTGGGCTCTTGTCTAACATTTGGAAATGAATTGTCTGAGGAGACACATGTACTGATAAAACAAAAGACTTTATTAGGAAGGGGTGCCCGGGTGGAGAGCAGCAGGGTAAGAGAATCCAGAATTGCTCTGCCACATGGCTCACAGTCTCAGGGTTTATGGTGGTGGCGTTAGCCTTCCGGGTTGTCTCTGGCCAAGCACCTTGCTTGTGCCCATATTTGGTCTGACTCAGGGTCCTTCCTGGTGGCGCGCACATCTCTCAGCCAAGATGGATTCCAGCGTGAGGGTTTCTGAGAGGTTGGCAGGACATATTATGGGCTGGTGTCGCCTCCCTCCTTTCAGCCCCTCCTGAATTCTCCAGGTTAGTTTTCCTGGAGAAAACACGTGGCAGCACTGTGTTCCGTAGTGGGACCTCCTGTTGTGACAACTCATGCAATCAGTTATTATTATCGTGCCTGGCCAAGGTGGGTAGTTTTGGTCAACGGTTCCCTAGCACTTTGGCTGAGACTCTTCTCAGAGCAGTGGAAGGCAAGGGTGGGGTGGAGAGAGGTAGAGAGGATGAAGGAGGGGAAGAAGATTGGAGAAAACTGAACTGCGAATTACAGCTGTTTTTGCATTTGCTTTTGTGGCCCAGGGGAGAGGGCAAGTCTGTGGCTACTCCAGTGTTCATAAGATCCTAAGACTTGGACACTAGGACTAGAGCTATTGTAGAGAAATGCAACTGTGGACATGAATTGGTGTTTGAGAAATTTTTGCAGAAGGAGAACAAAAAATAATTGTTCTAGGATTACTTGTGTCTTTTAGTTGGTGCTGGGGTCGGTGCTGCAGTATTCATGTGTACCTGTATCACCAGCTCAGTGGTTCTCACCAGGGACAGTTTTAGCCACCACCGGACATCTGGCAATGTCTGGAGTCACTGTTGGTCATCACAAGTGCAGGGTGTACTGCAAGGGTGCTACTGACACCTAGTGGGTGAAGGCCAGGGATACTGCAGTCCCCCACGATAAAGAATGATCTGGTTCAAAATGTCCATAGTGCCGAGTCTGAGAACCCTGTGCCAGCTCCCTGTAGCTTTAGAGAGATGGGACGCATGGGATCCTAGACCTTGGCATCACAAGGAAGATTCTGTGCTTCAGTGGAAAACTGTGCATCATCTAGATTGGAGAGGACACCCCTCCAAGTTATCTGATTCTATAAAAGCTATTTGCAGGTCTGTAAATTATAGGTAACCAACAGCAACATAAAATTATAATTATTCTTGTTTATAGACATGCAAAATCTGCTCCATCTGGCAGAGGTTCCGTGGGCATCCCTGTTGTACTGTGGAACAAGTGTGTTTTCCTCCATCAGCACATTCTATTCAACATTCCTTTACTCTATTTAATTTTGTGATTTAAAAAAAATCTCTCCTTTAGATTGGGATTGACATATATACACTAATATGTATAAAATGGATAACGAATAAGAACCTGCTGTATATTAAAAAAAAAAATTCTCCTTTACACTGGTTATAATCCCTCACTACTTTCCTTGCTACTGAGTTAAATAAAATCATTCACATGTGGTCATCTTAAAAAATGTGTGTAAGGCTTTCCTGGTGGCGCAGTGGTTAAGAATCTGCCTGCCAATGCAGGGGACACGGGTTCAAGCCCTGGTCCGGGAAGATCCCACATAACACGGAGCAACTAAGCCCATGTGCCACAACTACTGAGCTTGCACTCTAGAGCCCACGAGCCACAACTACTGAAGCCCGTGAGCCTAGAGCCCGTGCTCTGCAACAAGAGAAGCCACCGCCATGAGAAGCCCGCGCACCACAATGAAGAGTAGCCCCCGCTCACCGCAGCTAGAGAAAAGCCCGCGCACAGCAACGAAGACCCAACGCAGCCCAAAATAAATAAATTAAATTAAAAAAAAAAAGAGGCAAACCATTTAAAAAAAAAGTGTGTGTAGGTGGGGGAGGCGAGATATAATAGGAGTTTGGGATTAACATACACACACTACTATATATAAAATAGATAATGAACAAGGACCTACTGTATAGCACAGGGAACTCTGCTCAATATCTTGTAATAACTTATAATAGAAATGAATCTGAAAAAGAATATATATATATATATATAAATACAAATATATGTATGTATAACCAAATCACTTTGCTGTAAACTTGAAACACATTATAAATGAACTATACCTCAAGAAAAACATTTAAACATTTTAAAAAATAATAACTATATTCCCCACACTGTAAAAAAAAAAAAAAAAGAAAGAAAGAAAGTAGGCAAAAAGCAAAACCAAAAAACCCTGTATCAGAGTCATACTTCATCTTTTTTTGGAGAATTCTCTTTTAACAGCATCATCTACCTTTGAGGTGCTGAGGAAATGGAATCATTTCCATTGGAAGATATGCCCTGGCCTTGGCAATGGAGGCAGGAACCCAGACTCCCCTGAGAGCTTCAAAATGACAGGCGTTGGTCTGTGTGGCCCATTGCTGTATTCCTGGTACTGGAGCAGCATGTAGCACATAGGAATTGCTCCATAAATATTTGCTGAGGGAATATGCGAGGCAACTGAATGGAAACCTCCTGCTGAAGCTGAGCAGATTCTAGAAGAAAAAGGGAAAGAAAAGACCTGTGTTCTCTGTGGGAACAAAGAAGGGGAGATTTCTTTAAGGGGAGGAAAAAATTGACTTGATAATGGGAAGAAAGTTGTGTTTAAATGGGTAGGGGGCTAGGGAATGCGCAGTCCCCGACATTGCTGGCAGCTCTATCATCTGGTGCACATTGCGTGGGCCAGTCTAGCCAGTGAGCATAATTTGAATGAACAGAGGGTGACTTCTCACCATCTTCTCACAGTGTGACTTTGAGATAAACTCATTTATTTTATTATCAGTATTATGTTTTGGCTGTGCCTTGTGGCTTGTGGGATCTTAGTTCCCCGACCAGGGATCTAACCTGTGACCCCTGCCGTGGAATCATGGAGTCCTAAACACTGGACTGCCAGGAAATTCCCCTAAACTCATTTATATCAAAGACTTCCAGGGTAAAAATTAAAGGCATTCATAAAATATGTAAGGTGCAGTGCTGCCTATATTTTTGGCCCCAGGTGAATATATAAGGGGATAATACAAGGTAACCTCAAACATACTGGGATAATAGGAGATATATAAAATAGGAAAAACTTACTTAAGAAATCTACCAGCTGTATTCCATCACTAAAAAGTGGAAGCTTTGAGTTCCCCAAAAGCCTGAGCCTAGCTTTTGTTGTCTACTAGCAGGAAGTATACCTGTTAACCAGGGGGAACAAACACAGGTTTCTGGGGTCCTGAGGTCTGAGGGTTCTGGAAAACTGGACATCCACATGCAAAAAAATTAATCTAGGCATAGACCTTACACCCTTCACAAAAAGTGACTCAAAATGGATCACAGACCTAAATATGAAATGCAAAACTATAAAACTCCTAGAAGATAACATAGGAGAAAATCTAAGTAACCTTGTGTTTGGCAATGACTTTTTAGATGCAACACCAACAGGAACAAGCCATGAAAGAAAGAACTGATAAGCTGGATTTCATTAAAATTAAAATTAAAATTTTCTGCTCTGTGAAAGGCACTGTCAGAATTAGCAGACAAACCTCTGACCAGCAAAAAATATTTGCAAAAGACATATCAGATAAAGAACTATTGGGAATTCCCTGGCAGTCCAGTGGTTAGTGGTCCGCGCTTCTGTTGCAGAGGCGTGGCTCACCCCTGGTCTGGGAACTAAGATTCCGAATGCCACTAGGCTCGGCCAAAAAGAAAAAGGGAACTGTTAGAACTGTTATCATCCAAAATACATGAAAAACTCTTAAAACTGAACAATAATAACACAAACAATCCGATTTTAAAAATGGGCCCGAGACCTTAAAAGACACTGCACCAAGGAAGATATACAGATGGCAAATACACATATGAAAAGATCCTCCAAAGCATATGTCAACAGGGACATGCAAATTAAAACAATAATGAAATACCACTACACACCTATTAGAATGGCCTAAATCCATAATACTGACAACGCCAAATGCTGGCGAGGATGTGGAGCAAAAGAAACTCTCAACCACTGCTGGTAGGAATGCAAGATGGTATGTGCACTTTGGAAGACAGTTTGGCAATTTCTTACAAAACCAAACCTCCTCTTACCATATGATGCAGCAATCACACTCCTTGGTAGTTACCCAAAGAAGCTGAAAACTTATATCCATTCAGAAACCTTCATTTGGATGTTTAGAGCAGCTTTATTCATAATTGCCAAAACCTGAAATCAGCTAAGATGTCCTTCAGTAGGTAAAATGGGTAAACTGTGGTCCATCCCAACAATGGAATATTATTCAGTGTGAAAAGAAATGAGCTATCCAACCATGAAAAGATATGAATGAAACTTAAATGCATATTCCTAAGTGAAAGAAGCCAATCTGAAATGACTACGTAGTATATGATTTCAGCTATTTGACATTCTGGAAAAGGCAAAACTATGGAGACAGTCAAAAGATCAGTGGTTGCCAGGGATGAGGGGAAGGAGGGATGAATAGGCAGAGCACGGAGGGTTTTAGGGCAGTGAAACTATTCTAAATGATACTACAACGGTGAATACGTGTCATTATACGTTTGTCCAAATCCATAGAATGTACAACATCAAGAGTGAGTCGTAACGCAAACTATGGATTCTGGGTGATAATGATGTGTCAATGTAGTTTCATCCATGGTAACAAATATATTACTCTGGTGCGGGATTACCATATATTTATTACCACGTTGATAATGGGGGGAAAGCAATGCATGTGCGGGGGCAGGGAGTATGTGGAAAATCTTACTCTCTACTCAATTTTACTATGAATGTAAAACTGCTTTAAAAAAATAAAGCCTATTTTTAAAAGTTATAATCAAAACATGTTATTCATAAACCCAATAAATATTTAGATTATAATTTAGAAAAAAATTGAAGCTTGGGAGAGCTTGGACTTTCTAACCAACTTAAGAAAAACATGCTCAGAAAACTAGTAACTCGTTTTTGCATTTATTCTCCTGGTAATCATAAAAACAGTGCTCATTTTCTGCAGCTTCCTTTTTCATTAATAGAACGTATGTCAGGCCACTCTAAATGGTGTTCAAGACATGGTGTCCTGCTTTTCTAGTGGGGGGAACAGAAGCGGCTGACCTCAGGTCTGTTCGGCTCCTGCTTGAACCGCGCACATGTGTGGTGACACCAAGGCCCAGAAGCCCCTCCCCTCTGAGCTCTGGTTGGGCCTTGAGTCAGGGAAATCAGCAAGGAAACAGTTGCTGTAAAAAACATCAGAGACACTGTGCAGTAGTGCCTACAGTGTGCTTCATACATAGCAAACAGTTCCAGAGAAGCAGGAGAAACATTTGGGATGGAGTTATCTTGGTCCATTGTTTTATCATAATTTCTTGGTAAAACTATTTCTTACACTCTTAAACATTCTTGTAAGCTGATAAAGAGGGAGGTTATTCCACACCAGGCCTGAGGTAGAGTGAGGCTGAAGGTGGGGAGTTGGAAGATGAGGGGAAGGAGGAGCCAGGGGCTGTGGATTCATTCATTCTGCAAGTGCACGTATCCAGCAGTGAATAAGAGAGACAAGTTTTCTGCTTATATTCTACAAATAGGGGATACAGGCAATACACAAAGAAACAGATTACTTAATGAGATGATGTTACAGCAGAATAGGATGATCTGGTGGGCACGAGGTGGGGATTGGAGGGCTGAGAATTGGAGCAGTGGTACTTTATTAAATGATCAGGGAAGACCTGGGAGTGGGAAGGAACCTAAGGGAGAGTGAAGGTCTATGGCTAAAACGTGTGGTCCAGCCTTAGAAAGTGCCCCTGATTCCTCTGGAGGACTCATTTATACATTGAAGTGGCAAAACAGGTTATTTTGGACCTGCTGGACCACATTTAAAAATGTGGACCATTTTTAAAGTCTTTATTGAATTTGTTGCAATATTGCTTCTGTTTTATGTTTTGGTTTTTTTGGCTGAAGGCATGGGGGATCTTAGCTCCCCGACTAGGGATCGAACCCGCACCCCCTGCATTGGAAGGCAGTGTCTTAACCACTGAACCACCAAGGATGTCCCCAGCCTCCTTCTTGAAGAAGGACACAAATCCTTCCCTTCTTTGGGGCCGGGTACCTGGTAAGCCAGGCTGATGCTGCTCAAGGCTGAACAGACACAGGCTCTTGGGGTAATAGTGCAGGCGTTAGGGCCAGAGCTGATCCCTCTGACAGTGTGAAAAGGATGGACCTTCTCGTGGATGTTTCCCCCCACCTCCCATGCCCACCAGGCCAAGCCTGTGTTCCTTCATGTCCTCCTACCCCTCCTCAACTCGCAGGGATGTGAAACCTCTTCCAGCTCCATCCAGAGGAAAAATAACAATGGAACTGAGCGACGACCTTGACCAAAGAGAAGAGGTGAACTCCTGAGGGCACTCTGGGGAAGAGGAAACAACCAACAGGGGTGGTGGTGATAGGAGGTGGGGAGACGTTTGGCGATAGGATGGACTGGAGAAGGCCAATCACGTGGAAGTTCTGGGTGTAGATGAAGCAGGTGAAACAAACTTCCTGGGGTAGAAGACCCACCTGTGAATTTCCACTTGAGGATGCTTTAAGGTGAGTTTTTCAATCTCAGCACTACTGACACTTTGGGTGGGAAAATTCTCGGTGGCTGTCAGCGCATGTAGAATGTTTAGCAGCATTCCTGGCCTCTGCCCAGTAGCAGCGACCAGTCATGACAATTAAAAATGTCTCCAGATATTGCCAAATGTCCCCTGGTGGGGGGCACAAAATCACTCACCGAGTTGACAACCATTGCTGTAAAGATTTGAAAAGGCAGCTTGATCCTTACGCAAGGAATGGTTTCACACAGCAGTAAGAAATTGTCCTATACACATTTTTTGACCATGTGGTCAACCAGAAGGAAGACTTGCTTTTGGTAAATGGACTTCTCTATGCTTCCTTCTAGTACTAAGTGTCTAGCAAGGTCAGAACACTGATATATTAACCACGGCTCATTTTGATCACTAGACCATCAGAAATAACAAGGTCTCATTCTCTTCCAAGGCTTTAAATCTCAGTCAAAATTATTAGTAGACAATGAACCTGTTCTTGTGGAAAGGGGATGAAGGAAGTCAGGCCACAAGTTGAGGCTCCAAAGGCCCATTCTAAGGTTGTGAGAGTTGGATGTTAAGAGGACGTGAGCTTGAGTCCCTATTTCTAAATTAGTGTAACTCCTGAATACAACTAGGGGAACTCTAGCCTGAGGTGTATTTGAGCTAGCCCCACACCAGTCTCTGTCAGGATCCTCAAGTCCCTTCCAGCATCTGTACAGTCTTCCCTGGGAGTCCCCTTCCAAAAGAACACACTGAAGAAAAAGAGAGGGAGAAGGGAGTGGAAAGGGAGGTGGGGAAGTGGGGATGGAGAGAGTTTTTCTTGCTTTACTGAAGCCCAGGCAGGCACGCATGCTGGCTGTGTATCTCCCTGGGGGAGCCTACATCCTGGGATTGAGGGAGTGGCCAAGGTGCCTTGTTTCCTCTCAGACTGTACCACACTGGAACCATCAAGGAGGTGAGGTACTCAAGGCCCTCCCTCTCACCATCAATAATAGTGCTGGAAAATGGGCTCTGTGATCCTTCATTCTGTCCCTGAAAACTCTTTTCCAAGGATATTAGGGCCCAAGAAAGAGGGGAAAATGAGCCCCATGTGGTTCTTTCCAGTGCGAGTAATCTAGAAAGAAACAGAATTTTTAGTGGTTTGTTAAGATTATAACATGGATTGATCTCCCCTCTGTGAGACCCTGAAAGTGGTCCAGCAGCCAAAACTTGGACTTCCCTTCAGTTACGACTTCTTCATTTATAGAGTTTTTCCTTCCTTTTTCCCCTTATTAACTATTTTGTCTTAAGGTCCGTTGCTATTACTTGTGACTTGAAAGAGAAAAAACATTACCTGTGTGGTTTATACAAAGTTTAGGGCTATATTGTGTGTGGGAAGGCAATTAATACATCTCCATCTAGGTGATTCTGTTAGATCAAAGTTTGATCCTGGAGTCACTGAAGGTTTGCAGCCCAGCTTCACCTACGAGCAGTGTGACCTTGGGTCAGTCAGGACTTCTTTCATGTCTCATCTGAACAATGGGGACAAGAGTACCCACTTTTTGGAGTTGTTAAAATTAAATGTGATAACATCCGCAAAGCATTTAGCATGGTTCCTGGCACTGTTATTAATACATATGCAAATGCAAAGCGTCATAGGAACACGATACTCAAACTATTCTAAGGGTCAGCATAATCTTCAGCCCCAAGAGCTGCCAGTGGAATTTCCGATTGGCCATGAGAGTCACTGGGTACCATTGGCAGACCTAAGGAGAAGGGTTAAAAGTGAAGGCAGGAATGAGAAATGATTGCAAGATGGAGAGAAGAGAGACAAGAAAGAAAAAAACAAAAAAACAGAGGCACAGACAGGTGGACCTTTTAGGACACTGCTTACTCCCAAATTATTGAGCCAGGCACTGTCCATTCTATGAGGAATAGACTGTCTGTGCTATCAAGAGACACAGACAGTTTCACAGTCTTTTGAGAGAGACAGTCGCGTGAATAGAGCAAGGTGGACCATCACAGAGAGGGTAGAGGTGAGTGGAAGCACAGAAGGGCAGCCAACCCCGGTAGCAGTGGGGTTCAGGGTTACAGAGTAACATGTACAGGAGTGGAGACCTTAGGAACATCTGAGAGAAGAGTATAGTGTTTTCCAAGACATGGAGGTAAGAGCATATGTGCAGGAATTGAAATACTGTACAGCTGAAGGTGAAGTGTGGGGTTAGGCGTGAAATGTCTCTGTTATCCAGTCATGCTTTAGGTATTTGTTACGGACCATCTACATGTCAAACACACGGAGGATACTGTAGAGGAAAAAAAGCAAATTCCTTCTTCTCAGAAATATTATTATTATTATTATTATTATTTTTGGCCATGCCACACGGCTTGCAGGATCTTAGTTCCCTGACCAGGGATTGAACCCAGGGCCATGGCAGTGAAAGTGCCGAAGTCCTAACCACCGGACCACCAGGGAACTCCCAGAATATTATTTTCTAGAGAGGACAGATGACAAACAAATACAAAACCAAGTAAACATAAATAATCAAGGAAAGTTCTAAGAATGAAAGGAAACACTGGTAAAGTGATAGAGGATGGGTGGGTGGGAACCCAATTTCGATAGGGTAGTCAGGAGGACTTCTCTGAGGAGGTGGATTTCAGCTGAGTCTAAAGAATAAGATGGAGCTGGCAGTGCAGAGAGGGGCAGACAGACAGGCAGAGCAATCAAGATGGTGAGAAGCCCCAGTTCAAATGCTGGAGACTGGGGGCAGCTGGGGACGGTGGGGAGTGAGGTGGGTAAAGCAGAGATTGGCACTGATATTTGCTCCAGTAACCTTTTGATGGAGAAATCTGAAGGGGGGGAGAGTGCCTCCAAGAGGATGCAGGAGAGGCCACAGGTTTGTAGAGACCAACTGTAGTGAGGATCCACGTATTTTTCTTTTTTTTTTTTTAGAGATTGGAGTTTGTTTGTTTGTTTGTTTATTTATTTATTTATTTATTTATGGCTGTGTTGGGTCTTCGTTTCTGTGTGAGGGCTTTCTCTAGTTGCGGCAAGCGGGGGCCACTCTTCATCGCGGTGCGCGGGCCTCTCTCACTATCGCGGCCTCTCTTGTTGCGGAGCACAGGCTCCAGACGCGCAGGCTCAGTAGTTGTGGCTCACGGGCCTAGTTGCTCCGCGGCATGTGGGATCTTCCCAGACCAGGGCTCGAACCCGTGTCCCCAGCATTGGCAGGCAGATTCTCAACCACTGCGCCACCAGGGAAGCCCCACGTATTTTTCTTTTTTCCTGCATCTTAGCCAGAACTTTGCGCTAATTTCCAAATTCTGCCTAAAACGTAGGATTCAAGTATCACCTCAAATAACTTTTCCTCCTGCAGGCCAAGGTGGAGGTGGTTGAACTATTGGTGGGCGATTGTAGTGGGATCAGTATCGAGGCTGTCAAGCAGAAAGAGCTTTATTTGGGGTCTTAAGAATTGCAATTCGGGAGACACAGATTCAGGTAAAACTCAAGAGTGTTCTGGGGAAGAGAAAGAGCCAGGAACTTATACGGACAAAACCACAAGGTTATTAGAGTTCTCTAGCAAGAACTGTAATTGACTCTGAATGCAGGTAAGAAAATATTTGTCCTGAAAGAATAGGCTGTCACGAGTTATTTTAGGGTAAGGGTCCCAATAAGTAGACAGGCTGTCTGGAGTTATTTTAGGGTAAGGGTCTGATAAGTATCCTGAGCTTCTGGCAGATGTTCTGAATGCCTGCTTTAAGACAGAAAGTGGTCAGCTTAGATGTGCATAAATCACACTTCCCCAACGGCCTCCTGACTCCATTTTAGAGAACTCTCTTACTGACTCCATTTTGATTTTCCTTTCAGAAGGTCCAGGGGCTGACAGCCTCAGGGGTCATGGCAAAGAGAATCCAGGTGACCAGGGCGATAACACAACTTTTACCGGTGCCTTGCACACAGAAGAGGGAGAGGACCTGAAGTGACTTTGAAGGAGATGAATTCATGGCAGACAGAATGGATTCCACCAACATGGAAGGGTAGCACAAAGGCTAGTGCTTTTAAAAGACCTCTAAGGGGCTTCCCTGGTGGCGCAGTGGTTGAGAGTCTGCCTGCCAATGCAGTGGACACGGGTTCGAGCCCTGGTCCGGGAGGATCCCATATGCCGCGGAGCAACTAAGCCCGTGAGCCGCAGTTACTGAGCCTGCGCGTCTGGAGCCTGTGGTCCGCAACGAGAGAGGCCACGATAGTGAGAGGCCCGCGCACCGCGATGAAGAGTGGCCCCCACTTGCCGCAACTGGAGAAAGCCCTCGCACAGAAACGAAGACCCAACACAGCCATAAATAATAAATAAACTTAAAAAACAAAAAGTATAAGTATAAAAAAATAAAAAAAAACAAGAAAGAAAAAGCTTAAAAAAAAAAAAAAAAAAAAAAGACCTCTAAGTAGTTTATATGGCTGGTGTTAGCAATAGCTTTCTCACCTGTAAAACGGGGACAATAAGAATTCTCTGACCCTCCCTATTCCCTCTGTAAACAAACAAACAAAAGGACAAAGAGTCTCACTCATCATCCAGTTACACGAAGGGCTAAGTCTCAATCCTGCAGTTGCCCCACCAACAGTGCACCCTGAGGGGAATTCAGGATGAAGAAAAACAGCATGAAGCATTTTGTGTTTTGGATACATGGCCCCTAGATAGTTAAGATGCATATCTAAGGAAGAATTTCAATGAGCCTAGATTCTTGGATCTTCCCATATTTGGGAAAGCACTAAAATCATTAACTTGAGATATATTCAATATATATATTTTCAATGATTAGCAGTCATCTTTTACCAAGATGTATGCTTAACTACATTTCCTAGATCAAAAATTCATATGTATACATATACATATATATGTATAATATGTATACATATACTGGCCCCTCCCCTATCTTTTCGTAATAGTTCCACATAGCAGAGAGGTTATCTCCCAGGCTAGAGTCCCTAGTAAGGTCCCAAAATAAAACTGAAAGTCACTGCTCTTACATCGTGCGTTTTTTTCCGTCCACACCTACAGCAAGACACTTTACAGGTAGAGAAGAAAAAAGAAAGCTGTTAGGTTCAGTGAAAGCCCTTTTTAAGTCAACAAGTATTGCAGGGTTTCTGCAGGTCACACGTATGTTCCCAGCCAGGCTCCATCTGGAGGGAAACCGTGCCATCCAACGCTGCCCAGTGCAGAACAACATCTAAGGCTGGGCGTTCTAATTTGTAGCCTTGGGCCTGCGGTGGAGGGCGGTGGGGGGGCCTAAGGATGGACTAAAGTGGGAGCCGGAGCCCCCAGGTGCGTTTCCCTGTGGCGTCAGTCTAGAGAAGTCACTCCCAAAAGGACATCTCCAGAAGAGCGGCTGCCCTCAGAATTCGTCCACCGCCACGTTCTTACTTCTAGAAAAAACAACAGGGTCAGATCGAACACTCCCTTCTCAGATGCTGGGGCAAAGAGAAAAACCTCCAGGATTAACCCCACCGGGGCTACTTGGGCGGTACAAGCCGTTGCGCCAATTCCTGTCGCCGAGATTTGCGAACCCGGTCGCGGAGCATTGTGGGGCTGGTAGTCCAGGCTGGGGCACGGCTTCAGGCCACTGAAGCCATAGAACTACATTTCCCAGGAAGGCCCGCGCTGCAGCGGACGCGGACCTAGTACGTCAGCTACCAAACTTCCGGCAGAGCCGGGGGCGGGACCGTGGTGGAGGCTGGAGCGGGGCGGCGGGATGCAGCGACCCGGGCCCTTCAGCACCCTCTACGGGCGGGTCCTGGCCCCGCTGCCCGGGCGGGCCGGGGGCGCGGCCTCTGGCGGAGGCGGGAACAGCTGGGGCGTTCCGGGTTCCCACGTGCAGTTGCCGGGACGCGCGCAGTTCGGCGCTGGCAGCGCAAGTACAGCTGGCGGGGACGCTAACAGCGTCTGCCCGGCCCCCTCCACGATGTCCAAGGCCGAGGAGGCCAAGAAGCTAGCGGGCCGTGCGGCCGTGGAGAACCACGTGAGGGTGAGCAGCTCAGGACGTGGGGCGCCCGTGCTCGGCCTGATGGGCTCGTGCTCTGGGCACTGCCGGGCGCGCCTAGTTCCTGGCAGGGAGGGGGCTGCGTGGGAGGGGAGGGGGTACGCATTTTACCCGCCTTGAGACCTATTCCTTCAAGGCCTTTTAGATGTGGAATCGGTTGGGGTCGCGTCCCCTAAAGTTGTGCTATCTAAAGACTGCTTGTCAGGCCAGCTAAGTTTGCAAAGTGGAGGCTGGTGGTGTGCGTCTGATGTTTGGAGTGGGGTTAGTAGGGACTTAGCGTATGGCTTCCTTTTCAACAAATAAGAGACTGGGACTGCGAGAGGTCTTCACTCGCTTCACTGCCCTGGGAAGTCGGTGGGGAGCTGATTTTAAAAGTGTTTTGAAATTTTACTCCAAGAAAGTGCTTAGCTGGGCGCGCACCCGCTCCTGAGTGTACTCGCTGGAGGGAAGAGGAGACTGAGCCAAAGGAGAAACCCAGGCTTTAAGCCTCCTTTTGACAGGGCTCGGGTGGACGCTTGAAGTCTGGAGGACTCTCTTCTTTAAGGTCGGGATGTGGAGATGTTTAGCTCTTACTTGGCGAGGTCGTGGCCCTACTTGTTTGCTGTGTTGCGGGTGTGGTCCTCTTGGGTGGAGTCTTTTAACGCGAGGGCATTTGCTGTCAGCAGTCAGTTATCTTAATTGTAATACCGGCAGCCAAGTGGAGTATCTCTGCCCTTAGGTGGAGTTTCCTTGACTAATTATTGGCTTTTAATCTTTCTTTTCTGATTCCTGGAAAGTGGTATCAGATTCCCTTTTCTCTAGTGATGGTTCTTTATTCTTTACATTTGGTAATGCTTTCGTGTACAAAGTTATTTTGCCTAGATAGATGTTTGATGCTCCCACCGCCTGGCTAAGTGGGAGGGGCGAGTGTGGTAACCTTTGGCTCTGCGTGTTCTGTAGGAGGAATGACCCAAGGATCCTCCAGGACCCAAACCGAGTGACTTCCGTTCCAGGACCCTTCCACCAGTTACACAGCTGCTCTGTTCTGGTTTAATAGTGTGGTTAGCAATAGGATTTTCTATGGGGATTCACAGAGATAATGTAAAATGTGTAATCTGGCTCTCCTTTTGGGATTCACGTGCCTCAGCTGCAAAATTGGGACGGTAAGCTGAAATTTAAAAATGCCTGGATAAAGTGAATCGTAATGGGTAAATGTAATGGATAAATGGGATCTATACAATTAGAAAAGACCCATATCTTAGATTTCCTATTAACCTATTTACATTACTGTTTGGTGGCATGCATCTCCCTGACCATTGTTTTATTATTATGTATTTGGTTAAATTACAATTTGCAAGCTCCCACCTTAGGCCAGAGCCGCAAAACACTGGATTCTGGCCACATTATTGCATGAAGTTACCAGGCAATCCTGGGGAGATCTCCATAGGCCTTTTGGGGGCACCTCACCCCCATCTCAGTTACACCCACTTTCCTTTGCAAACTTCTTTTCTGAGATGCCAACACTACTTGAATTTTGTATTTTCTGCTTTGTAACTTCGATTCATTCATTGCAGGTATTTGTTGAGTGCCTACTATGTGTAGGTAGTTGGTGTGGTGGTCAGAAATGTGGCTAAAGGGAGGAGGAGAGGCTGGTCCTGGATACTTTGTGGACAAGATAACTTAATTCAAAGCCACAGGTTTATTGAACTTAATTCAAAGCCACAGGTTTATTGAGCATAGTCCGGTACCTAACTGTCAAGGCTTAGCTGCTCTCTCCAGGGGGTATCCTTTTTTCCACCTAAGGCCAAGTTTTCCTTTAGCACTTTGTGTCTTGAAGTTGTTCACTTGTTACACAACTCAGGTTTGGCTGCTCACCCCTCCAAAGACAAGTGTTGGTTGGAAAGAAAAGGTTACTTTATTCTGGAGGCGGGCAACCTGGGGAGAAGGCAGACTCCAAGAATCAACTCCAGGGGAGAAAGGGGAAGTTAATCGCAGTTAATCATTTGTGGAGGGGGGGTTCAGAGTCTTATCTTCCACTGAGTGCAGACTTTCTTCTGATTGGTTGATGGTGAGGTAACTGGGTGATGTTTAGCCCGAAGTCTTGCACCCAGTCTGAATTTACTGTCTTCCACCTGGGTGGGGCCTTAGTTTCTGTAGAAGAACTCAGAGTTGTATTGTTTTGTATATTCCTTGAGCGGGAACCAGGACCTTGGCTGTCGCAGCACCATTGTTTCTTGACTGCTCCTGCCTTGTTTCTGCAGTCCCTTCCTTCCCTGATTAGCAACTGTTTGAATCTGCCCTTTGGAACTCAGGGGAGGTCAAGGAGGCTGAAAGAAGCCTATTTCCTACAAGCAAGAAACAAAGGACACGGAAAGGATTTGTACGGGAGGACCCCATAGGGTCCTGCTCCGTTTCATACTCACTTGTGTAAGTTTATCAAGCTAGGCTGTGTGCGAGGTCCTGTTGGTTCCACCTTTGGAATGTTCTTAGAACTGCCCCTTCCTATTGACCTGCCGACTTTCCCGGTTTAGGCTCTCCTCGTGGCCAGCCAGAAGATTGCAGTTGCCCTTATCTTGTCCCCTCTGTCGACCACCCAAGTGGTGCATTATCCTCTTCTGAAGCTTTAATCTACTCTTGTCACTGTGCCCCTCAGGTGGCCTCATCCTAACCTCCATATGACACATCAGGAGCATCTACTGTAAACCAGTACTGAGGCAGGTGGAGGGGATACACAGATAAGAGGCTCTGGTTCTTGTCCTTACGCCCACAGTCTTGCTTCCTTCTCTGCTCCCTTCTCTCCCAGGTACCAGAACATTGGAAAGGACAGACTACTGGCATAGAGTGTGTGTTTTAATATCACAACCCTTGACCAAGAGTGCTTTTTCTTGTCCGCTGCTTTTGCCTATTAAAATCATATATGTCCTTCAGGGTTTGGTTCAAAGGCCATTCTTCCTTTCAGTTTTTCCTTAGCCTTGTAGGGGAAGCAGTTCTCCCCTTTAATTCTGTAGCACTGCATACCTCTTAGGTGCCTTATACCTCTTTATGACCTAGTTATGTGTATGTGTGTCTCCCAGTTCCCTGAAGGGTGAGCTTCTGGAGGGTAGTTAACCTTGTTTTCATTCAGTGTTGGTCACAGTGGGGCCTTCCCAGTAAATGCTTGATGAGTTGTGTGGAGTGTGGACACAAACATGGAGGTTGTGGGGTGAATCTCCCTAGTCCATTGGTGACTACTTGCATTTCTGGGTGGGAGGAAAACTTGGAGAGTTCTCAGCTGAAGCCTCTGGATAGCCACCCGGGACTCAGGTGTGCCTGTTGCAGGCTGGGTCACCATGCAGGGCCATGCTCTCCTGAAGGTCCCTAGCCTCCTTTGTTTTCTTTGGAGCCTGGGCTTAGCTTTTTGGCTGGCTTAGCTTGGAGAAGTTGGTGGGCAGTGGTTCCAGTTGGTCAACAGAAGAGGTTACCCCAGTGGACAAGGTGACCCGAGTTGTGCTGTTGCGCGTACGGCCTGTTGTCAAGTATTGCCGTCAGGAGAAGCCTGCTCCTCCAGCAGCCTTCTGCTGTTGGGGCACCTCTGTTTGGCTTTGGCTGGTACACTGATTCTTGGCCAGTCATTTGATTGCAGGGTAGCAGGACCACAGGGTTGAAGAGCTTTGGGCCTGGCAGGCCTGTGCAATTCCTGGCCTCTTGCGAAAGCCGAGGGAGGAGCCTTGCACAGAGCTTGTGTGACTCACCCAAGTTCATCTGTGTGCCACCTGCCTGCCGCATGACATGAGTATATGGCAGAGTATGGTAATGAGGAATCTGACAGTTGAATTACTGTATAGCTAGAGCTCTCAGCTTCAGGTTGGGTGGGAAGGTCAGGTTGAGCCTACCTAGTCATGACATTTCCTCGTTACTTGAAGGTTTGTACATTTTCTGATATTCAGCTATTTTGTGTTGTGATGCAGCATTTACTGGTCTTGAAGACCTTGCCATTGAGGTTTCCCAAGTAGCTAAACGGCTGTTGGATGCATTGCCTTCTTGAGGGCGTCATCACAGGTGAAATCCTGACCTAGCACAAGCTCTGTTTTAAGGCCCCTTGGTGTTATTTGGTGACTTTGAAACTTTGAGCAAAGGCACACACCCCTGTAGGATCAGATACTACCTGCAGATTCCAGCATTTCATTGAAAGTATGTCTAATAATCTCTTGCTCATTTCTAAGTCTTAAATTTTTCCTTAGGGTGTTGAGTTCATCTCTAAAGTGGGGCTAAGGGCCTTGAGGTCACAAGGGGTTGTTGTGAGATTTGACTTATATTAACATTTATGAATCTTCTTAGAAGCTGCTTAACAGATGATATTAAGCTTTGGCTTGTAGCTGTTTTGCCCTAAACAGGCAGGAGATTACTCCCAGGAAGTTGCTTAGGAACCAAGCTTCACATTAGTTCCTGTTTGTACTCTGACCTTGTTTTGCTGTTTGTGGTCTAACTGACCTTGGCTGGGCCCCTACTCTGCCCCTGGTCTACTCTGAGGTACCTTCCCCCTTTTCTTAAGATGATAGGCTCAGTAGTATGATGCCTGTTTCTTCTCCTTTGTACTCAAGGAGTGGCTTCCTATATGGCAGATGAAGACTATTTCTCATGTTCCCACCTGAGCCTTCACCCTCTCCCCATTTTCTCTGAAGCAGGCTTGTGCAAAATGAGGACCCCTTGGGATCAGTCGGACAGAGTTGATGTGATTTGCTATTCAAGGTTGCTTCAGACTCTCTTCTGTTGACTTTGGTTGGCGCTCTGGATGGTAGGCTTGATGTGTCTCTGAGGTTTGCTGTGATGCCACCAACTTGATGGGGACTGTGGTCAGTCCCTTCTTTTAGATGTTAAACTTGTGTGAAAAGTCGCTGAAGCCAGAAACCTCTGTTTTCTGCTCTTAACGTTCAGCCGGGCTCTGTTTTTCTCCTAGGGTCTTTCCTTTCTGATCGTGCTCCTGGGGATGGCCAAAAATCGTTCAGCGTTCCTCTGCAGGCCATTTCTGTGAGGCTGACTTAAGTTGCTCTACGTTGTAAAGAAGCCAAATCTCTTGTGTTGATAGGAGGTAGGGAGTGTTCAAAATGAGACAACAGACCCAAAATGGAGTCGCTTATGCCAAGCCCCGCATCACCAAACAATACCTAATTACACTTTTGGCTCTCCCAGAAATGGAATCTTAGTATGGAATCTTATTAGCTCAGTCAATCAGGAATCACCTGATCAGCACTATTGAGGTCATCTGCCTGGTAGACCCCTGCCGTCCCCTAAAGGGAAGTAACCTTACAATAACCAGCTTGCTTTTTTGCCCAGTATAACTTCCTTGTCCCCGCTTGCTTCTTGCTCTAAAAGTCTTAATTTTGTACAGCTCCTCAGAGCTCCCTTCTGCCTGCTAGATTGAGTGCTGCCCAATTCAAATTGATTTTTGCTGAAATAAATGCTTAAAAATTTTAATAGGCTTCAGTTTATCTTTTCACAGGAGGAAATGGTGATGTCATTGTCAGGGATGAAAGGAGGAGGGCTCTGCTGATAAATTGCCACTGGGCACCAGGACAAAGTACAGCTTTGAGGTTCAGTGATTATGTTTCTGTGGGCACAGTACCTTGCACCCGAGTTGGTGAATTGCTGTTCCTAATAATTTTATAGCTCTAGGAAGTGGGCTGGAGAAGGGAGTAAAGCATGGTATTAATAAGTTTTGGATTTCCCTCCTCCTTTTTTTGCAGAATAACCAAGTGCTGGGAATTGGGAGTGGTTCTACAATTGTCCACGCTGTGCAGCGAATAGGTACGTTTTCAGGCTGACTCCTGGATGTTTGTGTGGGGTGACAGGGGTGGGGACATAGAGGAGAGGGAGGAAGCAGCGCGCAGCTTGGCACCAGCATTGTGGAGCCTGTGGTCAGGTGAGTGTTTCTGCTCTTCTCTGAGTGGGATTCTTGGGGTTTTGGGGTTGGCAAATTTGGGGTTGCCCTGGCTTTGTTTACTCTGCTGAGCTGGGTGAGGAGCTGACTTAGGGTGAGGTCTCTGCAGAATCTTAATTGTCATCAGGGGTGTGTGTGTGTGGCCTCATGGATCCTGAGGCAGGCAAACCCTCTAAAGCCCGCGGTTTCTCAAGCAAACAAATCGAGGTCGGCCAGGCCAGCGCAGGCTTGGCCTGTCCGTGACCCTGCAGTTGGTGGCTGGCTCTGCAGATGCTGACTTCATTCTGATGTGGGTGTCTCTGGGCTCAGGAAAGGCTCAAGAATTATCAACCCCGGTGGCTGCTGGACAGGTTTGACCGCCCTGCTCTTGTTTGTGAGAACAGAGCCCAGAGGAGAGGCTTGCCTGAATGTGGATCTCCTCTGGTAGGTGCCAAGGGGCTGTGCTCAGGGCACAAAGCCCAAGAATGCTTTGTCTTTAAGGAATGACTGTGGTGCAGGTGTGATGGCTTCTGAAAGCCTCAGTGTTGCACACCCTTCTGCCTCATCACTGAGTATGTGAAGGATTTTAGGGCACAGGGATTACTGTGGATTTCATAATAGTGGCATCTGAATCTCCCAAGGTGTACACCCAGTGATTAAGGAGACTTGAAATTTTTAATAAGGCAGTTTTTCCCTGTCAACTGAAAAAAAATGCACAACCTCAAAGTTGAGAATTATGTTTTGTGTGTGTGTGTGTGTGTTTTTTTTTTTTTTTGGCCATGCTGTGTTGCTTGTGGGATCTTAGTTCCCCGACCAGGGATCAAACCTGCACCCCCTGCAGTGGAAGTGCGGAGTCCTAAACCACTGGACCGCCAGAGAATTCCCCAAGAATTATGTTTTATTTGGGGGTGTTACTGAGGACTTAAGCCTGAGATACCGCCTCCCAGATAGCTCTGAGGGACTGTTGAAGAGCCAGGACATATAGGAGTTTTTGCCAAAAAACCCCGAGCAGTCGAACATCAAAAGATTACCGTTAATTAAAGAAAAACCAGACATCTCAAGTTAATGAATGTAGTGCTTTCCTATGTATGGGAAGATGCAAGGGTCTGGGCTTAATGAAATTATTCCTTTGATGTGCACCTTAATCTAGAGCCAGTATCCTGTTTTTTCCGGCCTGAATCCTCTCGGCCTGAATCCTCTCGGGTGCACCGCCTGGGGGCAGCTGCAGTGGCTGAGGGCTTGATGGCTGCGGCATCCTTTGTTCACTGAAATGACAGGAGACGTTCTTTGTCTGCATCCCTTAAGACTTTCCTTTTTGGTTTTTGGTTTTTTTTGGCCGCACCATGCGGCTTGTGGGATCTTAGTTCCCCGACCAGGGGGTTGAACCCATGCCCCGGTAGTGAAAGCGCCGAGTCCTAACCACTGGACCGCCAGGGAATTCCCAAGACTTTTCTTTTTGTTTAAATCAAGTTTTCCCGAAAGGTACAAATCCAAAGTGAATAAATAAACCCTCTTTAACCACCCTCTGGGGTCTATAAATGATTATATTTTTTTACTAACTGTAAAAGTCAAATTCTAGCTTTTCTCTGTAAAAGCCTATATAGGGAAGTAGTTAAGACTGGCACTAGACTGCCTGGGATCAGATCCCAGTTCTGCTGTTTGTTAACTGTGTACCAGTTACTTTGCCTCTCTGTGCCTCAGTTTCCTCATCTGTAAAGTGGGGATAGTAATTGTAAGTTATCTTTGGGTTACTGGATTAAAAGAGTTCATGTGTACAAAATTCTTTGAATATTGCCACGCACATACTAGCAAACCCTGACGTTGCTCTTTCTGTGGTTAATACTTACCTCCTTAGGCTTTTTTGTCCCTGTCTAGTGACATGTGAAGGCTGTTTACCAACTTTTCAGCAAGGGTGGGGACATAGAATGAAAGGGACATTTCAGTGGGGGGAGGGGTTGGACCTTTTCTGTTGGATTTGAGCAAATGTGAGTACGACAAGGAAAATAAGGTGAGGAGAGAGAAAAACCACCAACGCGGCTTTTGTCTCCACAGCTGAAAGAGTGAAACAAGAGAATCTGAACCTCGTCTGTATTCCCACTTCCTTCCAGGTATGTCCTGCTTTCCATTCTGCATCTTGGCAGTTGCCGCTGAATCTTCTGGGTCCCTGAGGATATAGGGGTGTGGCTCTGGGTTGTGTACCAGGGTTGTTCTGGGTGAGAAAGCCAGGAGCAGGAGAGCAGTTGATTGACTGGAGATTGCTCCTCGGAAGCATGGTTTTTTTTTTAAATGTAAAGCATTTTTCCCTTTACTTTTTTTTTTTTTTTTTTGGCTTTATTTATTTATTTTTGGCTGAGTTGGGTCTTTGTTGCTCTGCGTGGGCTTTCCGTAGTTGCAGCAAGCGGGGGTTACTCTTCGCTGCAGTACACAGGCTTCTCATTGCGGTGGCTTCTCTTCTTTCGTAGCATGGGCTCCAGGCGTGCGAGCTTCAGTAGTTGTGGCACGTGGACTCAGTAGTCGTGGCTCGCGGGCTCTAGAGCGCAGGCTCAGCAGCTGTGGCACACGGGCCCAGCTGCTCTGTGGCATGTGGGATCTTCCTGGACCAGGGATCGAACCCGTGTCCCCTGCACTGGCAGGCGGATTCTTAACCACTGCGCCACCAGGGAAGCCCGGAAGCATGGTTTTAGACGTGAATATTTTAGTATATCTTGTATTAGGCACCATGGAGTATGTAGAGATAACCACGTGGTCTCCGTCCTCAAGGAATATTATCTCCATTTATAGATGAAAAAACTGAGGTTAAAGGGCATTAAGTGATGCGTTAGAAATGCAAGTGCAGTAGTTTGAGTCCGTGTCTCATGCTGTTTCACCATAAAATAGTAGGGGCTGATGAAGGAAAGCAATGGAGCCAGTTAAATACAGGGAGAGATAAGGGAATAGTAGACTTCAGGAAAGGAGGGAAGAGAGGTGCCTAGATAGAGCCCCATCCCTCACCTGGCTGTCGTGGGGAGGGTAGGTGTGTCGTCTCTCTTTGGCTTCATCGCGGGGATCCTGTGAATTGGGGTTAAAGGTTGGCATTGCTGGTGATTTGTGCTCCTGTGATGTTGTGGACACGGTTTTGGACAGCTGGGTCTTAAGAAACTCTCAGTCCTGGAGGCAGGATGTGTCAGGTGTGTGACCCAACCTGTCAGAGTAGGGAGTGGAGGAGGGATTCCAGGTAGGCAGGATAGGAAGTTAGGATAGTGCACGCTGTCAGAGCTGTTTTGAAGTTAAATCTCTTGGAGGCTCTGACAAGCTGCCCGGACACCCAGGGAACTGAAGACAATACCATAATTCCTGCTTCAGGCTAGAAAAGGAGTGGTTTCACCTGGACTTTCTTGCTTTTGAAATCCTCATGTTCTGAGGAGATGCTCTTAAAGTCAGAGGGGCTGTGATGGGTTGCCTTGCCCTTGAAAAAGCTAAGTGTCTGATTTTTCCAAGTGACTTGATCATCTAGTATTTTTATTTCTTGTTTAATAAAATTATTTGATAATTGGTGCTTATTTTTAATTAAAGTTATCCATACACATAGATTGAAGAATCAAATAATTCAAGTCATTTTATTAAAAAATAAGACACTCCCTTCACACCCTCCCCCACTCCTGACCACCACCATTTCTTGCTCTTTAGATGGACATACCTTTAAAACTCTTTTAGCTGATTGGGTATCTGCTCCAAAGTCTGGAGACTACATGCTTTTCTTGCCATTTAAATTTTTTTTTTCAACTTGAGGTAATAATTCCATGCTGAATGGACGCAGGGAAGACGAGCATTCGGTTATCTCTTCCCTCCTTGCTCTCGCAGGTCAGACACCCTTCTCCTAGTCTTCAGTACAGTTACGCTTTGGTGAGGCCTCACTCAGTGTTTACAGAATTGTGGTGTCCAAGCTACAGCTGAACTGTGCAGTCAGCTATGATTACGCTTCCTTACCTGCTCATTATTTTGTTTTCCTGAAAGTTAAGTAAATGATGCCTTTGTTTTTTCCACTTCCTTGGTTGTCTGCGTACTCCTTACTAATTCAACCCCAAACTCTTACCTGGATGGAAAATCTCACCTCGTTCTGGCCCAGTGGATATGCTACTCCCGTCAGCTTCATCTTCTTGGTACTCTGGTTGGTAGCAGCTGCCCTCGGCTGTTGTCTTGGGATCTCCCTTTGCGGTCAGGAACTCTCCTTTTCTGTCTCCTCTTTTGGATCATCCTGTTCCTCCTCACTACTCCCCCATACCCTTTGGTTTCGTTTCCTTCAGTTTCGGTGAATCACGTCCTTTAGGTAGCTATCCAAGTGCACGGGATGCAAACTTGTCGGCACTTTGGATGTCTGAAAATGTCTTTAGCCCCTCTGGAAGTCAGTTATTTGGATAGAGAATTATTTTTTTAAAAAAATATTTATTATTTATTTATTTGGTTGCTCCGGGTCTTAGTTGTGGTGGCAGACGGGCTCCTTAGTTGTGGCTCGCCCGCTCCTTAGTTGTGGCATGCGAACTCTTAGTTGCGGCACACGTGTGGGATCTAGTTCCCTGAGCAGGGATTGAACCTGGGCCCCCTGAATTGGGAGCGTGGAGTCTTAACCACTGCGCCACCAGGGAAGTGCCCTGGGTAGAGAATTCTGTGCTAAATCACTTCTTAGTACTCTGTTGTATCTTCTGGCTTTTTTTTTTTTTTTTTTTTGGCTGTACTGCACAGCCTGCAGAATCTTAGTTCCCCGACCAGGGATGGAACCCGTGCCCCCTGCAGTGGAAGCGCAGAGCCCTAACCACTGGACTGCCAGGGAAGTCCCTCTTCTGGCTTTCAATTTGCTGTTGAGGAGCTTGTTGCCATTCTGATTCTTGATCCTTTGTATAAAACCTATTTTTCATTCTCTCTGAACTCCTACACCCTTGTATTATCTTTTCTTTGTCTCCAGTGTTCTGAAATTTCACCATGCTGTGTCTTGGTGTGGGTTTATTTTTGTCCACTATGCTGGGCGCTTGCTGGGACATGTCATTCTACAAATTCACACTCTTCAATTTGGGGGATTTTTTCCCCCTATTATTCCTTTAATTTTCTTTTCTCTGTTTTCTCTGGTCTTTCCTTTTAGGGTACTTGTTAATGTCCTTGGTGCTTGTGGCCTGTTTTGTCCTTTTGTCTTTTCAGCTTTACCTTTTTCTAACCCTTCTATTGAGCTTTCTTTGCTCTCATGTATTTAATTTCAAATAACTCTTTTTTTTATTGTTCTCTGAAAAGTTTTTTTGTTTTTGTTTTATGGGTGCAGTTTTTTTCAATTGCTTCTCTTAGCTCCCTGAGGATGTTAATACTTTTGTTTTTGTTTTAGGATTTCTTCTCCTATATCTCTTTTCTCAAAGTTTTTTTCTTTTTTTTTTTTTTTACAGTTTGTTGGAGGTATAATTTACATAGAAAATTTACTCTTTTTTTAATATCTATAAAAATTTATTTATTTATTTATTTATGTATGGCTGAGTTGGGTTTTTGTTGCTGTGTGCGGGCTTTCTCTAGTTGCTGTGAGCAGGAGCTACTCTTCATTGTGGTGCGCAGGCTTCTCATTGCGGTGACTTCTCTTGTTGCGGAGCGCGGGCTCTGGGCGCACAGGCTTCAGTAGTTGTGGCACGCGGGCTTCAGTAGTTGTGGCTCGTGGGCTCTAGAGCGCAGGCTCAGTAGTTGTGGCACACGGGCTCAGTTGCTCCGCGGCATGTGGGATCTTCCCGGACCAGGGCTCGAACCTGTGTCCCCTGCATTGGCAGGCGGATTCTTAACCACTGCGCCACTAGGGAAGCCCCCAAATTTACTCTTTTTAGCATATAGTTCTGAGTTTTGACATAGTCATGTAACAACCAACACAGTCAAATATTGTTAGAATGCTTTGTTCTTTTTTTTTTTTAATTCGAGCTCATTTTGAAGACTAGTGGACTAAGAAGCTGACCGGAAACCAGCTCTCAGGGTGAGGGTGGACCTTGCTCTCTGCCAAGAGCTTGTCTGCCAGGAGCCCTCCTGGCAGACAGATCATTGGGGAACTCCTAGTGTCAGATCATTTTTTTTTTTTCCTCTGGCTGGTCAGGTTGCCCAGAGGAGACTGCCCAGTGCCCTTTTAGGAGGGGTATGTGTGGCTGCCTGGAGCCAAGTAAGAGAAGAGGGCTAGAAGACGTCTGTCGTTATTTGGGACATAAGCCCTGTTTTCACTGTAGTGCCTGTGGTAGATGGGGAAGAAGTGCCTGCTACATTCTGCAGTATTTCTTTGACTCTGGGCCTGATCATGTTTTGCCAACGGGATGTGACCAAATGGCAGGCCATCAGTGGCTTGAACAGTGAGTGCTTTTGCTTTGTGGCTTGGCCCTTTTGCTGCTGAGACCATTCTGCTGCCATGTGAACAGGCCTTGACTACTCTTCTGGAGGATGAGAGGCTCTTTTAAGCCTCTGAGTCTTGGGGTAGCTGCTACACAGCAAAAGCTTGCTGATGGAGTACCCCCATCTTCAGCTGTGCCTGGCAGTTCAGTCCTGAGACCTGCTGTTTGACCTCCAGAGAATAAACATGCTGCTTTGGGAGCAGTGGAGAAAGATGAGGAGCTATAACAGGTTCTCAAACAGGCTTTCAACCAGTCTTCCCTTTTTCACTCCCACCGTTGTGTCTGTTTTCTGAAGTTCGCAGGGCCGCTGAGTCCTTGAACCTTTTGGGAGGTTCTGTGCCGTTTATTTGGTCGCTTCTTAGCTTTTTCCAGTACTGGTTTAGGATACTGGCTTAGGATTTCTCTTTCTCGTTTCTGCCATTTACCATTGCCCATCAGTGATCTAGCTTTTAGACGTTGGTTGCTGTTTTTTCCTCTTTTTGGTTTTTCCTCTTTTTGCCATTGAGAAAAATTCCTTTATTGTATTATAGATGTAGAGAGGTTTAGGGAAGGAGCTGAGCTAAATACAGGTGTTCAATTGCTATCTTTAATTGGAAGTTTGATCTGTGTTTTTAAGGTAGCATCCTCCCAGCCCACCTATATGTTGTGGTGGTTAGTAATAACAGTGTACCCAGACTGGAAAATGCTGGCCAATTCCAGCTGATCAGGTAGAGGAGTCATTCACAGTTCACAGGGCTTTAAAAAATTCACTTGTTCAGAGTTACTGTTTTGTCCCTGCCCCCGCCCCCCCCCAACCCCCCCCCCCCCCCCCCCCGTCAAACCCAAACTTATTTTGTGTTAAGTTTAGCCAGCTGCAATCTTCCTGAAATGATTGAAAGGGAATCAAAATATTTCATGTTCTGCCTTTTAAACAAGTAAACCCATAGGTGTTTAAAGGATTTTTATAGATTTTCCCTTTAAAGTTAAAAGCTTTTGGGGGAGAAAATTAAAAAAAAGGATTTAAAAGCCAGATCTGGTCTAGGCAAAAAAACAATGTTTGTCCATGCTGGCTTTCAGTCTACCTCTGTTAGTTGATAGAAGGGGAAATGCAGCGTTTTCAGGTATTATTGTGAAATTGATGAAAAACAGGACTGCTAGCCTGCCACATGCCACTGTCCTTGATCACATGAGGCATTTGGGGCACCAGCTGTGGGATTGCAATGAGAAGGCGTTGCTTCCTGTCTTTTTTTTCAAAAGTACAAGCTAATCATTAGCTTTCCTGCTCCCTGCACTTTTAAGAGCTGGAAGAGACAGCAGTTGCTCTACACTCTCAGGAGCCCCTTAGCTTGTGAGCCTGGAGTGTCTGGTGTCTAGCAGGTACTGATCTCAGTTGAGCACCTGTGTCTGCATTACTACTGGCTGAGCCAATGATGGGTCCATATCTCCACAGTAGGGCTGTAGTGTTGAATTCAGTGGATTCGTTTCCCAGGGCTGCCATAACAAGGAACCACAAATTGAGCGCTTAAAAAACAGAAATTTATTGCCTCTCATTTCTGGAGGCTAGATGTTGATTGCTTTAGAGGCTATGAAGGAGACTCTGTTTTGTCTTTCTCCTAGCTTCTGGTGGTTTGCTGGCAATCTTTGGCATTGCTTGGCTTGTAGGCACATATCCTTGCTCTCTGCCTTCACGTTCGCGTGGCGTTCTCCCGGTGTGCCTCTGTCTGTGTGTACAAATTGCCCTTCTAAGGACACCAGTCCTATTGGATTAGGGCTCACCCTCATGACATTCTGACTCGATTACCTCTGTAAAGGTCCAATCTCAAAATAAGGTCACAGTCAGAGTTACTAGGAGTTAGGACTCCCACATACCTTTTTTCTTAGGGGAGCACAGTATAACCCGTAACACTCAGGGAGGACGAAGCTCCTGCCACCTGTGATGGTGACTCCTCTCTGTGTGCAGGGCCATTCGCAGGGGTCTTGTGGGGAGTCCGGTCAAAGATGGGGAGAAGGGAGGGTTGGAGGACCTGCTGATGGAAGCAGGACTTAAGGGTCCCACCCCAGTGGGCTCTTTGAGGTCATTGTACAGGGTCCTCCACGTCGTGAAGGGGGATACAGACGATCTAAAGGGAGAACAGATCCTGTCCTTACGTTACTGCTTATTGTCTGGGAGGACAGGGGGCTTGTGGAGGAGGTTGGGGCGACCTCCCAGCCACATAACATAGACAAACGTATCTGCTGGGCTCCTTTCGTGTGCGGACTCTGGACAGGTATTGAGACAGGCAGCTGGTGGTGGTGGTGAAGAGGCAGATTTCAGTCAGCATGGTGATCACCGAGGGGTTACCTTTCTAAAGGGGTGCGAGGCTCCTTGTGCACAGCGGGTGTTACTCAGCGTTGCTCGTGCCCAGTGTGGTGCCTGGCTCTTAGCAGGCACTCTGCCTGGTGGATGAATAAATGCTACAGTTATGTGTGCCATTTTTCACAAATATATGGTAGAGAAGAAGTAGAGGTAACGTGCCTTTTGGAGGAAGGAGAGCCCACTCCTCGCACAGGGGATTGGGGGCCTCCTGGAAAGCCGGGCGTGAGGGGCTGGAGTTTGGGAGGAGGCAGGGCATGTCAGGTAGAAGAGGGAATGCCAAAGAACTCCTTTTAAAATTGTCATTGTTAAAAACGTTATTAATAGCATAGTATCATTATGTAAGATGACTTCAATTCCATTTATAAGCAGAGGCTTATAAATTGTCATTGTTAAACATGCTGCTTTGGGAGTAATGTCATTGTTAAAAACGTTATTGTTAAAAATGTTGTTATTGTTAACATTGTCATTGTTAAAAACGTTATTAATAGCATAGTATTATTATGTAAGATGACTTCAATTCCATTTATAAGCAGAGGCCGTCCTCTCCTTTCCTTTTTCTTCTACGTTCCCTTTGTTTGCCTTATCTTCTGATTTCCTTCCTAGTCCCTAGACAGGGCAGGAGAGCAGGAGACTGTATTTCTGGTCCTCGCCCTGTCCCTAACTTAGCACTGGGACCTCTCTGGGCACCCATTTCTTTCTTAAAACGGGAGTTTGCACTAGGTGACTTGACTGAACTCAAAATAATTATTCACTCAACTATTGGCTTAACTGACCCTAACTGCTATAGGGGGAAAAGTGTATGTGAAATGTGCTCTCTGATTACAATCTAGATGGACAAACAGGACATCCTCATGAAAGAGTAATGCTGGCAAGTGGTGCAGGCAGTCTTTAAACTTAAATGTTAAATTAAAATGATATATTTATACAGGATTTTTCCCTATAGGCATCATGATAGAACAGTTTCCTGACACCCAGTTTTCATGTAATACGTTTGAATGCAGTTTAGTATTGTTTGTAAAGTAGTACATAAAATTAACAGGAACCGTAGTATATAACACAGTTTTATTTGCATGATAGATTATCACACTGAACTTTATGCAGTTCATATTATTCCAACACCATCTGTATTAGATATCTTTGCTGGAACAAATTACCCCCAAACTTAGCAGTTTAAAACGAACATTTATTAGCTCCTAGTTTCCAAGGGTCAGGAATCTGGAGCGGTTACCTGGGTGGCTCTGGCCTTGGGTCTCCGGGTAGGTTGCAGTTAAGCTCTTGGCCAGGGCTATAGGCCTCTCAGCTGTGCTTGGAGGATCTGCTTCCAACTCCATCTTGTGGGTATTGTGGGCCTTAATTCTTCACAGCCCCTGCCCCCAGGGCTGTCTCCATGTCTTCAGGACTTGGCAGCTGGTTTCCCCCAGTGTGTGTGATAAGAGAGCGAGGGTGAGGGGGAAGGGGGGAGGGAGGGAAGGATCTTGTGGAAGCTCGCCCCCCCTGCTTTATAAACTAATCTCAGAAGTGTCTTGTTATCGCCTCTGCTCTGTGCCACTGGTAACACAGAACAGCCTTGGGACATTGTGGGCAGGGATTCCCCAAAGGCATGAATACCAAGAGGCGTGGGGGACTTTGAGGGTTCATCTTCCAGACGTTCCAAATGTTTTTATAGCCTTAGGGTCTGGAATTAGTATGGTTACGTTTGGAGAAACCTAGGAACTGAGAAATAATCCAGAAATACCATTTTTATTGTTGTTTTCTCCCTTCATTATATATTTCTCTTTAATAGGAGCAAAATCATGGGTTTTTTTCTTTTGAACTTTTTTCAGTCAGCATTTTATTTTAGCTTTTTATTGTGGAAAATTTCAAACTTCAAAAAGGATAAAGAATAATGTAATGAACTTCCACCTACCCATCACCCAGTTTCCACAATTATCAATTCATGGCCAATTTTGTTTCATCTGTATCTCATTCTACTTCACCTTTGTTATTTTGAAACAAATCCCAGGCAGAGTATGATTTCATTGTATGTATTTTATTATGTCTCTCTGAAAAGTAGGGAGACTTTTAAACATCTCAACAATACTAAAAAAATTAAACAATAACCTTTAATAGGATCAAATAAAAATCCAGGATTCAAATTTCCCCTATTGTCTTATCCTTTAAACATATTTTTTACAGTTTGTTTGAATCAGGATCCAAATAGGTCCCATATATTGCAAACCCCAGGGTCTTTGTATTTTATTGTTAGAGTCTTAGGATTTTGGATTTGAAGATTGACATTGGTCATTATCCATCTGCATCTTTTTATAGATGAGAAAACTTGCCAGGGGTCATGTGGCTGGTTCATTTAAGATTAGAACCGAGACCTTCGGATCCTACATCTCAGGTGCTTTTGACTTTAAGCAGAAAATATTTTCAAGACATGGCTTTTGAAAAAAAGTTTTCCATCCTTTAGTTCCTCTGCGTATTGTAAACAGTGGCATGAACACAGATCCTTATCACTTGAACTTGAGTGGTCAGACTGAAAGGTTCATGGTCCATTTATTCCAGCATCAAGTTCTGCTCTGGGCCCTGTGGTGGTGGTAACCCTCCCCTTCAGTCAGCCTGTGTGAAAGGCATGTCCGTAGAGTCGGTGGTGCTGACGTTTCCCACAAACATCCTAAATCTTTCCCAGTCTGGTGCTCTCAGGTGCTCTCACCTAGCCATTCCGGAGGTCCTGCCTTTATGTATTCTTCTGAGTGTATGTATTCTTCCAGTGTAGCCTGGAAATCACTATGTATCAATTTGTAGTGATCTTCCTCAGTCTTTTTTCATACTGTTAGATTTTTTTTTAGAGACGTTTCTAATATTTTGTAGATTTGGCTCTTATTTAGGAAATTTTAAAAAATGTTAGTTCCCCCTTATCCACGGGGAATATGTTCCAAGACCCCCAGTGGATGCCTGAAACCACAGATAGCACTGAACCCTGTATACACTGTGTTTTTTCCTGTACAGCCATACCTATGATAAAGTTTAGTTGAAAATTAGGCACAGTGAGAGATTTAACAACAACTAATAATAACATAGGACAATTATAACAATACACCGTAATAAAAGTTGCATGAATATGGTTTTTCTTTCTCTCAAAATATCCTACTGTACAAATTTAATGCCTTTTCCATCTTAACAAGGCACTTATGCACTGTAGTCTTGTAACTTTTGCAGTTTGAGATGTGACAGCAAAATTAGCACAAATTTCTTTTTCCTTCTTTAACTTCATGGATGGAAGATTCATTCTTACCATAGATCTTAGCAACCTCAGCATATAACTTTTTTTTCTTAATTCACTAAACTGAGAACTTTCACTTTTTCACTTAAAGAAAGCACTTTATGTCTTGTCTTTGACATATCTGAATTGTCAGCATCACTATTGCGCTTTGGGACCATTACCTTGGAGATATTGCAGGTTTGGTTCCATTCCACCATAATAAAGTGAGTATGATATAAAGCGAGTCACATGAATTTTTTGGTTTCCCAGTGCATATAGAAGTTATGTTTATACTGCATCGTAGTCTAGTAAATGTGCAATAGTATTATGTCTAAAAAAGCAATGTACGTACCTTAATTAAAAAATACTTTATTGCTAGGGACTTCCCTGGTGGCGCAGTGGTTAGGAATCCGCCTGCCAATGCAGGGGACAAAAGTGCGAGCCCTGGTCCGGGAGGATCCCACATGCCGTGGAGCAGCTGGGCCCGTGCGCCACAACTACTGAGCCTGCGTGCCACAACTACTGAAGCCTGCGCGCCTAGAGGCTGTGCTTCGCAACAAGAGGAGCCACCGCAATGAGAAGCCCGCGCACCACAACGAAGAGTAGCCCCCGTTCTCTGCAACTAGAGAAAGCCTGCGCACAGCAATGAAGACCCAACGCAGCCATAAATAAATAAATAAATAAATAAATAAATAAATAAATAAATAAATAAATAAATAAATAAATAAATAAACAAACAGACTTTATTGCTAAAAAATGCCAAAACAATTACAGTAGTAACATCAAAGATCATTGATCACAGATCACAGTAACAAATATAATAACAATAATGAAAAAGTTTGAAGTATTGCAAGAATTACCAAAATGTGGCACAGAGACACAAAGTGGGCAAATGCTATTGGAGAAATTGTACCCCTAGACTCCTTGGAGTCAAGGTTGCCACAGCCTTCAACTTGTAACAAATGCAGTACCTGCAAAGTGCAGTAAAGTGAAGCACAGTAAAACGAGGTATGCCTGTATTAGGTAAAGTAAGGGTTACTTGATACACAAGCACTGTGGTACTGTGACGGTCAATCTGATAACTGAGATGGCTTTTAAATGACAAATAGGCAGGGTACGCTGGACAAAGGGATGAGGGCTGGACGGAGTAGATGACGAGAATTTCATCATGCTACTCAGAATGGCGTGCAGTTTAAAAGTTGTGAATTGTTTGTTTCTGGAATGTTCCATTTAATGTTTTTGGATCAAGGTTGCCCCTGGGTAACTGAAACCGCGGAAAGTGAAACCTTGAATGGCCCGTTTTGGGGGAGGGTGGTGGAGGGAGAGGGAACTACTGGTACTGTATTACCAGAGGCTTTAGGAGGCCATGATGCTACCTTTATTTATTTATTTACTTACTTACTTATTTATTCTTGGCTGCGTTGGGTCTTCGTTGCTGCGTGTGGGCTTTCTCTAGTTGTGGCGAGCGGGGGCTACTCTTCGTTGCGGTGCGCGGGCTTATTGCAGTGGCTTCTCTTGTTGAGGAGCACGGGCTCTAGGCAGGAGGGCTTCAGTAGTTGCGGCATGCAGGCTCAGTAGTTGTGGCTCGCGGGCTCTAGAGCACAGGCTCAGTAGTTGTGGCGCACGGGCTTAGTTGCTCCGCGGCATGTGGAATCTTCCTGGACCAGGGATCTAACCCTTGTCCCCTGCATTGGCAGGTGGATTCTTAACCACTGCACTACCAGGGAAGTCCCCCATGACATTATCTTAAGTAACAGGTCACTGAGGAGGAACTCTTAGCCTAGAACTGGAGCAGTGTTCACTATGTGCTGTTTACCTTCTTCCAGCTTGTGGAATGAATTAACTTTTGCTGTTCATGAGGCTAGATCTCCTACCTCGTGGTGGACCAGGTTGGATTTGAGAGGGAGCCTTGGTGGTACTCAGTGTCTGACACTTAAATCCAAGAGGATTCTGAGGATCCTCGCCGTCACTAAGAGTTAATGATTATGGGTGCTTTTCCCTGTCCTCCACAGGCGCGTCAGCTCATCCTGCAGTATGGCTTAACTCTCAGTGACCTGGACCGACACCCAGAGGTAAGTAGAGAGAGGCTGCTGGGTTTTTTGGTCTCCTTTCTTTTTCTTTTTTTTTTTAAATAGCTGTCACTTGTTCATGGGCTCTGGATATCTTGTTGAGTCTAGGAGAGAAGTCAGTTAGTCATACTAGCTTTTCTCCTAGGACTTTGAATATTAATCCTGGCTGAGGTCAGAAGAGAAGAGCTTGTTAATTTCTAGGACATTCCCTGTGGTTTAACCAAGAGGGCTCAGGGACCCAGGGCTTCCTGCAGCCCTCACACAGACGTATACGAGCAGGGCGGCCCTCAGAACTTATCGCTAAGTGGAGATAAGAAGCATCATCTGAGGCAGCCATGGGTCTTTGAAGACAGATTAAAATGAAGTTTTATGGTGAAGATGATTAAACACACAGGCAATCTAGAGGAGACTGAAGTTGATGAGAGTGAGGCACATGCTCACAGCTGGCATTTACTGAGCCCCGACTGTGTGCCAGTTACTATGCTAAGTGCTGGGCCTGTACTAAACCACAGTCATCCCTGGGTATCTGTGGGGGAACGGCTCCAGGACCCACTGCGAATACCAGAATCCGCAGATGCTCGACTCCCGTAGTTGGCCCTCTGTATCTGCGGTTCAGCATCTGTGGATTCAACCAACCGTGGGTCATGTAGTACTGTAGTACGTATTTAGTGGAAAAAAATCTGTATAAGTGGACCTGTGTAGTTCCAACCCATGTTGTTCAAGGGTCAACTGTATTTAAGCTCCAGTAGTCTTGAGGGTGGGTACCATTATTATCTCATTTTACAGATATGAGAAAGGCACAGAGAGGGCAAGGCATTTGCGTAAGGCCATGCTGTTTGCAAGTGGCAGAGCCTGAAAGTGAATCCAGGTGCTTCTGGCTCTAGAGGATGCTGCTTAGAAGGGTTTTGTGGGAAGAGGTAAAGTTTGAGCAGAGCTGTGAAGGCTAGGTGGCAAGGGCAGGAGAGAGCATTCCAGAGAGGGGTAGATGGGAACCATGGGAGCGGTTCCGGGCTGGCATGTGTGCGATGCTGAGACTGGCTGGGGTGTCTAGGCCCGAGTGAGTGGAATGGGTTTGTGCACAGCAGGGGGAGGGGGAGAGGGAGAAGGAGAGGGCAAGGCTGGATTGGAAGAGTGAGGTGGGATTACGGCAGCTTGAAAGCAGACTTGGTGGTGGTCTACTAATCCACTGTGTCATGGGACATGTGGGCCACAGATGGGTTAGTAAGTACCACGGGAAGGGCTTGTTCGGAGATATCTGTGGGTAGAGCCAGGGCACAGGCTGAATCAGCTGTTCAGCGCTGTGGGGAGAGTGGTTTGGGCTGAAGGTGGGCATGAAACCCAGACAGAAAAGGTTGCCGCCTTCCAGGCCCCAGAGAGCTGCCGTGGTGCAGAGTGGGGAGGAGCATCGCAGGCTGTAACTCCATCCTTGTGAAAGGGTGGAAGCGAGGACGCCCTGTTGAAGCTTTGTAGGCCCTGTGCCAAGCAGCTTCTAACTGCGGCTTGAACTGAGTTTGCACCCTGAGGTCTTATACTACTGTTTTAAAAACCATACTTGAGGCTCCCACATTGTCTCTGCAGAGTGCCAGGAGTGACAAGAAGTGCATCTCTTTCTTGATTTCAAATTTTGAAACATGAATGAACCTATTCCCTCCTTGACTGCTTTTGGGCCTGGCAGTGGAGCTTCCTGTAAAGGGAGTGGGCAGGCCCAGACAGGTGCCTTGGTGGGTCATAGTGGGGGTACCTCAGAAAATTTCCACTTCCGTATTGCATCAGATGTGTGTCAGCATGCCAGTATTTTTGCCACATTAGTACGGAGACTTCTGAATCAGTGTTTCTCAGCCTTTTTTCCATTAATGCCCACCCCCAATGAAATTTTAATCTCACAGATATACTGTATACCTCCTTCTGTACTTGGAGGTGAAGTTACTCACGTTGAGATTGCATGCTCTCAATAATTCCAGCTCATCCACAGAGAAGCCCATCAATGAGTAAAGGGAGTGTAAAGTGGTGGATAAGAGTTGGCCCCAGGTGTGGTTCCCCTATTTGTTTCCTGGTGACCTTAGTGGAATAGCTTAACCTCTCAGAGCCTCAGTTTCCTGACTGGCTAAATAGGAAAAACTGTGCCTGGCTAATAGGGCTGCTGGGACCTGATGAGCTATTGCATATTCAAGCTTAGTGGTTTTTGTATCTTTCCTTACCCTCAACACAGATTGACCTTGCCATCGATGGTGCTGATGAAGTAGATGCTGATCTCAATCTCATCAAGGGTGGTGGGTGAGTGTTGTGGGGATTTTTTTGCAGAGTATCTGCCAGTTAATCCTTAGCAAACAAAGTGGAATACAGAATAAACACATTGCCGCTGTGATGTACGTGATTTTGTCTTTCTACTCGGATGCGGATAGCATAAGGCTGTAGAACCAGCCTGGCATTTCTGGTTGTTAGTAGCAATCTGGTGACAGCAACCTGGGCCTCTTCAATGAAATTATTCATCTTAATGGGTTCTCTTTGCTGCCTTCTACTGACTCCAGCTTTAAAAACTGTACAGGCTAAAGCAAACATATTATCAGGACTAGATTACTGGGTGTGTGGGCTCTGAGCAGTTAGTGATGTATGTATTCATTCATTTGGAAAACATTTATTGGGTGTTTCTTAGGTGTTGATTTTGGGGGGTTAGGAAGTGGTGAGTTGAAGGAGGTGAAGTCCTGGTCTCCTGGTTCTTATCATCAAGCAGACTATGGAGTGACACAAAATTTGCTTGAAATCTCACTGTGCTCTCTCCACTTTATAACCCTGGCTGTCAAATTGCAGATAGGGCAGGTTGTTCAAAGCTTGTCCTTACTTCTCCAGTTGCAGAAGCTCCGCCTCATGCCGTGCTCAGATGGCTTCTCCCCAGGCACAGTGCTTCCTGGCAGATGCATCTTAGATGGGATTATGCCCGCTGCCCGACTGGGAACCATTTCTCCCAGACACAGGCTGTGTTTCCCTAGTCCATTTACTGGAAACAGCATGTCTTAGCTTGGGCTGCCATAACAAAAACCTTAGACTTAGTGACTTAAATGGAAAAATGTATTTCTCACAGTTCTGGTAGCCCTGGGCTTGCAGATGGCGGCCTTCTCAGTGCAGCCTCCTGTGGCGGAGGGAGAGAGAGTAAGAGAGCTTTCTGGTGTCTTCTTAAAAGGATATCCATCCTATCAGACCAGGGTCACACTTTAATGATCTCATTGAACCATAATTACTTCCTTAGAAACCCCATCTTCCAAGTATAGTCACATTGGGGGTTAGGGCTTCAACAGTTGAATTTTTTGGGAGGGGCAGGGAGACACAAGTCAGTCCGTTGCACAGGATGATGGAGTTGAGGGGGGGGGGTGTTCCTTTAAGAATTAAAAATTAAATTTCTCTTTAAGTGCCAGAATTGAGTGGATTTTGGTTTCCCGTATCTGACCTTAGTTCCCAAATTCAGTTTTTGTCTTACTTACCCCTGTGTTCATTTGCTGCTTCTTCCCCATCCCCCAGAGGCTGCCTGACCCAGGAGAAAATTGTGGCTGGCAATGCCAGTCGCTTCATCGTGATTGCCGATTTCAGGTACGACGTTTGGTGTTCTGAACTGTCCGCTGAGGAGGTAGATCGGACCCCAGGCTTCATTTTACAGAGGAGGAAACAGGTGGAGGGAGGGGCTCTCCTAACAGTCTGTGACGTAGCCAGTGTCGTAGCCAGTGTCGGGGAGGATTATGCTCTGCTCTCGTGCTGAAGTTAGGTGCTGCTGTTTCATGTGTCCACTGGAAGGAGGTGGAAGCAGCTCGGCACCCTTGTTAACAGAGCGCGTCCTTATTTGTCACTCGCGTCCTTATTTGTCACTCGTTCGCTCCTAGCAAGGCGCCTCAGAAGAAGCAGGTCAAGCCCTGCCCCTGGGCAGTGACCCAGCACCCCTGCAGCCTCTGGGGCCACACGTGACTTGTGTTGTGGACAGTCTTTGACCAGGCTCTCAGATTCTCCTTCAGGGAGTCTGATAGAAGGCGCTTGTGCGAGCATGTTAATTAAAAAAAAAAAAATTACAGCTGTAAATGATTATGTTCTTCACACCTGTATATGACAAGCCAGTCACATCCATCCAGGTTTTAACATTTTTGTCATATTTACTTACAAAAGCTACTGCTTTTCTTGAACGGTAAAACACAGCCAAATGCATCTGAAGCCCTGTGCACTCGGCCCTGCTCGCTTCCCTTGTCCTCTTACCTCATTATCCCCATGCCTGAAGTTGCTGTGTCTGTACCACTGAGCTTATTCACACTTGTTGTACTTTCTGACTCTTTCTTTCCAGGAAGGATTCAAAGAACCTCGGGGATCAGTGGCACAAGGGAATCCCCATCGAGGTCATCCCGATGGCCTATGTCCCCGTGAGCCGAGCTGTGACCCAGAAGTTTGGGGGTGTGATTGAACTTCGAATGGCTGTCAACAAGGCAGTAAGTGGCCAGGGAGGTTTCTGGAAGGCATTCCAGGCTCTCAGGGCTGTGTCCTCCTTCCTGCTTCCATTAGGTCTGCGCCTAGACTGGGCAGGTGGCTTCTGTTTATTTATTTTTAATCAGCCTATTGGTTTACTTTTAGAGCCCTGGCTTTATCAGTTTCCACATTCAAACTCATGTAGATAAGACTATACTTAATGCAATGCATATTCTCTGTACAGATGGGCGTATTTTCTGTCCCTCGGGATCTATGCTCCTTAGGTTATCTCTGGTCTTTGTACCTGAGGCCTGGATCTCTGACTAACAGCTGCCAAAAATGGGTTTTGGGAGGCCCACCTGGGGCAGAAAGTTATTCAGGTTTCATGGTGTAATTTTATTTTTCCTCCTCTTTTCTCATTCTGTGGTTAAATGAAGTAGAGTTTCTTGGGGGACGTGAATTCCTCCCCAGGAATATACTCCAGAAACTTAGTCCAAATGTTTCTCTTCAGCTTCTAAAGTGGGTTGCACAGAACTTTTTTTTTTCTTATACTTAAATAAACAAAAAAGCAACAGCAATACTCCAAAAAATAACTGTAGTTGCAGACAGAACTATTTATAAAAAGTTTGGAACGTACAGAAGAGAAAGCAGATTATCTGTAACTCTGCCCCGATGAACTTTTATTTTGACGTGTTTTCTGCCTGATGTTTTTGTGACTTTTACAAAATCATAATCCTAATCATACCGGTTGTACAGAGCTATGATTCTGGCTCCCTGTGTAGCTGAAAAGCCAAGAGGAGATTGTTGGGGTGCCCTCTCATGGCTGGGGTTCCTCCACACTAGAGCCCAGCATCTTGCCTTCGTGGGGTTCTGAACTGGCCTCCCACCCCTTCTCCAGTTTGCAGAGGAGTCCTCATTTCCTTGCCTTTGACTGTAGTGTTCTGTCAACATTTATGCTCCTCAACGCTTTCTAGTGCCCAAAGCTGTTGTGGAATTCTGGATTACTTAAGTAAAACTACCCCCAGCCTGTTTGACCCCAGGACCCATCTCTGCTCCCTGTCTTTTAGATGGGTCTGCCCCACCTGGGGGAGCGTTGTCTTACGTTGCATTACTGATGGTTCTTAACGTGAGGCTGTGGGAGTGTTGAACCATGTTGGTAGTCTGTTCTGTTGCTGTAGTTTTTCACTCTAGTAATAGCTAAGAATCAGTGAGCCCTCGCTGTGGCTAACGCTTGCCCATGTGGCTTACCCACAAGCTGCCTGATGAGGTATGTTTCATTATCCCTTCTTTGCCGTTGAGGAATCTTGAGGCTCACAGAGGTTAATGGCTCCTGTGAGATCTATGCCTGGATGGCTTCAAGACTCCAGTTCTGACTCCCAGGTTCCTGCCTCCTAGAAAGCACGAGGCAGGGGTACTGGTTGGAGCGGGTTAATTAAGATACTTGTCTTTGGTTGTCACCTCCGCTCTCCTGCTCCCCTCTGCCTGCCTGTATCTACATGGCCTCTGTAAGTGTGGGGAATTATCTTCTAGGGTCCTGTGGTGACGGATAATGGGAATTTTATCCTGGACTGGAAGTTTGACCGGGTCCACAAATGGAGTGAAGTGAACACAACGATCAAAATGATCCCAGGTAATGGGAGTGGCGTTCACTGAGCACAGACGCCCATGCCCTTCGCAGCTGTCCCCTGCCTCTGGCCGTGGATGGATGTGGGCTTTGCAAGACTTGGTCGGAAAGAATTTCCTTCATGCTGTGTTTGGAATTCCTAACTTCACGCCTTTGCCTTTTCCTTCCGAGAAGAGTTATTGCTCACCTAGCAGCTTCGTTGGTTGGCATTTCACAACCCATTCAGTTGGTGTAGGCCTGGAGCTGATGGGGTGTCAGATGGGGCCTGCCTTGAAATAAGCGCACCATCTCTGCGAAGAGCCTTTCCTTTCAGGAGCTTGACTGCAGCCTTTTTGATTTTGGCATGTTCTCTGGGGGAGAATGACTCAGGTCACCCACACATTAGATTCCTGCCACAGGCAGGGTGCTGTGACACGTGTTACAGGGAGTTCTCCTGTCAATAGAACGTGGGCTCTGCCTCAGGGAGAGTTGATGTGAACCTGGGGAAAGCTGTGTGGGGCTGCGTAGAAGCTGTGCCTACAAATAAGATGGAATGTGGAATACCAAGAGTCTAGGGTTGCTTCTTCTACGAAGCGTGGGGAGGTTCATGGAGGAGAGGTGACTTTGGACCTGTGCCTTAGTGTAGAGTGATCCAGACACTGTGCTAAGTGTTGAAAAATGTCTCGTTTGATGCCCCAATTTAATGAGATAGTCATAGGGGAAGACACGGATCGAGGAAGGGTGCATGATTTGCTCAAGGGCTGCAGCCCCAAGGTGGGAGCCTGGGTTGTCTGCCTCTAGACCCTGAACTCTTAGTCCTTCCTTCGTCGAGAGCCAGGTCAGGAGGGGGTTGTGTGACACGGACCTTTGGAGCAGGGGGGTGTCTGCAGTCCACCTTGTGCCAGCGACCTGGGCCCTGGGCGAAGGCTGGGTGGGCAGTGTCGGGGTGAGTTATGAGTCCAGGCCAGAGGTGGTACTGAGGGCTCATGCGAGGGGATTAAAAAGAGGAGGCAGATGTGAGAGATACAAGTCTTATGATATCAAGCGACTAAGAGTCCAACTGGGAATATTCCATGACATGAAGTATTCTTGGGCCAGAGCAAGCTAATGGGGCAGACGAAGTCAGTTTAGTAGATTGTAGTGGCTAGGAGTGGATTCTGGAGCAGACATCCTGGGTAAGGATCCAAACCCAGGCTTGCTCTATCAATATGACCTTTGTGCAGTCAGTTAAATCTCTGCACCTCAGTTTCTTCCTCTGTAAAAGAGGCTGCTCTTAGTACCTACCTCATAGGATTGTTGGGAGGAGTAAATGAGTTAAAATGGTGCTCAGCACACATGGAAATATTTGTTGAATGAGTACATCCCTAGGAAGGAAGTATACTGTCTTCATCATTAATTAAGTTGCTAGATTACATTCTGATTTACCCATGCTATTTGGGAATGAAATACATATAAATATATAAAATGAAAAATATATAGACATGTAATAAAGAGCGAATTCTCCAACCTTACTTTAGTCTACTATTTTAGTCTTCTATTGACAATCTTTTTTTTTCCAGATTTACTATGTAAAGAAGATGGGTTGAATTATGCTTATTCCCTTACTTAGTGTTAACTTTTTAGTGGAAGAACTAAAGAGCCAAGAAGGCAGGAGGAAGAGAAGCCATAGAGGTCACTGTTAGTAACATGGGAGACTTAGCCCCGAATGGTAATACAGACAAACCCAGGGACGGCACAGGAAACCGCTCACCATTGCTGGCGCTGTTCCTCTGTAGGTGGATTTCTTGCAGTGCCCACTAGGTAGCTCTCTTGCACCTGTTCAGACCTTTCTTGGTGTATTGAGACATTGAGATCTCCTTGGTGAGCAGATTTCTCCCCTGCTTTGCTCTCCACCTTAGTAAGTATAGACGCTACATCCTAGAGAAGTTCAGAGTTTCATTAGGAACTTAACATGAAGAAAACGAAAAAAGAGAGGCTAGATGTTAAATTATTTAGTGCAGTGCCACCAGGATCATCAGTGCGGTTGGTTCTCTTTCCTCTTCCTCTTTGGTCTCTTAAGATACTTGCTGCTGGACCATGATCAAGGGAGGAAGAGAGGGCAAGTTTCCCTGTCTGTCCTGTCCCCCTGCCCTTGTCCCATGTACGTTCATTTATGTGAGGACACTTAAACTGGTCCATGGCTGGTCACGCCCTTGGATGTTCCATTGTTTGCGCCCAGAGCAGAGGTTCTTTCCCCCATGTTCACACTGAGCCACCTCTGCCCTTTCCGCTAATTGGGAGGGTGGGGGTAGGAGTGGGTCAGTCGCTCCTGGCGTCTCAGTAATCTGAAGAGAGGTTGCTGTAAGATCCGACCTTAGACTGCTGCCGTGCACCTCTGCTCTTTCTTTGAAGTCTTTTCTGGAGCCAGTTTGGCTTTCTCTTGGATCAGGTGGAAGCTGTCACCTTGTATTACAGAATTTTTGAAAAGGATGGGTCTTGAGTGGCCACTTGGCATGTCTTTGGGAGGCCCCAGTCGTGGCGGCCCAGTGTGGTGCTGGGGACCTCTGTGTTTCAGCAGCTCCTTATTCTACCTGATGGCTTTTTATTGCCGGTAGATGATTTTATTTGTTTATGTACTGGGGGCTGTCTTTGAAAATTTTAATTTTATTTATCCTTTTGAATTTACGTAGTTCAAAATTACAAGAGTAAACAGTGAAAAGTCTCTATCTTCTATCCCTTTTGCCCTTCCCCCTGTCTGGAGGCAGCCAGCGCTGCCAAAGTTGTGTGTCCTTCTTGAGTTGATCTTTCATAAACACAAATCAGCCCCCGCCCCATCTCCTTTTACATAAGTGACAGCACACTAGACACGTGGTTTGCTTCCTATTTTTTTCCCATCTTGAAGATTATTATGTAATGGTTCACAAAAGAGCTTCCTCATTTTTTAAAAAAAATAATTGCATGGCATTCCATTTTGTGGCTATCACATAATTTATTTAACCAGGTCCCCACTAGCAGATATTTGTTTCCTTTTTTTTTTTTTTTAAGAAGGGAATTACCAGATCAAAGAATAAGTGTATCTGATTTTGCTATTGGTGCAGAATTGCCCTCCATGGATGGCATCAGTTTACCCTTCTGCCAACAGTGTATGCAGGTGCTGCTTCCGCTACACACTGGGTCCATCAAACTTTTTTTTTTTTTTTTAAGTATTTATTTATTTATTTATTTATGGCTGTGTTGGGTGGGTCTTCGTTTCTGTGCGAGGGCTTTCTCTAGTTGTGGCAAGTGGGGGCCACTCTTCATCGCAGTGCGCGGGCCTCTCACCATCGTGGCCTCTCTTGTTGCGGAGCACAGGCTCCAGACGCGCAGGCTCAGTAATTGTGGCTCACGGGCCCACTTGCTCCGCGGCATGTGGGATCCCCCCAGACCAGGGCTCGAACCCGTGTCCCCTGCATTGGCAGGCAGACTCTCAACCACTGCGCCACCAGGGAAGCCCCAAACTTTTTTTTTTTAATTTTAATTTTATTTATTTATTTTTGGTTGCGCTGTGTGGCATGCGGGATCTTAGTTCCCTGACCGGGGATCGAACCTGTGCCCTCAGCAGTAAGAGCTTGGAGTCCTAACCATTGGACCTCAGGGAATTCCCAAACTTTTTTTTTCGATAGTTGAACAGTATAGTAAGTCCCCTGCATATGGACGAGTTCTGTTCCAAGAGCACATTTGTAAGTCCAATTTGTTCATAAGTCCAACAAAGTTAGCCTAGGTACCCAACTAACACAATCAGCTATATAGTACTGTACTGTAATAGGTTTATAATACTTTTCACACAAATAATACATGAAAAGCCAACAAAAAATCAAGAAAACATCTTACAGTACGGTACCTTGAAAAGTACAGTAGTACCAGCTACATCACTGCTGCTTTTACGCTTGCTTCCAGACATCCTGGGCTTGAAACAAAGATAGTATACTACTGTACTCTATGCAGTACTGTACAGTAAAGTACACAAAAGCACAACCACTTGTAGAGGATGCACGGATGTGACAATGTATGCCAGACACTTGAACTTATGTGATTGGATGTGCGAACGCAAGTTCACATCTTTGAAAGTTCGCAACTTGAAGGTTCGCATGTAGGGGAATTGCTGTATTATCTCACTGTAGTATGTGTATATACGTAAATATTTTCAGCGAAGGTTGCTTACGGTTGTAGTTAATTCTCACTACTGAATAGTATACCATCATATTTATGTGTGTGAAAAAAAGTTTGTATATCCATTCTACTCTTAGGGGCATTTGGGTGTTTCTAGTTTTTAGCTATTAGTAAAAGTGCTGCTGTGAATGTTCTCATACATGTCTTTTGAGGGCCTAATATATACCTTATATACCAAAGAGTAGAATTGCTGGATCATAAGGTATGAATATGTTCAGCTTTAGAAGATGTACCAACAAACATTTTCCAACGTGGTTTTGCCAATTTACTCCTACTGTTAGCGTGTGGGAGTGTCTTTGCATTCTAGTCAAATTGCATTATACTCATTCTGGTGATTGTGTTGTGGTGTCTTGTTTTAATTTGCATTCTCTTTTGACTAGTTTGAACACCATTTTCTATGTTGTTTTTTTTTTAACTACTACTTTATTTATTTATTTATTTTTGGCTGTGTTGGGTCTTTGTTTCTGTGCGAGGGCTTTCTCTAGTTGCGGCGAGTGGGGGCCACTCTTCATCGTGGTGCGCAGGCCTCTCACTGTCGTGGGCTCTCTTGTTGTGGAGCACAGGCTCCAGACGCGCAGGCTCAGTAGTTGTGGCTCACGGGCCTAGTTGCTCCGCGGCATGTGGGATCTTCCCAGACCAGGGCTCGAACCCCTGTCCCCTGCATTGGCAGGTGGATTCTCAACCACTGCGCCACCAGGGAAGCCCCCCATTTTCTATGCTTATTGGCCATTTTGGATAACCTCTTTTGTGAAGTACCTCTTTAAGTCTTTTTTTTTTTTAAATAAATAAATAAATAAATAAATTTTCTATTTATTTTTGGCTGCGTTGGGTCTTCGTTGCTACACACGGGCTTTCTCTAAGTTGCGGCGAGTGGGGGCTACTCTTCATTGTGGTGCGTGGGCTTCTCTTGTTGTGGAGCACGGGCTCTTAGGCGCTCGGGCTTAGTTTTGCTCCGTGGCACGTGGGATCTTCCCGGACCAGGGCTCGAACCCGTGTCCCCTGCATTGGCAGGCAGATTCTTAACCACTGCGCCACCAGGGAAGACCCTCTTCAAGTCTTCTGCCCATTTTTCTACTAGGTTGTCTGTCGTCTTATTGATTGGGGGAGTTCATGTATTTTGATGTGGTATATGCATTGCAAGTATGTTCCAGCCCTTTGTGGGGAAAACTTCTACGGCTGGTAGTGGGATTGAGGATGACTGGGAGTGGGAGCACTTAGAGTGGTCATGGAGGGCCTCTCTGAGAAGATGACCGGTCCAGACTAAGGCAGCAGTGTGAGCAGAGGCCCTAAGGCCAGAAAAAGCTTTGCGCATTTGAGTATAGAGGGAAAGCCAAGATTGCAGGGGAGAAGGGATTGCAAGAAGAAATAAAAATAATCAGAATCTCTTTTCATTGTCATGAGAGAGGGAAGGCTTTAGACTTGTCATTTCTTTGTCCAGTGCTGTTCATGGTAGTTGCTCCTACTGACCCTGCCCTGTGATCCTGGTTTTCTTCTTGCCTTGGGAACCTGAAACTTAATGCTCCCTCCCGTCCTTCGTCCTGCAGGCGTGGTGGACACGGGCCTGTTCATCAACATGGCGGAGAGAGTCTACTTCGGGATGCAGGACGGCTCGGTGAACATGAGGGAGAAGCCTTTCTAAACCGGCCCTGCAGGAGCGGAATGTGTTCCCCTTGTGTCCCCAGCCCGCCGCCGAGGCGGACATGCCTCTCCAGGAGCCTTTGCCTTAATGTATCTGTGCCAGGTGGACACTTGGCAGGGTGGGGGGTTGAGGGTTAAATCTGGTCTTCTGAAGTATTGTTATTAAATGTCTTTTTAAAAAGAGAAATATAAACATATATATTTTTACTATTAAAAATACTCAGTTGTTTTTTTATAAAGTAGAACTTGATTTCCTGTTTTATATGAAACATTTACCAAAAAAAAGGAGGACTGTCTTTTAAACTTTTAACTTGAGCCTGCTTGCTGGTTATGGTGAAGCCTCTGAATATTGGGTTTGCTCAGAAATGTAAATCAAACTTTTTTTTAAACTGGTGAAATGAAGGGCCCAGCCAGCAGTGATTCCCTGATGCCTTACTGGAAACACTGGAGTTTGTTTACTTTTCTACCACACTGTTTTATTTTTAGTTTTTGTTGTGTACAGACGCACAATGTGTAGTTACGTGTTGTAAGATGTGAATGACAAAAGTCCGGTGAGTGTAGGGGTGTGGTGTGTGTGACTCAGAGTGTGTAGACCACTAGGGGGAAAATATGGGGGCTCTTTTGCTGAGAACAGGGGGTTCATTCAGACTCCTCTTGTTGGAAGCCGTTGTCTAGAAGTACTTGCCAGTACTGCCAGAGCACTGCTGTGAAACACCTTTAAATGATTGTCTTTTCGTCGTTAATATTTTTTTTGTTTCTTTATTGTTATTTGCATGGTTTGGCATCAGAAGTTGTTACCTCTTTATATTGTTTGAAGGTTGAAATAAAACAGTATGGTGCCATTTTGACTGTTTGTCTTTACTATGGAATTTTTGTCAGTTTTGCAGTAAAATAGGAATCAGTTTTGCTCACCCATTTTACATTGGATCTTTGATAAGGGGTAGAATTCACTCAAGAAATCTTGAGCCAAAGAGTAGACAAATATTACCTTTACTTCTGAGAGAGCTTGATGTCAGTTTTATTCCAGAGACCTCTGTCAAATAAGACATTAGTTTTCTTTGTTAATAGAGGATAACACATCTGAACAAAAGTCACAAATTATCCCCAAGTTTCACACCAGTCACACTTTTGATCTTGGAAGCCGACAAGCAGTAAAATGGGTAACCTGACTTTTCTCTGTGTTCTCCCAGTCTGTCCTCTTCACAGTGTGCCTAACGAGCAGGGAACCGTCCAGAAAGCCTCAGATGGGAACAGAAAGGCTGTGATCAGCTCAGTGATGGTTCTAGATGGGACTCAGGAATCCATCCCGTTGCAGAGGTGTTTGTGCTGAGAGCCCTGATACCCCTCCGCCACGTGCTGACTTCGCACGATCCTCAGACAGTCATTTCACTCGCCTTGGCCTCTGTTCTGAAGCTTGGATTATAGCTGCCGGACTTAGTGGCATTGGAATTCCTGCTAAATCAAGTTGCAGAATAAAAGTCAGTCAGTCAGGACTGAGCATTGACGAGGCTTTCTTTGCTGAATTCCTTCTCTTCTTTGCTTTTAAGGTGCTCTTTAAAAATAGTTGCCTTGGGCTTCCCTGGTGGCGCAGTGGTTGAGAATCTGCCTGCTAATGCAGGGGGCACGGGTTCGAGCCCTGGTCTGGGAGGATCCCACATGCCGTGGAGCAGCTGGGCCAGTGAGCCACAACTACTGAGCCTGCGCGACTGGAGCCTGTGCTCCGCAACAAAAGAGGCGGCGATAGTGAGAGGCCCGCGCACCGCGATGAAGAGTGGCCCCCGCTTGCCACAACTAGAGAAGGCCCTCGCACAGAAACGAAGACCCAACACAGCCATAAATAAATAAATAAAAATTTAAAAAAAAAAAAGTTGCCTCACACATTGTGAGGAAACCTATTGTTAGGAGTGCTTTATTTTTCTCCAAGACTATTTTGGTCTGGATGATAGGTAATTTTTGCACAAAATGGGCAATAGGTCTTAGCTGAGAAAACTTGATAGAACTGATTTTTGGAATGATCCTTTAAAGCTCTTGGATTAAATTCGGGGATAAAGATAAAGTTAAACTGGGCTTCTGAAAAATGCCTGTATGCTCCACAGCACATGTAAATCCTCAGAGGGTTTCATACGCCTTCACACCTGTGACTCAACTGCAGTTCCCTTAAGTGTGAATGTGAGGTTTTTCTTCTCTTGAAGAAGAAAAAAACACCTGCTGTGCTTCAGGTACGCATACAGCAGTTTGTTCTAGAGGTCAATTTGGATTAAAGTTTCTTCAATAAAATTGTTAGTAAATGTGATCTTGTTGGATGGACACAATTTGCAGGCTTATGATCAGTCGGAGGGGCACAGGGCAAGCTGCAAGTCCAGTGTTTGGGAAAGGTTTTTATTTATTTATTTATTTATTTAATTTTATTTTTGACTGTGTTGGGTCTTCGTTTCTGTGCAAGGACTTTCTCTAGTTGTGGCAAGCGGGGTCCACTCTTCATCGCGGTGCGCGGGCCTCTCACTATTGCGGCCTCTCTTGTTGCGGAGCACGGGCTCCAGATGCGCAGGCTCAGTAGTTGTGGCTCACGGGCCCAGTTGCTCCGCGGCATGTGGGATCTTCCCAGACCAGGGCTCCAACCCGTGTCCCCTGCATTGGCAGGCAGACTCTCAACCACTGCGCCACCAGGGAAGCCCCTGAGAAAGGTTTATAACCAAGTTAAGCTGCCACCTTTCTGGGAGACATCAAAGGGGAAAAATAATCACTTGGATTTGAATCAGATCGATTCTACTTTGGTTTCAGCTAGAGCTCATCAAGCTTTGATACTCTTCAATCATCAAGTGTTTTTCAATCAACAAGTCCCCATCACGTGCCAGTTCTTAGTGGGGAATAGTTGGGGGCCGGAGGGGGGAGGGTGGGGACAGAGACGAGACACCTCCTGTGCTCCAGATGCTTCCAGCCTTTTGGGCGAGACAGATTGACAGAGGAATTGTCAGCGCAGTAAGGAGGAGGGGCCGTGAGGTAGGAAAAGTTACCAGGTGACTGATGACAGAGCCCTACCTGTCCTCACTGTGTGCAGGTGCTGGCCTGGGCCTTTGGCCTGTTGTCTCACAGCAACTTGGTGGTGTCTGTTCTTTTCATTTGAGGAGTGGGAAGTGGGCTCAGATAAAGTAACTTGTTCAGGTCATACACTGGAAAGCAGGCCAGACTTTTCTGGCTCATAATTCCAGGTGGTTGTAGGACTCTGAAGAGTTGGTGTTCTTAATTGTTGTACCCATCATTTGTAACTTGAATCACAAGTAATTTGTAATTTGTTAAAGTACTGAAGTTAGTGAATGGTTTATTGTGTATGTCTGTATGTGTATAGACTCATGGGTAATCCTATAATAATAAATTTCTGTTCTCTAATGAGCTTTCTTTTAATGGGAGAAAGGAGCAGGACATTGTACAACCTAGGGTTGGCTGTGGGAAGGCCGTTGTAGGAGTTGGTCCTTAATGCCACCACTGATTTTCTCCCCTCCCATGCTTGTTTCCTTTCTCCCCTTTCCAAGATACACGCACAGTGGCAACCATAGGCACTGCTAGCCTGGGAAAGATGTTTATGGCTAAGGGTTGTTAGTTCCCTGTAGCCAAAGACTCTTCAGAACACGTAGTTGAACAAAATTGGTTTTATTGACCCACTGAGTGAAGGAAGTCACATGCCATGGGGAGTCTTTGTCCAAGGGTGTTAGGACTTAGAGGATTTAGGCTTATGCCTGGGGCTTTGGGGGAGGGTTTTGTTCTGGATTGGAGGTCATCAAGAAGCAGGAGAATTCTGTGATCGGGCATCTTAATTTTCACTGCGAAGGTAAGAAGGGAGTGAGGCTAGAGCTGGGATTGGTAAGGAAGCAGCAGTCACTCAAATAGCCAGGGGAGGGGGATGTCTGGTCCTGTTTGTGGTTTGTTAGATGTTCATGTTTTGTCTCTTTTATGGAGACAAAATGATTATGGAGTCCTCTCGTGTTTGTCGTCACAGTCGCAGAGTGGCTTTGTCTGATGGTGTTCTGTGAAATTGTTTATGATGCACAGGAGAACACAACAGCCTTGCTGTGGGGTGCCAGGCCAGCTCTTAGCAACGCCAAGACTGGGCGAGAGAGCCAGGCCAGTTCCCAGCTGTCAGGGGCTGCACTTCTCTTTCTCAGGATCTCCTGACCCCAGGATCTGGAGACCTTAGTGTTCTATGAGCTGCTCTTCCCTTCCCTTTGGTTAACAGGTACTGAGCACTTTCTGTGTCCTGGGCACTGGGATGGAAGAGTCAGGCCACAGATACCCTGTGATGTGACTCTAGCCTTCAAAGACTTCATTGGTGCCATGAAGTTTGCTCACTTCCTGTCCCACCTAGCAGCTGATGCAGCCAGATTTAGGATTGCATCAGCCTTCACTCTCCACTAACCCAGTAATCAGTTGATGTTTTTGACACAGGTTCAGTGCCTTTGCTTTTTTAGTAACCAGGTTGTATTGCAGGACAGCAAAACACTCCAATATAGCCTCACATTCAAATGTGCCCAAGTTGACCTCTGCAAATAAACATCTCTCACGATGCTTTGAGAGGGATGGAAATGTGATGGTTAATGAGGGCAGTGTGGTAAGGTGGAATCCAGAGGGGAAGGGAAGGGTCTTCTCTGGAAAGGCCACCCCAGTGTTCCGTGGACAATGCATTATGCAGACTGATTCAGTGTTGCAACTCCATCACTGAGAACATCTCCGCCCAGCAGCAAGGTGGGAGAGGAAGCAGCTTCTCTGGGAACGGGAGCCCTGGCTGCCTGCATCTCTGTCAGCTTCAGCCCATGGGCAATAAGACCCCCAAATGTCTCCCTGATGACAGAAATACATTGGAGGGAGTTCCCAGGTTCAAGGGTATTCCAAGCTGAGTTGCAAATAGGAGAGTTGCACGCATCCTCATTTTATTTCAGAAGATGTTCTTAGTGGAGTGTTAGGCCCATCTCCAGTCTCTGATGAGTTCAGTTCAGATTAGAACTCTGATCTGAGTTTAGCTCTACTTGGCCCACGTTCCTGGGCCAGTGGTGCTGCCTCCTGTTTCTTTGTGAACTTGTAAGAAGCATTCACAAGGCGAGAGCCCGCAGGGAGCTGGCACCCAGGGCAGTACAGGTATGGTCCAGAACAGCACTGCCCAGTGGAAATGTGAGCCACATATGCTATTTTAAATGTTCTAGTAGCCACACTAAAAAGGTAAAAAAAAAACCAAACAAAAAACCCAAAAAACAAGACAAATTAATTTTAATAAAATATTTAACCCAGCGAATCCAAAATATTACTATTTTAACACATAGTTGATATTTTACGTTTTTTTTTTTTTTTACTAAGTCTTCAAAATTCCATGTATATTTTACTTCAGTACATCTCATTTTAGACTAGGCATATTTCAAGTGCTCAATAGTGGCTATAGGATTGGGGAACAAGGTTCTACAATTCAAGTGGAACTCTGGTGTTGTCCTTGTTCTGGCTTTTTAAAGCCTCCTTTGATTTCCTGGAGCAAGCCTGGGTTCTCCTGTGGCCCTAGATTTTTTTTAAAGCCCACAGAGCATTGAGTCAAATAGAGGGCTCCCCGGGGGCTCCACTCAGTTGACCCAATTTTTTTTTTTTTTAATCTCTATCTATCTATCTATCTATCTATGTATCTGGGTTGTGCTGGGTCTTTGTTGCGGCATGTTGACTCTCGGTTGTGGCATGCAAGTGGGATCTCGTTCCCCAATCAGAGATCGAACCCGGGCCTCCTGTATCGGGAGCGTGGAGTCCTACCCACTGGACCACCAGGGAATTCCCATCAAGCAAATGACTTTTTTGACCTTATAAGTGGCCTTAACTCCAGGAAAGAGAATACCATTCCTTCAGCTTCTGAGTTCAATGATTATTTTAGTTGAGGTATACTATTTTTTCTGAGAGAGGTAAGTATGATTAAGATAGTAACCTTGGTTTGGAATTCCATTCTTCCACTTACTAACTTTTGAATAAGTTATTTCACTCATAAGCCTTGATTTCCTCAGTGTAAAATGGCTATAAAAATGTTACCTTTTAGGGTAATTTTGAGGGTTAAATGAATTAATTCATGCCAAGGGCTTAGAGCAGTTATTGGCACATAAGGCACTTGAATGTTTTATTCTCATTAGACTGCTGTGGACTTATATTTTCTAGATTCCTTGGGCCTCACAATGAAGGGCATTGGGATGTGCAAAATAGCTTGCTGAAAATAATTAGGGGGCGCATTGGATGGGGAAACCATGAACTGAGTCATAGGTACGTGGGGGTTCCCTGCCCTCTGCTTTTGAATGTGTGATATTTTCCATAATAAAATTTTTCTTAAAATGGCTTGCCAACTTTTGTTCTGGAATTTGCTGAAAGAAAAAATTGTTACAATAATTTTAGATGCCCCTAAGAAGTGCCATATAGGATTATCGAGATGTGTGAGCATATGTGTGTGTTCTGCTTGGGAAAGTCAGGGAAAGCCTCATAGGGTAGATGGTCATTTAGTTGTATCTTTAAAAACTTTTTTTCAGCTCTGTTGAGATATAATTCACATACCATACAATTCACCCACTTAAAGTGTACAGTTCAGTTTGTAGTATATTCACAGAGTTGTGTAGCTGTCGCTACAATTCTAGAACATTTCCATCAACCCAAAGAGAAACCCCTTGTCCATTAGCAGTCACTCCCTATTTCCCCTCAATGCCTCCCACCCACACCCCCCAGTCCCAGGCAACCATGAATTCATTTCTCTTTTTAAAAAAATTAAGTAATTAATTTTTGGCTGCATTGGGTCTTCGTTGCTGCACGCGGGCTTTCTCTAGTTGCGGCGAGCGGGGGCTTCTCATTGCGATGGCTTCTCCCGTTGCAGAGCACAGGCTCTAGGCGCATGGGCTTCAGTAGTTGTGGCACACGGACTCAGTAGTTGTGGCTCGTGGGTTCTAGAGCGCAGGCTCAGTATTTGTGGCGCACGGGCTTAGTTGCTCCGCAGCATGTGGAATCTTCCCGGACCAGGGATCAAACCCACGTCCCCTGCATTGGCAGGCAGATTCTTAACCACTGCACCAACAGGGAAGTCCCATGAATTCACTTCTTGTCTCTATAGATTTGCCTCTTCTGTAATTTCATATAAATGGAGTCATACAATATATGATCTAGTTGTGTCTTATTTAGCATAACGTTTTCAGTTCTTGTTCATTCTTATAGCATGTATCGATACTTCATTCTTTTTTATTGCTGAATACTATTGTATGAATATGCCACATTTTATTTATTCATCAATTGATAGACACTCGGGTTGTTTCCACTTTTTATGAGTAATGCTGCTATGAACATTGATGTACAAGTTTTTGTGTGAATATGTTTTTTGTTATCTCCTTGTCTGTTTGTACTTCCTTCTTTCGATTTAAATAAATTTTAAAGCCTACTGTTCTAATTCCTCTGTTTTTTGTTTTCTTTTTTACTGTTTATATTTTAGTGACTTTTTAAAGTGGTTGTTCTAGCTGCTGAATCTTGAGGGAAGAGTAAAAGACCACCAGGTAGGCAGTGGTGGGTGGGGGAAGAGTGATGTGGAAAGAAGCATTCCATGGAGGGGGAACAGAATGTGCAAAGGCAAGGGTTAGTGAGGACCTGGTGGGTACGGATACCCTTGAGGAGCTGTGTATGGGCGACAAGTGATGGTGGCTTTGGGGAGGAGCTGAGAGAAGGGAAGGCAGGAACCACTTACTGAAGGGCCACGTTCACCATAGCAATGGATTATGGTCTTAATCCTGACAGTGGGGGATTTAGGCAGTGGAGACGTATGATCCGTCATTGCTGGCGGCAGGGAGGAGGGTGGGATGAACAAGGCAGAGCCTGGGCTGGAGAAATCAGTGATGAGTTTATAGAAAATGTTCAGAAGGGCTTCCCAGTTTATTTGAAGATTTTGTTTTTTTTTTTTTTTAAAGGCTGGTAGAATGTTTTCTTTACAGTTTCAGGACACAGCAAGTCTGGGTTGTGCAAGATGCCAGGAAATGGTCTATCATGTGGGTACTTCTTCTGAGCGTCACTAGTTACCCTGGGGGCAGGAACTTTGGCACTTCCTAAATCCATTTACCTTCAAAGTGTTTCCGTTAAAATGATCCATTGTTTAGGAACCCCCCAAACACGATGAGATATAAAGTGGAAGTAAGAAATAGGATTCTTGGGAAGGAGACACAATCATCAATGTCTGTAGAGGGAGATCAATATATAAAAGGCAGATATGCAGAGGCAGATAAAAGGCAGGTGCTGAGTTTAACAGATTTTTTTTTTAAAAAGTCAAGTTTACTGAGATACAATATATAGAGAGTAAAATTCACTTTTTTAGTGTACAGTTCTGTGAATTTTAACAAACACACACAATTGTGTAACTACTGTCACAGTCAAGATGCAGACCATTTACATCACCCCAAGAATACCTTTGTACCTCTTTGTAGTTTACCCCTCCCTCCATTCCCAGTCCTTGTCAACCACTAACAGATTTTTTTATTTTCCCTTCTCCAGCATCTGAAGCCCCTATATATATCTGGGGAATTCCTCACTGTGGGAACTTGATGTGAGGCATGTCTTTCCCTTTCTACCACAGCTGAAATGTCCATTCTTCCTGCTCCCTGGCTCCTAGGGCATGGACTCAGGCTTGATCAATGGGCTGCTCCTGCCCAAGGCTTGAACCTTAAGGCAGTGTCCCAGCTATCTATTGCATAGTAAACCGCCTCAAAGTGTAGTAGCTTAAAACCACCACCACCGTTCATTTGCTCACGGTCCTGCAAATTGAGCAGAGCTTGCTGGGGATGGCTCATCGCTGTTGTATGCGGCTTCAGCTGGGGAAACTTGGCAGAGGCTGGAATGTCTGGGAGATGCCTGGGCCTCTCACTCTCCATGGGCCATCTTGGGCTTCCTAACAGCATGGTGGCTGGATTCCAAGAAGGAGTGTTTTTGTGGAAGCTGGAAGGCTTTCTCAGACATTGCACGATGTCTCTCTCACTTAATTGCTCAAAGCAAGTCGAAATGCCAGCCCAGATTCACAGAGGTGGAGAAATAGACACGATGTTCTTCTGCTGGTGGCATCCAGAATTCAGTGGTGGGTGGCAGCAAGGCCAGGAGTGACATTCAGGGTAGCAAAAACAATATAGCATCTTATTCAGACCATTTTAGGGTTAGATCTTGGCCATATTTCCAGTGTGTCAGGTACCCTTGGTTCTATTTTCTAAACCTAATTTTCCAGTCTTCCCATCCGTTTTGGAGCTGCGTTATACTCTTTAAATAAATCCCATTTCTGCCTAATTTAGCCAGAACCAACTTCTGTTGTTTACATCTAAGAAGTCTGCCTGATACCCCAATCAATAAGAGAATCAGTAAGGACTGTACAGTAAAATAGTAAAATAGATAATTTACCAAAGAGGAAAAGCACATGGCTAATAAACACCCAAAAAAGTTCTATCTCACTGGGGCTTCCCTGGTGGCGCAGTGGTTAAGAATCCGCCTGTCAATGCAGGGGACATGGGTTTGAGCCCTAGTCCCGGAAGATCCCACATGCCACAGAGCAACTAAGCCCGTGCACCACAACTGCTGAGCCCACGTGCCACACCTACTGAAGGCCACGCACCTAGAGCCTGTGCTCCGCAACAAAAGAAGCCACCGCAGTGAGAGGCCCACGCACCACAATGAAGAGTAGCCCCTGCTCGCCGCAACTAGGGAAAGCCTACACACAGCAACGAAGACTCAATGCAGCCAAAAATAAATAAAATAAAATAAATTAAAACAAAAAAGTTCTACCTCACTAACAACAAAAACAAAACACATCTAAGATAAAACAATAGCCACCAGATGCCTTTTTTTTTTTTTTGCTTATAAAATTAGCAAATAAGGTAATCAATGTTGCAGAGGGCAAGGTGAGACAAGCTCTCTTTAGACCTCTGGTAGGATTGAAAACTGGTGTAATCTTTCTTTCTGGGGATTTTGGGGCAATATTTACCAAGAATCTTCAAATGAATCAATCCTTTTTAGTCGCATCCAGGAATCTAGTCTGATCAAATACTTATAAATGTAAATAGAAATTTATGTACAAAGATGTTCATACCAATGTTATAATCTGGCAAACATTAGAAGTTTGAATGACACAAATCAGTTAAGGTGTGATGTCATGAGATATTATGCAGCCATTAAGAAAGTTTTGTAAAGAATGAAAGATACCAGAAAAACTTTATAGAATAATATTGAGGGATAAATTAACCAAAGATTGTAGATGTGAGTGACATATGTCAGTCATGACCTAGTCAGGAAAGTAAACCACTCTAGGCATTTCAAACAGAGGGAACTCATTATGGGAAATGCTTCACAGGAGATGGAAGGGCAGAGAATCAATCCTTATGTTAAAACAACTCAGAGATGAGTGACGGCCACAGGCCACTGCCCTCCCAGGGCTGGAGGAGGTGGTGTTACCAGAACCCAGAAACTGGGCACTTGGTAGAAGCTAGGACCACAGAGGAGATGTAGCCAGTGCTGGAAAATTCCTCCCCAAAGCAGAGAGGGACTAAGGCCTTGGTTTAACCCTAACTCCCACTCTGTAAACTTTCGCCAGCGCCTCCCATCAGCCAACCAGCCAAAGTCAGTCGGCAATGGAGCCAAGGGCAGGAAATGCATCTGACAGTAGATGGAGCATGATCTCCACTAGATGAAAATTGTGCATATTAAATGATGTTAAAATTAATAGTTATTTTGCTGATGGAATTATATATGACTTTTACTTTCATGTCTTTTTGTATTTTCTAAAGAACCCAGACAATATTACTAAAAAACATGGTGAGTATATTCAGGGGAGATGCCAAATATTCTTACAAAGATAATATGTACCTAAGGATGGATGTGATGCAGTCAAACAACAGCGTTTTAGATACTGGGTCTCTCTCATTAAGCTCCAGGCTTTAGTGAGTGGTCCTCCTAGCGCTGGATGTTCTCTCTTCATGGCAGCCAGCAGGGGGCACGCCAGCCCCGCACACAGGTTGGCCGGCAGGCTGGGGTTTCCGGCGGCCCTTGCCGAGTGGGACCCTAGGGGAGAGGTTGCTCTGTTGACTAGCCTGGCCCCAAGAGATTTGTCTCTGTCAGGCCTCCATCTCAGAGCTGCCCCTCCCTTCCATTTTACACAAGCTATTGCCAAGATTCATGAGAAAGGCAAGACAAGCACCCCTGGAACTTGAGGGGCTTTCATTGTCCCTTTGGGGTGTTTGGCACATGTGTCCATTGAATCTTGAGCCCCACTGTACTGATTATGCTGGGCCTAAAGGGACTTTCCTGGAGGTGCCAGTGGTCACTGGTTAGACTCTCAGCCCTAGATGTCATATAACAGTACATGCTGTACGAATCCATCTTGGCGTTTCCTTGAGTATGGACCTGAAACTGCTGTGTGCAAGGCTTCATATTTTGCAGTTTCTGCTGTTTCTTCAAACTATCTCACCTAAAGCGACTGATTCTGGTAGACCAGCTTGGGCTGCTTCACCAGCGAAATGCCAAAAGTAGTTCGAGCTGCATTACTGAGTGGCCAGAGGACTTTTTTTTTGCGGTCAACATGAGTACCTTGACAGTCAAGGTACCTCTGTTCACCTAACCTTTATCTTTGCCTATCCCCCGGGGTACACAGAGCTTTCGCATGGCTGGAAGTGCAGGCTGGGCTGGGCTGGGCTGGAATTCCTGCCTTCCCGAAGCAACTCCATGACCTCTTCAGGCAGATGATCTTCCCTGGACACCTATATACAGGTCCCCAGGGGTCACAGGAGATTGCTCTAGGGAGTGGGGAAGCTTACCTGGGGGAGAAGGGGTCAAATTCTGAATAGTGGACATTGTAAAAATGTAGCAGGTCTCTGATACTGAAGGCACCTGCAGCCCCATCAGGAGCCGCCCTGGGCTGCCACTAGGGCCCCCACAGTGAGTGCTGCCAACCTGCTTCCCGTACAGAAACTCTGGGGTAAGAGCTGGGCCCTGGAGTCCCAGCCAGGCTGTGTGTGTGTGTGTGTGTGTGTGTGTGTGTTGTTGGAAAATCCAAGGGAGGTCCAGTGAGGTGGAAGCATAATTTCATATAATTCCAGATAGTGTGTCTTTTCCAGGCATCCTCCCTCTGACTCCCCAACGGAGAGAGTGTGCTTTCATTTGGGTGGTTTCCTTTCCCTTAATAAGTATAGAATGCTTTACAACCTTATGCTGTTCTGTTTTGGGAAATGAGTTAAAACTTCTCTAAGGAGAAGATTGCTTTGGTGAAATGTAATTAAAGAGATTGCCTAAGCAAAATACAATTAGTAAGCGTTAAGAGGGTGACATGCAATGTTTTTTTTAGTTTTATTGTTTTTTTAAATTGAAGTATAGTTGATTTGCAGTGTGTTAGTTTCAGGTGTACAGCAAAGTGATTCAGATATATATATATATATTCTTTTTGAAATTCTTTTCCCTTACTGGTAGATGCAACTTTAATTGGGAAAAATAAGCATAGTTTCATCAAAGTAAACTATTTTAGGCATGAAAAGTTGAGTCTCTGATTAAGCATGAATCCAGGCTGATAATGCTTGTAAATGTTGATCTGGGAAGTTCTTGGGGTACTTTACAGAGCTGAGAGCTGGGTCCTCTGGGCTGATGGCTTAGATCAGCTCCTTTCACTCAAGTACAATTTTCTTGGGTTTTATTTAATGTACTCTTATTTTTTATTGAGATATAATTCACGTATAATAAAATTCACCTCAATGCATTCATCTTCCTGAAATTGATTGCTGTTATGTAAGATGTATGCATAAGTATTTTTTTTTAATAATTTTTTTTTAAAGAGCTGTTTTCTTTTTTTTTTTAATTTATTTATTGATTTATTTATTTTTGGCTCTGTTGGGTCTTCGTTTCTGTGCGAGGGCTTTCTCTAGTTGTGTCAAGCACGGACCACTCTTCATCGAGGTGCGCGGGCCTCTCACTATCGCGGCCTCTCTTGTTGCGGAGCACAGGCTCCAGACGCGCAGGCTCAGTAGTTGTGGCTCACGGGCCTAGTTGCTCCGTGGCATGTGGGATCTTCCCAGACCAGGGCTCGGACCCGTGTCCCCTACATTGGCAGGCAGATTCTCAACCACTGTGCCACCAGGGAAGCCCTGCATAAGTATTTTTACATTTATGTTTAAAAGTTTTGAGGAGAAAAGAGGAATCTTTCTCTAAGTAACCTTGTAGATTTTTGTTTTTAATTATGGCAAGTACTCATTAATTATAATTTTTTCTTTTTGTTCCTTTTTAAAAAAATTGAAGTATAGTTGATTTATAGTGTTTCCGGTGTACGGCACAGTGATTCAGTTATATATATATATATATATATATATATATATATATATATATATATGTATATGTATATTCTTTTTCAGATTCTTTTCCATTATAGGTTATTACAAGATATTGAATATAGTTCCCTGTGGTATACAGTAGGTCCTTGCTGTTTATTTTATATATAGTAGTGTTTATCTGTTAATCCCTAATTCCTAATTTATCCCTCCACTCTCATTACTTATAAATTCATTTCATGGGGCAAAATATATCTTCTGCGTACCCCTATCCATAGGAACCTCAATGGATCATGTCATTTTTGTATACCAGATACAAATAATGGCAATTAGTAAATGATCCCAAATATTTATCCAAATAAGAGACTGAATTCTAGAACTTATTTTTTGAATACTTTTCTGTAATTAAAATAATTAACACTTTGAGAACTTGAATTTTTATAGTAAGGAAAATTCTAAAAGAATTCCAGAAGTATTGGTTTTGGAAGTAGTTCAAAAATTAGTTTGCTCTGTAAGGAGAGTTTATGTAGCATGTACCTCGAGGTCTCACTTCTTGTTATGTCTTTTCTAACATTCCAGTTTTGGGTTTCAGCTCACTTTTATTAAAAAACCTACTTGAGAACTAAAGTATTTTATTAAAAATTTATTAGTCTGGGGGATATGGAGTGGTGGAGAGAGAATTATTTCCCATGATTTTTCTTTTGTACTGTATGAGTGTTTTGCCAAGTTCATGGATTACCTTTTTAACAATCAAATGGAAAAATTTTCAGTAAAATACTTGATGCCCTTTAGTGTTTTTCATTAACCTATTTCTGCCTTTTTAAGTCCTTTCAAGAATGGAACTAGACAAATGGGTGTGAGAAATTAGAGAGAAGCAACTTAATTGACTAAAGCATGCATCTGCCCCCAAACATACCCTTGGTAATTTATTTTAGGCAATTGTCTAAACCTAAAGTATTTTCAGTTCTCAATCCAGAATGACTGAACTTATTTTTATAGTTCACGTGTCACTTGACAATAAAGGATAATTTCAGATTCTGAGAAGTATTTGCTGTAACTGGTAGAATTTAACCTTTCAAATCACTGAGTCCAAACTGTTAGGAAGCAATAAGCTCTCATGTTTGTCTGGTTAAATAACAGTGCTTTATTTACCTCGGGTGCTGGGGCACGATCTTCGCAGCTGGGGAATGATCTGCCCAGGGCCTGGGACAGAGCTGGTGCTCAGGAGGTATTGGTTCTATTTGAACCTGAAAACAGAATGATTTATTTCTGACTTCCACTGTGAAATCTTGGTAATATTTTCCTGTTCCTAAATATTACTTATTGGAAAATGATATTCTAATAACAAAAATTTTGAAGGAAGAAAATTCACAAATTTGAACTTAATATAACAGTTTTAGCATTTTGTCCACGTTTTCTCTCCAGCCTTTGTTCGTAGGCACATATATTTTTACATAAAGCTAATTGTAAGGCATATAGAGTTCCACACTTTACAGATACCTCATTAATTGAATTTTCCATGTTGCTGCACAGACTTCAGAAGCCTCCTCTCAAATGACTGTAAGTTAGTTCACTGAGTTGGCTTTCCATAATTGCCTTGGCCACTTCTCCTATTGTTGGGAATGTAAGAGTTTTCTAATGTTTGGTTTTTAGACTTCTTGAAATTTTTGAGTTAAAGGGAATGAGATTTTAGTGGCTTCTGATACGTGTTACTAAATTATTTTCAAAAGGTCATACCAATTTACAATGCCAATTAAGTGTTTCACAAGTGTCATTTTTCACCCATAGGAGAATTATGTTACAGTCTGTTTATACACATCTGTATCTCTCCTGTACAGCCAGCAGAAAAACTGGCTTGAGGGTGAAGTAAGACCTAGACATACATAAATACCTGTATGTTCACTGTGAATGTCTAAGCTTCACACACTAAATTCTACAGATATTATCTCACTGAGAAATACAGATATAACCCACTTAGCTCCAGGCCTCAAGTCTGGCATTAGGTCTTTTTTGAGAGCCCAATTCTGTAAGTTTTTGGTCACAAACCCTTATCAGCAAAAAGTGGAGACTTTGACTTTCTGTTTCTGACTATGATCACAGGTGTCTCTCCAGAAAGAAGGAGTTGAGGGAAATTGTTCCCACCCATGTAATTATTCAGGACTAACTAAGTGCCCGGCATGGAGGCAGGAAGGAGAGCACGCCTGTGAGCCCACCGCACGTGGAGAAAACAGTTTTGTTTCATGTTGCCGGTGGGATAGGAAGTGGTACCATGTTGCTTTTTATGAAACGAATTCTGTGCCTGTCCCTAGGAGCTGTTGTTCAGAAGACTGGGTACAAGAAGCTTGCCAGGAGTTTTCCTAAACATTGTTTGTGTGACCGTTATTCAACACTGTGTAGGACATAAGGTGTTTTTATCCTCAATTTTATACTGAGACTTATTTTATCTGGACTAAGTGACTCAGTCAGCATAACAGGAGCAGAACCAGAGCCAAGTACAAAAGTCTGTATTCAAATTCAATGTGGTTTTACTAGGTTTTATTGCCATCTTAGGCCACTTATTTATTTATTTATTTATTTATGGCTGCGTTGGGTCTTCGTTGGTGCACGTGGGCTTTCTCTAATTGAGGCGAGTGGGCACTACTCTTCGTTGCGGAGCACAGGCTTCTTCTTGTGGTGGCTTCTCTTGTTGCGGAGCACAGGCTCTAGGTGCACAGGCTTCAGTAGTTGCAGCACACAGGCTCAGTACCTGTGGCACGCAGACTCTAGAGCACAGGCTCAGTAGTTGTGGCGCTCATGGGCTTAGCTGCTCTGCAGCACGTGGGATCTTCCCGGACCAGGGATCAAACCCGCCTCGTCTGCATTGGCAGGTGGATTTTTAACCACAGCGCCATCAGGGAAGCCCCAGGCCACTTATTAAAAACATGCCATTTGAGGGTAGAAATCTCTCAATCTGCATCCCCAGCACAGATGAAGGGGAAATTAGATCAGTTGCCTTGGCAATTTTGTCCAATGTTGACTCATTGGATAGGGGACCCAAACCAGGATACTCAGGGATTTCTAGATTTAATTTGTTTCCTTCTGACGGCATTGTTTATATCATCTGGGTGGTCTCCTACTTTCGCTCTTGCACTCTGTAGGCATATTCTCAACACCCACGTGGGTGAGAGCCTGCTTTAGCTGATAAGCTCCTAAAGGTCTCTGGAGGCCTGGTACAAGGCCCACACATCAGGGGGGTCATAGGTTAACCTGCATGGTGGGCCCAATCCATCGCTGGTGGAGCTGTTATCTTACTTTCTCTTTGGCTAGTTACCTTCCTTAGAGCAGTGCCTCATTATACGCCTTTTCATCTGCTGAAACTTTAAAAATCCTTGCTAAAAGGAATACTGCAAAGCCTCTTTTTCATATTATTTATTTCTATATTATACTTAGCAAGTCATGTTCAAAGAAAGGACCTTAAAAATTCTTCATATTGTCATGAAGGAATCATAGCACCTTAGATGTGGAAGGCAACTTCACAGACACCCAGTTCAACCTGCTCATCCTACAGACTGGAAAACTGGGCCCCACTGGCTTGCTCTAGATTGTTAGCAAAGTGGTGCTAAGGAGGGTCTCCAGCACATCTTTGGATTCCAGTCCACTGTTTTAAAGACTGTGTAACGAGCACCTGATGTTTGCTCTTCTATGAAAGGAGAGCAGACAAAAAGAAAAATACCCTAGTTCTGGAATCAGAGGCATACAATATTCATGATCATGGGAACCCCTTACAACTGTGAAGCCCTCTGTAGTTTATAAAGCTCTTGCACACTCAGAAGTATGAATTCATACTCAGAAGTATGAATACATAAAATCAAATTTATTTGCTATTTTCTGAGATAGTTTCTTAATTGGCCAACATTTTGCCCCTTTATAGTACTACAGTAATTTTGGGGGAGATTCTGAAGTGACTTCTGAATTATCAACGAAATAAAATTACTAGAGAGAGGAAACCAGATCTACTGGTTTTATTTCACCTCAGTCATGATCTTTTAAAATCTATTTACTTTAACTAGAATAACCCATGCCTTAAGTAAGGCAGCTAACAGGGAATTTTCTGAGGTTGCTTAAAAAATTTTGGCGATTTTGTTAGTCCTCCATTGGATGCTTCTTCTTTCACCTTTTGTGAAAGAAATAGGGTTTGTGGATTTTGATAACTACACACAACAGATTTTATATCATCAAGTTTTGATAGAACAAGGAGGTCTAATGACATGATTTAAACTAAAATTCACAGAATCCTTTGAATTTGAATGACAGTTTCTTGAGAAGAAGACGGGGAGGGGGGCGCTAGAAAGTGGCTGCTGTATCATTAGTGGAGCCCTGAGGCTGGGATTGATTGCTTACGTTCCGAAATGAAGAAACAGCAGTGAAGCATCTCGTGTGAGCTTGAAAGTTGTAAAGCAATGCGTGCGTGTAGGTTGATAAAAAGAACAAGAGTAGTTACTTTTACCTAGGCTCTGCACTAGGTGCTTTCATGTTGTCACTGTTCTTACGGTAACCTTCAAAGAGGTGCTCTGTTATTATCTTAAAATTACGGACGAGGAAACTGATGTTTTGAGAGTGTCACTAACTTGCTCAAGGCCAGTCACCCAAGTTATGGTAGAGCTGGATTCAAAGTCATGTCCGCCTGTTCTGAAGTCCATAATCTTTTCATGGAACTTTTATTACCATGCTGAAAAAACTATGATTAAAATATTTTTCTGCTTTTCTTGGCAATTTATTCCAAGATTGAATGATTTCCTTTTTCTGGACATGTGCTGGCTCTTCACTTCTCTTCCTCTAACTATGGCTGGGCTGGACCTTCTCTTGTTTCCCATTCCCCCTGCTTAATCAGCACACAGTGGTCGGGGGAGCGCCTGTATCAGCCAGGCTATTAAACAGTCTCTTTCTCTGACTTTTCCTTACTTTCCCCTTGGTGTTATGGGGAAAATCTCTGTAGTAACTGAAACTGGGAGTCTTAGGAGAAAAGGTTCCACTGTGGGGTACACGTCAGCAACATTTGGTTCCTCCATTGTGGCTTAAGCAACCTGTGAGCTGGACCCTCATGCCAGCCCCCTAGTGAAAAAAAACCTGTTTTCATTTCTTCTCTTGCCAAGCCCAGCTGGATAGTGCAGGTGCAGGGCTGGGCTCTTAAAATAGAAGCCTTTGTTCCATGTGACGTGGCCACATGGAAACCCCCTTGCCCCTTCACCTGCTGTTCAGATTAATGAAATGATGAAGATCTGTTTTCCATCGTGCCATTTTCCTGACTTCTGCGGGACCTTTCATGTGTCAGTTGACGTTTCTAATTTCTTCACTTGTAAAATAGAGGTAACCTCGAGGATCCTTCCTAGCTTTGATATTCTGTGTCCGTGTTTCTGATGAGAGCTCAAATCTTGGAATTCACCATCTCTATTTTGTTTCATTCTCCCAGCAATATTATTCTAGCAGGAGTAGCTGGGCCTACAAATGAGTCTTGTTGTTTAGAGTACGTCACCCCACTATCTTGACTTCCCATTTGTTCTGCATCAGCAACCCTCTCTAAACAAGTGTCAAGCACCATTTAAAACCTTGAATAAATCCCCATGTATACCTATCGGATCACAGAAAACAACAGGTGATTTAATTTAACATCAGGGAGGGTTTTTTCCATGACAGCTGTTTTTCCTTTCTGGCATAAGAATTAAAGATTCCTTTCAAAAGTTCTAAATCTTAAGAGATTAGACTTTTTTAAAAATATATAAATTTATTTATTTATTTATTTTGGCCGTGTTGGGTCTTTGTTGCTGCGCATGGGTTTTCTCTAGTTGCGGTGAGTGGGGGCTACTCTTCGTTGCGGTGTGTGGGCTTCTCATTGCGGCGGCTTCTCTTGTTGCAGAGCACAGTCTCTAGGCATGCCGGCTTCAGTAGTTGTGGCACGCGGGCTCAGTAGTTGTGGTGTGTGGGCTCAGTAGTTGTGTTGCACGGGCTTAGTTGCTCCATGGCATGTGGTATCTTCCCAGACCAGGGCTCGAATCTGTGTCCCTTGCATTGGCAGGTGGATTCTTAACCACTGTGCCACCAGGGAAGTCCCAAGAGATTAGACTTTAAGAAATTGATATTTATAAAACTCCTCCGGATTTTTTCCTGATGGTCAAACTAATCTTTGAGTCCTATTCTCCATTTTTTGTAATTTAGGAATAGTAATGCCTCCTTCATGGGGTTGTTGCGGGAAATAAATGGGAAAAAGGATGTGGCTCTGCTTAGAAAGTGTCTGACACATATTAGGCACACAGAAAATATTTGTTCACTTAGGGTCAAATAATAAGTTACATTTTTTCTGCTCATGTGTGCTACCTATTGATTGGCCTAGCTACTGATTTGGCCCCATGATCTCAAGAAGCTAGCAATATTTTAATGAGACAAAATAAACATATGAAACAATTAGAGAACAACTTAAATCAGGACATGACCAGTTGTTGCTCTGGGGATAAGATGCTCCAAGCAGAGAAGGCAGATTCTCACAGTGATGGTCTCTGAGTCAAGTTTTCAAGGAGAGTGGTGTGCCAGCATAGCTGACCATTCTAAGAAAGAGTCAAGGCCACAGGTTGTGGGTTCCAACAATGGGGAAAAGGCTAAGTAAAATTATGCACTATCAATAAGAGAGAATGATGTGTATCTTTCAAAATGATCAATATAATATCTAAGTCAAAAATAGAAGTGCTGGGAAAAACAGCAGGTGAAAGAAGTTGAACACAAAATTGTGGTAATGCTGTGAATTACCCCTGTCACTATGAATGAAATACATAAATAAATATTAGAAAATAATATGATGTGAGGAATGAAAATAATAGATGTATTAGGGTTATGGACTTATGGATAAATTTCAAAAACATTCTGCTTCCTCCATGAATCAGTCGGCCCCAATAAAGGCTCATATCTCTTCAAGAAAAAAACAATATACCAACAGTCAACTTGGCAAATGGATAATTTATGTTTTATTTTGGCAGATGGACCCCTTATTTTCAAAAGAATTCCTCATAAATATCCCTTAAAAATATATTGACCTTTCAGGAACACATTGATTTAATGCAGTGACTTGCCCTATAGATCAAATCATGAGTACTTAGGGCTGGTTCTGCTAGAGCTTGACCAACCCTAACCCTAACCCTGACACTCTTTTTTTTAGGGTTCTTGTTAAGGGGAAGAATCTGAGGAGATGCAACACAACTGGGACCCTCAGTAGTCTTCCAGCTTTCAATTCGATTTAAGTCAAATTGATTCGACTCTATGCAAGCCCATCCAATGCAAACTAGTCCAATCTAACCAGCCCAGAAAACATGTGGGTGTTTTGGGCCAGTGACTCTGAGGATCAGTCATTCCCCCCGAATCAGAAGTTAACAAAGCAGCCTGGCCCAGGTTGCCCTCTCATCTTTCCTGCCACCACCGAGATTCCTTTCCACTCACCCTATGTGCCAACTTCTCAAGGCCTCCTTGCCTGAGTCTGCTAGAGGAAGGAGAAATGGGCAGAGAGCCTCAAGACTGGCTTCTAGTCTTGGCTCAACTTCAACTGCTAAGTCATTGGAAGTTAACTAGTTATCTACTTAGTCAAATACAAAGTGCTGAATGAGTCAGTCAATCTCTCGAGGGCTTAGTCTCCATATTTATTACAATAAAGAGGGTAGGCTGACTTTTCTGGCTGCTTCTCTTCAGTCCTAGTGGTCTGTGAATTCACCTCCAGCTCTTTTATCCAAACTTCTTGATTAATTCAAACCAAATCCAAATCACTGTGATACTTTTAGCTGGCTCTTCTTGGGGTGATAGTACTCAATTTGGCACTATTCTAATTTTCCCATGTCTATGCCCATTTTGGGGGGGGGGCAAGGATTATGTTCTATTTTTTACACAGACTTCTTGAGGGTAGAACTTGTGACTTCCATGTCCTTATATCTCCTCACAGTGACCTGAACTTCTAGGGCCATTGTAAAAATGACATTCTTCTTGGCGAGTCTATCCTTTCTTTTAGAGTCTTTCTCCTGTCTATAAAACATTCTTCACTCAAGAGTAAAAAGTTATCAAAATTTAAATAAATCCTTGAATTTTTATAGCTCCAATATTTCTTTTTAGAGTAAATGTTGGAAGTAACTTTATACACACAAATTTTTTTAAAAAGGTTTATTCTTAAAACTAAATGAGGTTGTTTGATAAATCCATCTGGTGAGAAACACAAACAATCGTCTCCAGTTGTGAAAGAGCAGTGATATTAAGTTATTTTAGTGCAAATAAGCAGTTCTTTCCTGTCAACTCAAAGACTTCTTACCTCTGGTCAAACCATTCTGCCCAAAAGTGTACTTCCTTTCCACTCAAAGAGAAAGTGCCCATCGTGTGTGCGCAGAGGTGGAGAGAACGGCATGGTGCTGGGTAGGGTGTGGTGTTGGTGGATTTGGATTAGATTATCTGGGATTGTGAGAAATGACATTTCATTTCTGGGTGGCTGGCTCCAGAAGGTGCAATCTCCTATCCTTACATGAAATCGGAACTTACATTCATTGAAACTGAAGGCAGCATAGAGCATATATGCTATATAAGGATAGCAAAGCAATAGGGAGACCAGTCCCTGAAGTTCACTTTTGGAAAGTGGATTCCAAGTCCAGCGGGACTCTTTAGGAGGACCTGGATGGTCAGATCCAATTATGTTGTTCCAGGCAGGTGGTTGTGTTGAGCAAAAGGAGGAACAGGCTTGAAATCAGAGGGCAGGTATCTGAGAGACGGCTTTTCCACTTGGGCAAGTCTCTCAATCTTTCCGGTTCTGTTTCTTCATCTGTAAACTGGGGTAATAGTGTCACACCCTGTGAGTTGGTCTATCCAAATAACAAACAAACACAACCACGCACACAGAAAAACAACCCCTATAATAGTTCTCCCAACACATATCAACCGTAAACAATTCATTATTCATTCACCCATTTATTTATTCAACAAATGCTTTTGCAACCAAGGCACTGTTCCTTGTGCTAAGCACTGCAACAAGTATACAACTGCATAAAAATGAAGGTGCAAAAATTCTAGTTCAAGTCCTTAATAAATGGTAGATGAATCATAAACCAAAGCATGGAAATAAAGAATGACTTTCAGTTGGTTCTCCAGCTACTATTGTGATCCTCAAATATTGTTTTGGTGCACAGTTTTTGAGCAAAACAGTGCCATTTTCTTTATAATGGACAGAAGGCCCTCCTTTTTAGGAGCTTATATTTTGATGGGAAATAGAGGCAGAGATCCTTGGGTCTTACACAAATCAAATACATAAGTGATGGATCGCATGTACTGAGCACAGTGATGTGGGGAATCAAGAGAGTAGACTCTGGATAAAATCAGCAGAGTTTCTCATTATTCACAGATGATCTTTTAGGAAAGGTGGGATATCTGGGGGATATCTGGAGGTCAGCTGAAAATAGAACCAAGTTTTCATTGATTTTCAGACATACCTGCAGATAAATAACTAATAATTATGAGGTTAACAAGTTTGATACTGTTCCATTGAACAAACCATTCGTGCCTCATTATTTTGGAGTGTGTTGTAAATCTGACAACACGGGTGAGAAGTTTATTTGCAACTGTCATATCAGATAGGCCTAGAGAAAACACAACTTGTTTGATTTTACTTATTAACTCTGACTACAGAATACAGTAACTGGAAGAAGTGCCTTCCTTTTTCTTACATAAAAATTAGGGGTTACTATATTTCTGAGCAAAATGCATATTAGAAAACCATGTTGAGGTTGAGAGTGGAGAGAGTCAGTGGCTGGGGTAAGAAACGCTCTGGACAGAAGTGTGTGTCTGTGGGTCTGCGTGTGTGTTGGTTGGGGGCGAGGAGGGCTGCATTGTTTCATTTTTCACATCTGTCTGTTTAGCTTCTCCTGTTTCAAGAACTTTGGATTTTTACAGTCAATTTAGGAGACACTGTGTCTTCAAGCATTTATAATCCTAAAAGAGTAGGGAGGGGGAAGGGAGGAGAAGACAAGCTCACATCAGGGCAGGAAGGCTCAGACCCATCCAGCCCTTCGGTTTGGGGCTCTCTTCGCAGTTGCTGCAATCCGAGGAAATCTTTCCATCTCAGGGTGGCTGCTCTGGTCAATAAAGTCATAGGAGACTCTTTGCTAGATCATCATTGCTAGATTATTTAATTGCTAGATTATCGTCTAGCATTGGAACCCAGGTACAATGCATGGCAGACCAGCTGATCATCACCTCAATGCACGGCCTCTCTCAGAAACCCGCAGCCTGGGCTGGGCCCTCAGGGGGAAGACCTGATGAGAAATCTCTTCAGAGCCTACCCAGTTTCTCTCTGTTTCTCTGTCTTTTTTTCTCTCTCATTGTTCCTATCTCTGTTATCTTTTGTCTTTCTTCCAGCTCTCTTTATTTTCCTTTTCGCTCAAATCCTTTACAAAGTGTGCTTTAATTCAACACGCTTTGGAATAAAATCATAAACATTAGTTTGCTAAATAAAACACTGCACACAAACACATGAAATATTTTCTGTTTGTTAAAACCAAAGAAGAGAATTTAAACAGCTCTCCGGAATGTAGAAATCTGGGGCAGATTGTCTGTTTGGATTGGTGATCCTCAATCCAGAATTTCCTCATGTCTGGATTGTGGGCAAAAAAAGAAAATGTATGTGGGAAACCCATATGTGGATCTTTGAGTCTGTGGAGAGTACAGAGAAGTGAATGGGAGTAGGAGGAGGTCCTCATTTTATTCAGGTCCAGGGAACAGATTTAAGCTTCTGTTTGGTGACTGAGGATCTTAAAGGGCTCAAGGTGAGTGTTTGTAGGTCATGCTGCAGCCCCATGAGGTCAGGGACAGTTGTGTACTCCTCTTCACGGTGCATCTTCCCTCACTTACCTCCCAGCCCCCAGGACACAGACCCTAGTGCTCATAAATGTCTATAGAATGAAAGAATCCAGGAAAGAATCCAGGTGTTGGGTCAGAAGTTGTAAGAGAATGGGTTGAATATATTCTGATTCCCCAAGTTATTTATCTATTTATTTTCTTATTCCTCTCTATCCGTGATGTTAGTTTTTTCCTTGTTATGGTCTCTTTTCAACAGGGAAGGGCAAAAAACACAGTTTCGGTTACTAGAGGACTTCAGTAAATGAGCCATCACCTGTCTGCCCATGAACCAAGTGGGTGGGAAGCCAGGTCTTCCGTCCAAGGAGAGTTTGTGATGCCTTAGACTCCAGAGTATCCTTTCCACAAGGATATAAACACACTCTTAGTTCACTATCCTTCTGGTGAGGAAGACAGCTGAATGGTTGGACCACTTGAAACCATGTGGTGATATCTGGAGAGCACATTTCTTTCTTTTTTTTTTTTTTTCAGCATGAAATATTGTTCTTTTGGGAAATGCACCTTCTCCTTAATCCTGGAACATTTTTAATGTTCTGTTACGGTGTCAGGAACGATGTGCTGGGAGAGGAAACACCCTGAGCTGAACTTGATCCTTAGGCCTGTGGGTGAGATATTGTAGCAACAAATAGTTCCTTCACTCTGTGCCTCAGTTTCTCCATTTTTCAGATTGAGAGATTTTTCTTACTTTACATGTCAAATTGGTAAAGAGGAACTGCGATGTTTTATTGCAAATTGGAAGAAATGAAGATTTCAAACCAAACTAAAAAGGTTTCTTTGTGGAATCACTGCAGGGGGAATATCCACTGAATGCAGCCATGGAATCCAAGAACCTATTAACAATTAAGAATCAGAAAAGATCATGGATTGACCATATACTCTGTGACATGCCCTGTCCTAAGTGGATTATATACAGTATTTCATTTAATGTTCATAGTAATACTGAGACAGAGGTTTTACTTCTATTGCTTTAGTATAGACAAAGAACTTAAGACCAAGAGGAGATAACTAAGTTTTGAAGTGATGAGTCCCCATGTCAGAGCTCCTTAGCCTATGGCTTCCCAGTCACAAGGCTGGAGCCCTGGAGTGATTTGTGAGGATACCCTTGGTGTCAGGTAAATCCCAGGTTGGCTAATGTTTGGGCAGGAGGATGAAGGTATGTATGTATCTTCCCTGACCTCCAACGTGTATTATGGGCCCATCCTGTGTGGTTCCACAGGGTTCTCTAGACATCCCACCCTCCAACCCACTGCTCTGTGTGGGATTTCTGCTAACTCGTTTCTGCACTAGGCTGGGAGCTCCTTGAGGTTGAGAGCTCTATCTTGTTCACTATGTTTCTGCAGAACATAGTACTACACAGAGCCCGGTAGTGAAGATGCTAATCATAAGGTTTGTGGAATGAATGAAGGTGGGCATCCATACATGCAATCACACAAACGGGTAATTCCTATAGTAGTTAGGGTTGCTTGGGGTAGAAGGGCAAACAACTAACCCTGTGCCTAGGGTAAGGGCCAACAGATGGCTGAATGGATGTGTGGATGGCTACACGCATGGATGGAAGGGGGAGATAGTACAATGGAAGAGAATGCTTCTGTCCTGGGCACTAGGAAATTTATGAAATATGTTCTGAAATGTTGCTGTGACTCATCTTATCCTTCCCAGCCCCCTATCCCTGAGATGCCCAAACTATTCAGCATGAATTTTTTCTTGCTGCTCTCAAACACTTCCAGGACCTCTGTGGGCCTCATGAGGAACCTGCTTGCCCACAACTTCTTTCTCACATGCTGTGTATATAGATTCTATTACTGTATCAGACCACTTAGGGGATGCCGACCATTCTGGGCTGAGGTTTTCAAGTAGGAGAATTCTAGGACTGGAGATGGGGCAGTGGGGTTTGATAGAATGGTATTAAACAAGGTTAGGGTCCATGTTACTTCCATTCCAGTGCTGGACACAGACTTAGCCAGGTGCTATGGGGGCCCCAGGTGCAGGGGGCCGTGGAAACTACTGTAAGGGCGTGGAGTGCACCACCCAGCCTGTTGAAGGAGGATGGGAGTGAAACCAGCAGATGTGCTCAAGGTTCTGTTTTCAGTTCCCCAAAAGATCTTCTTGACCAAAGCGGTGTGACCGTTGCTATGACAGTTGCTATCTTGGTCCTTGGGGCTCTCCTTTGTAAGATGTCATTACTCTTTTTGGTCTTCTCAGGCCAGTCACCATGAAACTCAGTAAGAACCAGTCTGGGGTTGGGGTGGTCTGGGCATGGTTTTGGGGCCTCAGCGCTGTGATGGTGAAAAACATTGGGGTGCTAAGAGGGACGTTTGGTTAATGAGTTATTTTTCCAAACTAGACCAACATACCTAGTTGTCTTAGGCTTGGCTGACTCTCAATTTTTGCTGAGGGTCGTGAATTCCTCCCCCGAGAAGTCTGCAATTAGCTCATTGTTACCTTTAGTAAAAACAAAACAGGTAGAAAGAACACTGGCTTCGAATCTCAATTCTGTCTCTAAGTGACCAGGCCATGCCATGCTTTTTGGTCTCCTCACCTGTTAATGAGAGATTTGATTTCTAAGCTCCTCTCACTCTAGGATACAATGACTCTTTGCCCCTGAAAATGGCGAGTGTGAATAGTGGTTATTAAGGGATTGTGTTTTAGAGTTTGGTCTCTTGATCAGGCTGCCTGAGTCTGAAAACTGATTTTGGTATATACTGATTGTGTGACTTGGACACAGTGTTTACTCTAAATCTTAGTTTCCTTATAATACAAACTACCCATGGGTTGTTGGAGGATTCAGTGACGTAATCTCTGTCAGTGCTGAGACATTACTATCCATTACTCTATCATAGAGTACAAACCTGTTACCACTCAGCATGTGTTGAGCCACCGACAGTATTACAGAAGGTCTTCTCTGTGTATTCTTTGTTTCCTACCTTGACCGTCAACATTTTGTTACAGTGTCATAGATTGGAGGCAGCTCCTCGTTTGCTCTGTGAGCCCCTGATGAAATAAAAACTTGTATACTTTCTTGAAAAGGACTCATAGAGAGAGAAGATCCTTATTCACCATCTAATCCAACACTTTTGTTAGTATTAGAGGAGTTGATTGAGGACTAACTGGTGCGATTATAAACCAATAACATTGAAAACCTACAGAGAACCTGCCACGTGCAAAACTATGAGAAAGACATGGTGGTTTGGGCTTGGTAACCGTAGTTGAAGTCATGGTTCTACCTCACATGAGCTCTGTAATACTAAGCACTTGACATAACATTCTTAGTCTCAGTTTCCTCATCCATGAGGCAAGGTTAATAAGTCATCAGTGCCCATGGACACCCCCTTCTCTTCTGTTACTGGGTTAGCTGTCTGTGTTCCTAGATAAGGGCAACACCTCCACTTGTGCTCCCCCTTTCCCACCTCACCTTCTCAAGGACTTGCTCCAGTAGTTCTCCCTTCTCTCTCCTACAGCACCAGATCTTCTTTCTCTACTAGATGATTCTCATAAACATTTGTCAGGAAGGAAGAAATTTTCCTCTACCCTTCTAGATTCTTCTGGCTGGTCTGAGATTTAAATTGACCTGAGACAGATTAACAGGAGAAAAACACAGTTTAATAACCTGCCTAAGTGGGAGAGACCCAGAAAAACTGAGCAACTCGCCAAAATGGCTGAAACCGTCACCTTAATTACCATCTTCAGCTAAAGACGAAAGAGGATGTTGGGGGTAGTGGCTTGGGGTTTGAAAGGGGAGGAAGGCAATTCACATGGTGATGGAAAAGTAAATGTTGGGTGAATAAATATTTGCTGGGCCAGGCAGAGATAATGGGACATGGAGTGCACTCTGATCTCTGAGAGTTTCCCCACCACACGCAGCCCATATTCTTTGTAGACATGTCTGGTGATAGCTCTACTCTGGGAACAGGCCCTCAATCTAAATTTTTTTAGGCAGTTAGGGGGAAGGTCAACATTTCTTCCTGAGTCTTTTGAGCCTTAATTGTTTTCAGCTCAAAATAATCCACATGCCAAAGAGACATTTTGGGGTGGCAAGTTTTGCTCCCCGACACATTCAAAAATGCTGTCATTTCTCTTCTCTTTCCAGATACTGCCTCACTCCTCTCCTTCCCTTTTCCAACTCTTTCCTTGAAAGAGTTGTTCATACCCACTGTCTCCAATTTCTTTCCTCCGATTTTCTTTTGAATCCATTCAGATCAGCCTTTTGCCTGCCATTCTATAGAAACTGCTCTTATCTATTCACCAATGACCCCCTATGTCACTCAATCCAGTGGTCCATTTTCATTCCAATTGACAACTGATCAATTTTCCCTCTTTGGAACATCTCTTCTCTTGGATTCCAGGACAACACTACTCTCCTGATTTTCCTTCTTCTCTGACCAATCCTTTTCAGTCTTCTTTTCTGGTTCCTCCTCATCTCACTAATCACTTAATGTTAGAGTGGCTCCCAGTTCAGTGCTTGGATTTCTCTATCCATGCTCACTAGCTAGGTACCCTCTCACATTCTTTTGCAATCTGATGGCTTTTAACACCATCTGCATGGTGCTGACACTACATTTATGTCTCTAGTACTGACCTCTCTCTTCTGAATTCCCGGTTCTTATATTCAGCTGTCTACCTGCCATGTTTGCTTGGTTGTCTAATAGCCATCTCAGATTTAACATGTCCAAAATAGAGCTCCTAAATCATCAATAATCAAGGCAATGTCTATTGGTATCAGGATAGACAAATAGGCCATGGAATGGGAAAGAAAGCATAGAAATAGACCCTATTTTACGGGGTCAATTTTTTTCAACAAATATGCCAAAGTAATCCAACAAAGGAAAGGAAAGTCTTTAAAAATAAATGGTGCTGGAACAACTGGATATTATGTGAAAAAAAATGTATGTTGACTCCTATGCCTCATACTATATGCAAAATTAATTCCAGATGGGTCAAGATTGAGCTCCTGTCTTTTCTCCCAGACCTGCACATTCTGTAAGCTTTCTTATTTCATTAGAGCAACTCTATCCTTCTAATTCCTTAGGCAAAAAACCCTGGATGCACCCTTGTTTCCTCTGTCTTTCCCCACATCCACACTGTCAGCATGTCCTATTAGTCCTACTTTCAAAGCAGCACCATCTCTTGCTTGGGTTATTCTAGTAGACTCCTAACTAGGGCTCCTACTGCCACATCTGCCCTCATCCACCTCTGACAGTTTGTTCTCATCAGAGCACCCAGGGACATCCTGTTAAGTATAAGCCAGGTGAAATTATTCTTCTGCTCAAAATCCATCCACATTCATCTCACTTGGAGTAAAAAAATTCTTCCTGTGACCCCTGAGAGCCTGCAGGACCTGCCCTTCCCCCCTGTAACTCTGTGCAGTGAACACTCTGGGTACACATCTACTTCAGGACTTTTCAATCATTGCTGTTCCTGCTGCCGAGAATGATCTTACACTTCCTCACTTCATTTAGGTCTTTACCTAAATGTTACCTTCTCAGTGACAACATTCCTGATGACTTGTCTGAATTTATGAATCTACTTTAACAATTCCCGCCCTCTTTCTTTCTCTTTAATACATATCATTAAGATAATACATTTTTATGTGTTAATCTTTTTTATTATTTATCTCTCCAAGTAGACTATAAGTTTCACGAGGGCAGAGAATTTTACCTGTGCTGTATCTCTATCATCTAAAACAGTGCTGGGCATATTTTAAGCATTCAATCAATACTTACAGAATGAAAGAATGAGAAAAGGAGGTCTGTCAAGGAGAACTTGGAGGGCCCTGCACTGACATGCCCCCACGGGCAGCAGGGTTGGTACCTTTCTCCTGGGCAGAGATAGCATCTCAGCACACTTTGAAGCTTACCACGCATGAAACAGCCATCATTCCTGAGTAAAAAGAGGTCCACATCCATGACACAGAGCTGGGCATCAACTATTGGGGAATAAAAATAACTGGACATCTTGGAAGCAGCATGTGGATTGTATATACACTAAGACACAGTAAGAAGACTTAAAACTTCCTGGTAGTTGGGAGTGGGTTTAGAATAATAATAAATATTTAGTGTCATGAGGTTGGGGTAGTCCAACTACTAACCCACCACTTCCACGCACCACTCCTATGGGCCACCCACACCATCCCAAGTACTCTTGGGCACGTCAGTTCCCCTCTGGGCCCTCTTCGCATGATCTCTTAAGACAAAGAGCTAGATTGGGGACCTTGGAGTCCTTTTCTAGCTCTAATGTCTGTATGTATACCAGAGTGGCTTCAAAAATGGGCCGTAGCTTTCTATTAACTTTTTTCTAAGAAGAAGACTTTTCCAGAATTAACCATGTATCTTAATTAATTAATTAATTAACCATGTAGCTTAGATTTGGTGCTAACACATTCCCACAGGTCCTAAAGCAAGTTGACACTTGAATATATTATTTTGGAGAAAGGGAAAGAAGAAGAGAAGATGAGTCAATAAATAGTAATAAAAAAAGATCAGGAAATGGCAGAGGGAGAGAAAGAAATTGGGGAGGGAAAGGGAGATAGAGGAGGAGGAAGAAGCAGCAAAAGCTGATTGATGGAGAATAAGAAATGAAAGAGGAAAGGGGAAGGGGAAGTGGAGATAGATGTTTATCTGTTTGTCTTTTTACACTGTGCCTCGTTCAAGAACTGACAATTCCAAGGTCTAACTCTTCCATTGTGTCCCCAGCCTAACAAGTCTCTTTGTTCTTTCTTGAGACCCCGGACCCCAGGGATCTCAGGTGCCTGCCAGGCCTCTTCATCTTCCCATAGAAGGTGCCACAGGTCCACAGACTATTGGTCATTTCCCATTTCCCTAAACCATTCTCCTATCTGGTGCTGTTGCTTCATGGTGCTGGTGTAACCTTCTTGTGCATCACTTGACTGTCCTATTAGACTGTAAGAGCATTAATGGTTTACTGAGGCTGACTTGTCAGTACAGATGGAAGTTTGTTGAGAACCGAACTCTCATCTCTGTCATCCCCATTATATTAGTTTGTTTGGGCTGCTGTAACAGAGTACCACCAACTGGGTGGCTTAAAACAGCAGAAATTTATTCTCTTTCAGTTCTGGAGGCCAGAAGCCTGAAATTAGAGTGGTTCTTCCTTGAAGCTCTGAAGCAGAAGCCACCCCGTGTCTCTTTCCTAGCTTTGGTGGCTCCCCAATGATCCTTGACATAAATTAGCTTGCAACTGCGTCACTCCAATCTCTGCCTTCATCACCACATGGCTTTTTCCCTGTGTGTCTCTGTACCTCTAATCTTCCTCTCCATAGAAGGACACCAGGCATTAGATTTAGGGCCCACCTTAATCTAAAATGACCTCCTTTTTCTTTTTTTTTTGCATTTTATTTTATTATTTTTAAAAATTGGGGCATAGTTTCTTTACAATGTGGTGTTAGTTTCTGCTGTACAGTGAAGTGAATCAGCTATATGTATATATACATCCCCTCTTTTTTGGATTTCCTTCCCACTTAGGTCACCACAGAGCACTGAGTAGAGTTCCCTGTGCTATGCAGCAGGTTCTCATTAGTTATCTGTTTTATACATAGTAGTGTATATACGCCAATCCCAATCTCCCAATTCATCCCAATGACCTCATTTTTTAAACCTTTTTTTTAAAACCTTTCATTTATTTATTTATTGGCTGCGCAGCCTGCGGGATCTCAGTTCCCTGAACAGGGATCGAACCTGCACTCCCTGTTGTGGAAGTGCAGAGCCTTAACCACTGGACCACCAGGGAAGTCCTTAAAACTTTTTATTTTGAAAAAATTATAGATTAACAGGAAGTTGCAAAGATAGAACAGAGAGGTCTGGTGTGCCTTTCACTCAGTTTCCCCTGATGGTTACTTCTTAACATGATTACAGCACAATATCAAACGCAGCAATGTGACATTGGTACAATGTGTGTGTATCATTTTATGTCATTTTATCACGTGTCTAGATGTATGGAACCACCACTGCAGTCCAGAAACAGGATTATTCCCTTACCACCAAGATCTCCCTTTATAGTCACATTCAGTCTTTTTCCCCCCCCACCATCCCTCACCCCTGGCAACCAGTAATCTATTCTCCATCTCTACAATTTTGTCATTTCAAGAATGTTATGTAGGGGACTTCCCTGGCAGTCCAGTGGTCTTCGGCGCAGCCAAGAAAAAAGAAAGAAAAAAAGAACGTTATGGAAAAAGAATCATGTACTATATTACTCAAAGGAACGAAATTGGGTCATTTGTAGAGACATGGATGGACCTAGAGACTGTCATACAGAGTCAAGTAAGTCAGAAAGAGAAAAACAAATATTGTATATTAACACATATATGTGGAATCTAGAAAAATGTTACAGATGAACTGGTTTGCAAAGCAGAAATAGAGACACAGATGTAGAGAACAAATGTATGGACACCAAGGGGGGAAAGTGGGGGATGGGGGGTGGGATGAATTGGGAGACTGGGATTGACATATATACACTAATATGTATAAAATAGATAACTAATAAGAACCTGCTGTATAGCACAGGGAACTCCACTTCGCTGTACAGTAGAAACTAACACAACATTGTAAAACAACTATACCCCAATTAAAAAAAAAAAAAAAAAAAAAGAATCATGTACTATGTGACCTGTTGAGACTGGCTTTTTTTCACTCAGTATAGTACACTTCAGAATCATCCAAGTTGTTGCATGTATCAGTACTTTGTTCCTTTCTTTTTTTTAAAGGAATTCTTTTATTTTTTTATTATTTATTTATTTATTTATTTGGCTGTGTTGGGTCTTCGTTTCTGCGCGAGGGCTTTCTCTAGTTGCGGCAAGCGGGGGCCACTCTTCATCGCGGTGCGCGGGCCTCTCACTATCGCGGCCTCTCTTGGTGCGGAGCACAAGCTCCAGACGCGCAGGCTCAGTAGTTGTGGCTCACGGGCCTAGCTGCTCCGTGGCATGTGGGATCTTCCCAGACCAGGGCTCGAACCCGTGTCCCCTGCATTGGCAGGCAGATTCTCAACCACTGCGCCACCAGGGAAGCCCACTTTGTTCCTTTTTATTGCTACATGGCATCCATGACATGGATGTATCACAATTTGTTCAGCCTATTGAGAAGCATGTTGAGGGATCTACTGAGTCACCTTTTGAGTCACCTATTGAGGGCCATGTTGGTTGTTTCCAGTTTTTAGTTATACATACAAACCTGTTATGAAAACTAGGTACAGGTTTTTGTGTGGACGTACTTTTTCATTTTGGGGGGATAAATGCCCTGGAATGCAATTGCTGGTGTATTTTGTTTAGTTTTTTAAGAAGCTGACAAACTATTTTCTAGAGTGTTGCCTGAGGCATATTACTTTTCTACCAGCAATGTATGAAAGATCCAGTTCACTGCATCTTCACCAGCATTTCAGTACTTACATCTGCAAGAACCCTATTCCGAAATGAAGTCACATTTATAGGGAATGGGAATTTGAGCGTATCTTTTTGAGGGACACAATTCAACCCATAACACCTGTCTTCACTTCTTTGGGTCATGGTGGGTCTGGTTTCAGAGTTTTGCTTTATGAGAAGACCCTTGCTTGGGATCAGATGTGCCATTGATTGTTGAGTTTTGCCACCAGAGATGAATGAGAAAGTTTATGTCATTTGAAGGGACATTACTGAGTCTTTCTGAACTCTACTCAGACCTCCAAAATTTCAAAGACGTGATAATAATGAATATTCTCAAGAGGTACAATGTCAGTGTTGTCCTTCTATCCACTTTTTTCCATGAGTGTTCTTTCCCACTTGCTCCAGGACTGACAAAGGAAAGGAAAAAAGAGAAGAAAAATTGGATTATAAATTTATTGAGGGAAAGGACACCATTTTAGTTACTTCTGTACCTCTTTCAGGGTATAGGCTAAGAAAGGTGCTCAGTAAATGTTTGGATGGATGAGTTAGTGAGAGGGGAAGGGCTGGGGTGCACCCACAGAAGTGGGGGAGGAGAGTCAAAGTTGGTTTTATATGTGCCCCTCTTGCCCCCCGCTTCCCAAACACATATCCTTTCATACATGGGATCCCAATATCTGGACCAGGTTAATTCCATCCTTTGCCCATTGTTGAAGGTTCCATTTCTATGTATATATGCTCCTGGTTAGCCAGATAGAGGAGGAGTCCCTGGGAAGGTAGCATTTGACCCTCTATTCTGTGCAACATTGTAAGTACTAGAAGGCAGAATTGTATACGTGTCAAGAGAGCAGAATTAGGGGACTTCCCTGGTGGTCCAACGATTAAGACTCCTCACCCTCGATGCAGGGGGCATGGGTTTGATCCCTGGTCAGGGAACTAGATCCCACATGCTGCAACTAAAAAATCCCTTGTGCTGCAACTAAAGATCCCGCATGCCGCAACTAAGACCCAGTGCAGCCAAGTGAATAAGTATTTAAAAAAAAAAAAAAGAGAGAGAGAGAAAGCAGAATTAGGCAGGTAAGGGATTTGATTCCTGGACCACCACTTACCAGCTGTGTGGCCTTGACCTATTACTTATGCCTCTTAGCCTCTCTTATGTGTAAATTGAGTATATTTCTTTATGTGAACTTATCTTGAAGTAGAATGTATATACAGAGATGTGCACAGATCATAATTTTACAGCTCGGTAAAGTTTCACAAAGTGACACACATCGCATTACCAAAACTTCATAAGCCCCTTCTTGTCTCCTTCTAGGCATTACCTCACCCCACCCCCCAGCCAAAAGTAATCCCTATCTCAATTTCTAGTTGTATTTTTCCTGGTTTTGAACTTTATATAGATGATAATATTTAGGACATGTCTTTTGTGCTTGGTTTCTTTTGCTTATGTTGTGTTTATGAGATTCATCATTGTTGTTGGGTACAGTTGTAGTTTATTAGTTCTCATGTTGAATAGTATTCCAATGTGCAAACATGCTACAATTTAATGACCCATTCTCCTGTTGGTGGACATTTGGATTGTTTCCAGTTTTTGGCTTTTATTAGTGAAGCTACTCTGAAAAATTCTTGCATGAGTTTTTTTGGTGGACAGGGACACAGTCATTCAGGTGTAGGATTGCTGGGTTATAGAGTATGAATATCTCTCAGCTTTATAGAACCTGACTCACATTTTAATGAACGCTTTTAACCATGTAACGTAGTGAGAATTAAATTATGTTGTGGAAAACAATCAGCATGGTCTTTGGCAGATAGGAGGCCCTCAATACATATTGTATGTAAAATGTAATGAAGGCATCATGTTCCCTTAAGTTGAAGTGCCATAACGGACTTGAACATTTCCTATTGCTTGTTCACTTATGTTGTTTTCATTGTTTTGTTATTTTACATAGTGTTGCAATGGATGACTCTCTTTCCAGCTGTTCCCTTCTTTTGATAGATTTGCTTTTGGTAAATTAGATTTGGCTGGATCAAAGAATATGTGATAGTAAGAACCGTCACCCTTAAAAGGACTCTGAGGGCCTACTGAAGAGGGGAATCAAAGAAGCAAGCATCTCAATCCCAATAAAGTAGATAACTAATAAGAACCTACTGTATGGCACAGGGAACAGTACTCAATACTCTGTAATGACCTATATGGGAGTAGAATCTAAAATAGAGTGGATATATGTATATGTACAACTGAATCACTTTGCTGTACCCCTGAAACTAACACAACATTGTAAATTAACTATATTTCAATTAAAAAAAAAAGGGGGGCTTCCCTGGTGGCACAGTGGTTGAGAATCTGCCTGCCAATGCAGGGGACACGGGTTTGAGACCTGGTCCGGGAAGATCCCACATGCCACGGAGCAACTAAGCCCGTGCGCCACAACTACTGAGCCCGCGCACCGCAACTACTGTGCACCTAGAGCCCATGCTCCGCAACAAGAGAAGCCACCGCAATGAGAAGCCCACTTGCCGCAACTAGAGAAAGCCTGTGTGCAGCAATGAAGACCCAATACAGCCAAAAATAAAATAAATTAAATAAATTAATTAAAAAAAAAAAAAAAGAAGAAGAAGCAAGCCTCTCATACCATGGCCCAGGAGAGGGCTGGGAAGAAAGGTGGCTTATGGGTTTTATGGAAGAGTGTCTTATAGAGGACAGTATGGTAGGGTAGAATGGAGGATGATGATTTTTATAAATGATGGTGTAGTTTTTAGCAACTCAATATTTAGTTCCTTAGAACTGCTGGCAGCAGTCCCCAACCTTTTTGGCACCAGGGACTGGGTGGAAGACAATTTTTTCACAGGGCGGGGGGAGGTGGTGGGAGGGGTTGGTGATGGTTCAGGTGGTAATGCAGGCGATGGGGAGCTGCAGACGAAGCTTCTCTCACTTGCCTGCCACTCACCTCTTGCCATGCAACCCACTGGGGACCCCTGCCTTGGAAGATAAACTGGGTCATTAGAAAAACAATGTTTTGTTCCTTTTTATGGCTGAGTAATATTCCATTGTATATATGTGCCACATGTTCTTTATCCATTTGTCTGTTGATGGACACTTAGGTTGCTTCCATGTCCTGGCTATTGTAAATAGAGCTGCAATGAACATTGTGGTACATGACTCTTTTTGAATTATGGTTTTCTCAGGGTATATGCCCAGTAGTGGGATTACTGGGTCGTATGGTAGTTCTATTTTTAGTTTTTTAAGGAACCTCCATACTGTTCTCTATAGTGGCTGTATCAATTTACATTCCCACCAACAGTGCAAGACGGTTCCCTTTTCTCCACACCCTCTCCAGCATTTATTGTGTGTAGATTTTTTGATGATGGCCATTCTGACCGGTGTGAGATGATATCTCATTGCAGTTTAGTTTTGATTTGCATTTCTCTAATGATTAATGATGTTGAGCATTCTTTCATGTGTCTGTTGGCAATCTGTACATCTTCGTGAGGTGGATGGACCTAGAGACTGTCATACAGAGTGAAGTAAGTCAGAAAGAGAAAAACAAATACCGTATGCTAACACATATATATGGAATCTAAAAAAAAAAAAAAAAAAAAAAGGTCATGAAGAACCTAGGGGCAAGACGGGAATAAAGATGCAGACCTACTAGAGAATGGACTTGAGGATACGGGGAGGGGGAAGGCTAAGCTGGGACAAAGTGAGAGAGTGGCATGGACATATATACACTCCCAAACGTAAAATAGATAGCTAGTGGGAAGCAGCCGAGTAGTACAGGGAGATCAGCTCGGTGCTTTGTGACCACCTAGAGGGGTGGGATAGGGAGGGTAGGAGGGAGGGAGATGCAAGAGGGAGGAGATATGGGGACATATGTATATGTATAACTGATTCACTTTGTTATAAAGCAGAAACTAACACACCATTGTAAAGCAATTATACTCCAATAAACATGTTAAAAAAAAAAGAAAAGAAAAAAAAAACAATGTTTAAAAGGCTTAAATCAGGAAGGAGAGAGAAATCACAGGTGCAAAGATTCACTTTATTTATTCATTTTCCCCCCAACATTTGCATGATTAAAGCCAAAGAGGGGGAGGAGGATGAGGTGGGGAGATGGGCTGGAGGATTGCAATAGGGAAAAGGGCCTGAGGCCTGAGGAGGCGAGGGAGGGGGCTGGGACCCAGCACAGGTGACAGACGAGCCTGCAGGCCTCTCGCTCTAACATTCGTTCTTATTGAAGCTCTTGACCAGGGCGGAGGCCAGGGACTGGTGACTGACCTCGCAGGTGTAGAGACTATGGCTTTGGTACTGGGAACTGGGCAGCGTCAGGGTGCTGCTGAGGCTGTATGTGCTGTCCTTGCTGTCCTGCTCAGTGAAACTCTCCTGGATGTTGCTGTCCTGGACAACTCCATCCACTTTCCAGCTGACTTTGATATTTTTGGGGTAAAAGCCATTCACAAAGCACACGAAAGAGGCAGTTCCAGTCTCTAACTGCTGTTCAGATGGGTGGAAGAGGAAGGCAGATGGCTGGGCATCAGACCCTGAGGAAGGAAGCACAGAGAGTGGTGTTTAAGTAACAGGGAAGTTCTCCACTTGGGTGCATTGTTTGTGGGTGAGCCTGGAACTGTAAGGGACAGACATGCAGAGAGCAGCATGCTTATTCTGCAGCATCCAGGGAGCAACTAGGGAAGCCAGGAAGCATAGTTCTCATCGCCATGATTTGGCGATTTTCCCTATAGCCCCTACCCCTTAAGAAAGTTCTAAATTGCTTTGTTTGAACTCTTTGCAGCCTTTCGAAGCTCTCTGCATGCTCTTCTGACCTTACCTTTCTCTCCTTCATCTGTGTTCTCTGCCTCCTGCAGGGAACCCAGTGCTTCAGGCCAAGAAACAAAACCACTTCATTGGACCCCTCAGAGTTTAGAAGTGAGAACAGGACTTGCACAGATCATTTCCCCTGCGCCTCTCCTAGTTCTGTGCAGTGATATCAGGCTGCCTTTCACTTCCTGGGCTTCCTTTGGGCGTGTTGGGGTCAGACCCACCATGCAGGGTGAGCCCCAAACTCAGTCTGGGCCCGGGTCGGTGGGGGGATCGGCCCCTTCACCCTCTGTGATCAGGCCAGCAACTCACCCACTCCTCGCAAAGGCCTCAGAGGGAGACCTGGGTCCTGGCCTGATGGCTGTCACCATATGGGGCAAGGTTCAGCCAGACCAGGAGGGTCAACTGTAATTTTGGCCACCTGCCCAGGAGGAACTGGCTAGCTTCACTTCTGACCATGAACAGCTGCCAGATGGCCTGCTGGAAACGCCCTTTGTGGGCCTTCAAGCCCTCAGGTGGGAGAGCGTGAGTTAAATAACAAATCAAGAATCTTCTTTTGCTGTGAGAAGTCACAGATAAGTGAAGAGATTTTTATAAAGCTATAAACCTTTATAAAGCTATAAGCCTCCATGTTAACCAAGCAGTTTAATATAAGATACTGAATTTTTAATGTTTTGATACTTTCTTCTCTTCTAACCATCATCACTATTTTTTTGCAGAGAATTTTATAAAATAGCCTTAGTAGCAAAATAATATGAATTCTAGAAAAAAAGGAGAGGAAATATTCTATGAAGATACTCCTATTTGGATCAATTTTTGATAGCTTTAAACTTTCTATCTTGCATTAAACAATTAGCATATTTGATATGGAAACTCTTGTAAGACCTCTTACTAGCTTTCTAATGGAGTTTAAAATTTATTAAAAGATGTTTAAAAGGCCCTCAATACAGTTTTAGAACAGTTTAAAATACTTACATCGTTTAAATAGTTTGAAAAGAGTTTTAAAATGGCCCTAAAATAGTCCTGTCAGGTTGTCACAAACCAAAAATAATCTTTTTCAAGTGTTGCTTTTGAAATTACCTGGCGTAAACAACAATGACAATAACAAATAACTAAACTATTTTAAAGGGTATATAATTAAAATAGCCAGATTAAAAATGTTCTAATCACAGAATGAGGGGATTGGAAAATACATTCTATTAAGTTTTTATCAATGGCATTTATATATGGTTAGATATTTTGTACACCTGAAATATAATCCTACTGAAGCCACTAAATTTCTGAAAATTAAAAACATGTCACAAATTTATCTTATTTTTTGTCAGCGAATATACCTTATGATATTTATTTTGAACTCAGTAAAAATTAATCGATCAAAACCTGAACGGCCAGATTGCTGGCCTTCAGTTATATTTTTGCTGGTGTCGATTTTGCCCTGAAAGAATTTATATATATACGTATATATATATATATATACATATATATATATATACGTATATATATATATATATTTCATTTGGATTGAGCTTTTATGACTTAAATACATTTGATGAGAAGATATTTAAAAAATTACATATCACTGCGAAAAAATAGCTTTAAGTTCTTTATAGTCTTCTACTGGAAATTTTTATTAAGAGGATATAATAATGTGAATTTCATTTCTGGAATCGCTAATAAAAATCAGGTTTCTCCCTGTTTTCCCCATGTTAACTCATGCCCATCACATTTCTGTTCTCTTCCGTTAGCGACATTATTTGTATCACTGTGTCAGGAAAGAGGGCCACAGCACAGCTGAACGGGGCGATCGCGGGGTTGCCGTGGCCTTTGGCGGCATTTAGCGGCCAGGTGCGCCGTCACCAGAGTCCTGGGACCCGGCCGCCAATGTCATTCAATCACGAAAAAAGACCACCAAGAAGTCTACAGACCACCCTAGCTGTGCCACGGCCTCCTCTGCAGTATAAAAACACCAGCAAGTAATAACAAAGAACATACTCAAAATATTTCCTATTTTTCTACATGTCCTTGGGCATCTAAAAAACGCAATTATTTTATTTTCCTTCACTTAAACAAATTACTTCAAAACTGAGCTTTTGGGGACAACCGTCTTTCCTCCATTATGATAAGAGATCATTTCCAGTTTAGTCTAATATAGAAATGTAGTTTTTTAAAAACGAGTAATCTGTTAAGGTATAGAATCTCTATAGAATTTCTAAATATTGACAGTTTAGCACTCATTTTAACCTCTAAAAATGACATCGCTGCTGATTCGCAATTAAGCGGCAACTTTAATACAAATAAATATGCTTTTCTAACTTCTTACTGATTTTGTAGTGCATCCTATTGATTTTTATTCTCATAAAATAATATATCGGATAGAAGAGAGAAAACAGACTAAGAAATACATTTCTCTACTTTTCCGTGTTGTACATACGAGCAAAAATCAATACAATATTTGGCAAATTTCAATGAAAATTAATTCGCTTTAGCTCTTTTAGAGCTGCAAGGATTCCTTTTTCATCGACACTCATTTTTTTTCCCTTTGAGTCATTTGGTGTAGATTAATCTTTTTGTCTACAAATCCAGGTTTGGAGCTGAGTTTAACTTTTGAAACTGATAATAAATCTGAAATGTTCTCATTTACCCATCTCCACAAAACTCATACTTAAGCCTCTAAAATCAACACTGGCATTTAGACCCAGACACATTTCAGAAGGTAGTAGAGAAAAATTACTTACGTTTAATCTCCAGACGTGTCCCTTGGCCAAAGGTGATCCTCAGCGTTAACTTAATTACTTTCCCCTCAACAAAAACCTGTTTTTGCTGCTAAAGTCATTTGACTGTCGGATACAGAGAAAATCTGGCCATTTAGATGCCACGTCAACTAACTAGCTCTTTGCTCTTCCGAGACAACCTGATTTTCAGTCCCTTTCTGATCTAATTTTCAGAAGAATCCCATTCTCTTCGAAAGTGACCTCAACTCATATCCCAAGCATGAAAACCCCCAAATTTCACGACTCTATAAGAAAAGGGAGTAGAAAAGTGCACTTACGTTTGATTTCCACCTTGGTCCCCTGGCCGAACGTAAGCCACAGTGAGTGAGCTAACACACCCCCCTGATCAACAACCTCCCTCTGAAGCCACTCACAGAAAAAGGGCTAATTCACAGAAAAATCCAGATTTTTCTTCCCCTTTCTCTCCACAAACCCTACTCTCCTTACAAATTCAACAACTTTTCTGTTTGTTCAGCTTAAAAATTGACTATCTTCTGGTTTTCTGCCTTTTACTTTTGGGTCACCAGGAATGGCTCATTTAACCAAAATGTCACAAATTTGCACAAATGATACAGCAGGATGAAAACCTCACAAATAACTGAGCAAAAATGTACTCACGTTTAATCTCCACTGTGGTCCCTGGGCTGAAAGTGAACCACAGTGATTCCCCTTAACTTCCACTTGCACAAAACCCTACCCTGAAAGGGCAGCAAGCCCCCTTCCCCAATTCAGTTATTTTGGTTTGGAAATCTTAAAAATTAGTCATCAGTTAGCCTCCTGTAGAACAATTTCCCCTCCCCTGTACCTAATCTGGGAATGAAATTTGTTTTATCCCTGACACCTAATGAATGAAAACATGCAAAAGGGAACAAAAAGCAAACCAATTAGACAGAAACGGCAAAGAATCAGTTGAAAAAAACACTTACGTTTGATCTCTATTTTGGTTCCTGAGCCGAAAGTATAGACACAAAGTTTCCTCTTAACCTCGCTCCTGTACAAAAACTGTGTCCCTTCCTGACCATTGAGCAAAGCTCTGTTCAAAACATATGCTTTGCTCCCCAATAAATTTCTGAAACTATCACTCAGACAAGTTATTCTCACCCAATGCCTGACTCTTGTTCTTCATAGAAAACGTGCAATCAATTCCCCAGTTTGATTACGGACTGTAGCTTTGCCCTGGAGGATCTCAGAGTCTGGTTTCAAAGAGTCAGCATACGGATCACTTCAGAGACACAGGGACCATAAGACACAGACAACCGAGAAAGGAAAGTTTAGATTTTACTCACGTTTGATCTCCAGCTTGGTTCCTCCACTGAACGTCCCCCACAGTGGTAGCTATCCACTGTCTCACTGTGCAAAAACCCTTCTCACCTAAGGGGAACAGAGCCCTGGGTCAGCTACTGAAGCTTAACTCCCTTCTCAAGCAGGAGTGGAGGGCCTGCGGCTTCCCTGACAGAGAACGTTTGTCATTCTTAGGTGAGCTCTAAAATCCTAGAAGATGATTTATTTATATCTATGGCCTGATGGTCCCATATTTTAACAGTCTCCCACATCTGGACTGCTGCTTATTTATTTATTAATTTGTTTGTTTATTTTTTGGAAAGTAGGTTGAATATAAATTACAAAGAAAGATAAGCACATTAAAAAAAAAAAACCCTGTACTTTTAAGCAATTGAAATATAGTTGATTTACAATGTTGTGCTAGATTCAGGTGTACAGCAAAGTGATTCAGCTATATACACACATACATATACTTTTATATATATATTCTTTTTCACATTCTTTTCCATTATACATTATTACAAGATATTGAATGTAATTCCCTGGGCTATACAGTAGGACCTTGTTGTTTATCCATTTTATGTACAGTAGTGTGTATCTGTTAATCCCAAACTCCTAATTTATCCCTCCCCTGCCTTTCCCCTTTGGTAACCATAAGTTTGTTTTCTACATCTGTGACTCTATTTCTGTTTTATAAATAAGCTCATTTTAAAAAGTGCACTTCTTTATACCTTCTCGTGGGGTGGGGGGGCTTTTGCAAATGATAAACCTCATTCAATGTCATTATGGAACTTTTTAGCTTCTTTTGTTAATAATATTAATAAAGAATGTTTTCCTATTTGAACCTCTCCTTTGCCACCATGTTGTTTCAAAAAAGACTAAATGCATATCAAACAAAGGCCCATGTCTTATTTTGAAATCTATTTTGGAATGAAGCTATAGATGGCCTGTGAAACAAAAGCAAAGATCAAAAGAGTAGAAAAGCAGACTTTACTTGGTTGGTTGTCTGTTGTCACAGAATAGGTAGAGCTAGAGGGGTACCCACCATGCCACAATGAGCTGAACCAGGTGCATGCTGTCTTTGGAGCTGCCAGGGAATCATGGCGTGCCTTGGTGTTTCCACAGTAACCGCATCAAGGGCCCTGAAGACCTCATTTTGCTGTGAGTCCAGCTTTACTTATTGCAGTCCTGTTTCCCTCTTAAACTTCCATTCCCACCTTAGCATACATTGCTCCCAGCATCTTCAAGCCCTTACTGTACTTCTGTGACCTCCAGCTTTTACAAAACTCTCCCTCTTCTTGGAGACACTTTTGCTCACCTCCATGAGCTTGTGAACAACAAATTGTCTTTCAAGACTCAACTCAAGAGAGACCTTCTGTTGCGTTATCTCCTAGCAAGTGACTCAACTTTGTAGAGTACAGAGGCAGGTCACTGGGCCTAGAACACCTAGTTGCTCTTATCTGCTGTCAGATTCTTTCTACCCTACTGGATTGTAAGCTGGTTGATGTTTCATTGTCTTATATTTGGAAGGCCCAGTCCAGCATCTTCACTTGGTAAATGCTCAACAAACATGTGCAGAATGAATGAAAAAAAAAAAAAAAACCACCCAAAAAACAAAAATACAACCCTACCACAAATAGTTGAAAATCAATAATAGATCAGAGCTGATAAATTATAATGGACCAAGGACTAATACAGACCACTGCAATAGTAAGTTTTACAAAAGAAATTGTAATAGTAATTCTGAAGATTAGGGTAGCCTTCATTGATTTTGTCACTGAGAGCTTTGCTAGTTACCTTGAATAGCAGAATCAGCAGTGGATCTCACCAGAAGATGAAGAAAGAGAGAAAGCAAATTGGAGGTAGAGAAGAGAGTGGAAATTAAGTGTAAAAAACAGTTGACTGAGGACACAGTCGACATGGATGTTAAAGAGGATAGAAAGTGATTTTCTCTGCAGAGATGCAAGCAATACCAATCAAAATAGTTGAAATTTATTGAGCATTTATGAAGTGCCAGACATTGTACACTGATCACCACATTTAATTATCCCTCCAAATTTAGGAACTAGAAACTACTCTATCCCTTATTTTGTAGATGAGGAAACTTGAGTGTAGAGAGGTTAAGTGACTTGCTCGTGGCAGTGAGTGGCAGAGCTGAGATTTCAACTCAGAGCTCATGCACTTAGTTGAACCAGTCTGCAGATCAGACCCTGGGAATGAAGTCACCCAATGGAAGCAATGCACTTGGCAGAAAACACTGGGGTGAGGGGAGAAAAAGGAAACTCCTTAGATTGTCCCCAGGTTGGAAATGAGTAGAAAAATAGTCTCAAATGTATATACAAGACTGCTCATTGAAATGCTGTTTAAAAGGTAAAAAAATAGAAAATAACTGACATCTTCACCATAAACTAATTATGATAGAGCTTTGCATTGGAGCACAAAGCAGCCAATAAGAGGATGAAGTAGGATGATTAACCAGCCTATTTGAGAGGTCTGCCTCCCACCAGTACCATAGAGTAAATCACCCAGCGTTTTAGAGACACAATGACACAATTTTGCTCTTCGCAAAGTTTGAAGGATGGGGGCTTCCCTACCTGGCTCCTGAATATTTGTGTCTGATAATCCATCCTGAAGTTTGTGGTTCAAAGGTTTTCTTCAGCTCATCATTCACAGTAGAGTCTCCGGCAGATGATTCTTTTGACATCAGTTTGATCCCTCCCTCCTTAGGATCATAGTGTCTGTCATTTGTACTTGACTGAAGCTGATATTCCAAAAGGGTAGGAGGAAATTCTGGAGTCCGCATTCAGTGGTGCTCAGAATCTGATCAATTGCCAGTCTTCAGGCTAGAGTGCCACAAATGGACATCTGCCCTGCGTCTCCAAGGGGGCAAGGATGGCTCCATTAGCCTGGAAGGAGGGAGACAGAGGAGGTCACTTGGAAACTCGCTGCTGCTTTGCTGCTTTGGAGCTGTGTCTCTTTCCATTCATCTCTGAAGAGAGACATGCTGAGAGAAGCAAAGTCCTTTGCCCAACCACGTGCAAACGCGCGTGCCGTAAACGTGACCCAAGATTTTGGTCCCACTCTGGAAAATGTAGACACTCATCTTGTTTCCACGAGGACATTAAGGCTGCAGGTGTTTCTTGACGTTCTAGAGTGAAAGAGACAACAGCAGCAACGTACCAGGGCTTATGGACCCTTGGAGATTTACATATTGAGGCTTGTGGTTTCCAGCGGGTTTCCACTAGTGATGAGCCCTTTGAGCTCGGCCCTGGAGTTCCCTGGCTCGCTGTCTGTCTGCTTGGCACCGAGCCCTGCGTCTCCTCTCACCCTACTCAGAGAAACCCATCGCGGACCAGCTCCGCAGACTGCTGTGGAGTACGTGAATTCAGGTTTGGTTCTTCACACTTCTTGCCTTTGTTGTCAAAATCCTCAGGTCCTTTATGGACACTCTACTCTGCTTTGTGCTGGCTCAGGGACCCTCACTGAGTGCCCCCTCCCACCCCTCTGACCATGGTCCCCCCCGCAGTCTTGCTCATCTTGACTAAGGACCTGGGCTCTGCATCTTTCCTGCCCACTCTGCGACGTTGCCTCATTCCCTCAATATGTATATCCAGATCCCATTTCAAAAGGATTTCAATCTCTCTCTGCTTTCGAGTTCCACCAGCTCTTCTGTTCAGCTCCACGGGTCAGTTAAGGTGGTTACCACTCAACCTAATATTTTGCTGCTGTTGACTCTGCCCTGTTCTTCTTGTCCTTGTAGGTTTGTTTATTATTATTATTATTATTATTTTGGCTGCACCGTGATGCTTGTGGGATTTTAGTTCCCTGACCAGGGATTGAACCCAGACCCTTGGCAATGAGAGTGCAGAGTCCTAACCACTGGACCGCCAGGGAATTCCCTGTGAGTTTATTTCTTTAAAATAATTTCTGAAAAAAATTTTTTTTTGCATTTTAGGTTTTTTTAATTTTGTTTTTTTTTTTTAAAGTATTTATTTATTTATTTACTTTTTGGCTGTGTTGGGTCTTTGTTGCTGCGCACGGGCTTTCTTTAGTCGTGGCGAGCGGGAGCTGCTCTTTTTTGCGGTGCGCTGGCTTCTCATTACGGTGGCTTCTCTTGTTTCAGAGCACGGCCTCTAGGCACACAGGCTTCAGTAGTTGTGGCTCACAGGCTCTAGAGCGCAGGCTCAGTAGTTGTGGCGCGTGGGCTTAGCTGCTCTGCGAGATGTGGGATCTTCCCGGACCAGGGCTCAAACCCGTGTCCCCTGCATTGGCAGGCGTATTCTTAACCGCTGCGCCACCAGAGAAGCCCCTTAATTTTGTTTTTAAACAAGGGGGTATTGTGATTGAATGTGTGAGTTTAATTCATCATCTTCAACTGTATCTTTCTTAAATTGTCTCCTTTGGGTTCTAAGTGGGGTTAAACTAGGCTGGTTCCTGGGTCTTCTCCCGATACTAATCAGCATCACATTTAAGGGCTATTAGTCTGGTGCTGGGGAAAGACGCACAGATCACTCCCTTCCCTTTAACGCACCCTCCACCCCAAAGTGCCCTGATCATCCTGGCTGAGACTAGAGTTCCGAACCTAAGAGGGAAGGATGGGAAGAGGGCAGGGTGGCAAGAAAACAAACAACAAAGAAACAAAAAGAAAAATCAAGAAACCCAACCATTGAAGCAAGGAATAATGCGGACTTTTACATTGAACATGATGGACCTGTCCACCACTCTCAAACTCCCTTTGCAATGACAGAAAAAATATAAACATGAGAATAAATGTATTCCATGATTGGAGCATCACAAAGGATCCTGTTAGGAGAAAAAAAAAAATTGGGGGAAAACTGCACAGATTTAAATTACATGATTGAAATGATGGAGCAACTAGAATCTAGAATCTTCCATTCCATCACAAAAATAGGCAGGGGCCCTTGAAGCAGCCAATACTAGTTTTTCCCACAAAGCCCTCAAAAAAGCACATGCACCTCAGAGTTAAAAGACATTGGGACTGGAAGTGGGATGGGGGCTGGTGGAAGGTAGAGTAACACCCGGGTTGCCTGGCACTTGCCCTTCAGGCCATGTGACTAGTGATGGAAATAAAAAGGGGTCAAGTGACAGGCATTCAACAGCAATGGGATAAGCGTCTTCCAAAGCACCAGAAGAAGAAAAACAACTAATAAACCAAAGTAGCAAAATTCAGGACAAGGAAATAAAAAATCAAGAGAAAAATATGATAATCAGAAATATAAAATAAGATGGGCGGGCCAAGTCCAAATAGAACAAACTATAATAAAAGTTAAGTTATCCAAAGCTTGAAGATAAGGCAAAATGATGACTACTGAGAAAAGTTCTCTCCTTGACCAAACTCTACTCAGGCTCCTCTGAACTCTCTTCTCAAGCAGGCCCTGAATTTTGGGCTTCTGTGTTTATCACTGCATTGTCCAGTTTTAGCAAGAATCCTGCTAAGTCAATTTAACCAGAATTCCCCATCCTGCATCCCCCTTGATATCTAATTGAATTCCTTATATTCCATCATCTCCCAGGTAATGTCTGAGGACCCTGGCCTGCCTTCAGCAAGGCTCCCATCAAGTTGGTTCAGCCAGAATCAGAATTCCCCCTGATGTTTCCTCTTAGAAATTTTCTATCCACTGACCCCTACCCTGCTCCTTGGCTATAAATTCCCACTAGTCCTTGTATTTGAAGCCCAATCTCTCTCCCCTTCTGTATAACCCCGTTGCTGCATGGTGGTCCCTACACTTATGATGGTAATGGTCCGGAATAGGGTCTGCCTTACCAGTTTTTTTTTTTTTTTGGCCATGCTGCGTGGCTTGTGGGAGCCTTGACCAGGGGTCGAACCTGGGCACTTGGCAGTGAAAGTGAGGAGTCCCAACCACCGAACTGCCAGGGAATTCCCAAGCCTTCCCATTCTTTAATAACTGTCATACATGATTTTTCTTCAACACTATGTGTCCTTTCAAGGTCCTTTGATTTGCTAGAGAAATAAAGTTTGTTTGACTTGTATTTATTACTGATTAAAGACTAGATTCCAAAAAGTTAGATATTAGCCTAGAAAAAACTGATATCATGAAAATTACAAATGATTTTTTTCTGGGAAGACCACTCCAAGGCTTATGGTTTTATTGCTCTGTAGGACATTAGCCAGTTTTGAATCTTGTTTAGCAATCTTATTCTAGCCTTGATAGGGGTGTGTGTGTGTGTGTGTGTGTATCTATGACCTCCTTTCACCAGCTTTATCATCTGGTTCTGTCATCAATAAATTAAATGAACCTTTGACACATGCTCACAATATATATGCATGAGAACTTTAATTTTTTTGGAAAAATTTGTACCTTTACAATATAAATGAGAAAAACTTTACAACTGAAAGACCAAGAACAGTGAATGAAACACACAAATCTGGCCATATGTTGTTGAAAAGAGATGTATTTAAAACTGATACATAAAATGATTGGAACAACTAATACAATGGATGAGGAATGTCAGGCAACTGCTAACTGAAGGAAGGACAATATGTAATATTGGAGAAATAGAATTAGAGGAAAGAGCACTTCCAGGGACAAAATCAAATATAATAAATGATATAAGACTGAAGAGCTCAGACTGTGGGAAATACATTTATATCAGATTGTCCTGTTTTTGTGAATATCATTTGGAAAGCACGATAGCAAGGCAGTGGGTATTGAGACTGCCAATTTTCCCAAGGACAGGAAATGGGTGGGCTTGGGGCCCAAGGAGGGGTGTGTCCCTTGGGGCTCAGGGACCATTAGGGGCTGAGAGAGAGGCTGGTGGTGGCAGTGGTGGTGAGGAAGGTGAGGAGGGTCAAAACTCACTTGAAGTCATGGCAGTGCTTCCAAGTCTCTAACTTATATTCACACTCATCCTCAAATGTTCTCATGTCAGGAACAGCCTGCTCAGGTCGAGTGATTAGATAGAATGAAATGCTTTCAGTCTCTGGGTCCTTTTCCTCAAGATTCAGCAAGCAGGGAGGTTTGTTTAGCCTAGCTTGGGTCAAGGGCTACCCCTTGGCTAAGGAAAGGGTCAGTCTCATGACATCCTCAGCTGACTCCACCTAATCAGAAGGAAGTAATTCCTCAAAAGGGGAGGTTAGTTTGCTCTTAGGAAGTGCAAGGATGCAGTTAGGAAATGGAATGTCCATTGCTCTCTGTTCTTCTGTGTATTTTGAATCCTAAGCTGGTGAATTAGGATATTTTGACTATAGATAAAAGATACAATTCACCAAGAAGACTAAATGGTGATGGACTTTTATACTGAGTCAAAATGCATCAAAATACGTTAAAAATTTTTATTAGAGACACAATAAGAACTTGAGAAAATGACAATTACACCAGAAGACTTTCTATATATACAAAGAAGTTGGGACCAACACAATGAAAACTGGAATCTCTCTCCCTTCTTCATTCCTTCCCAGGCCCATCATCCTATCCTGTGTAGAGTAACAGAACTGACAATAGTGTGAAATAATTTTGCTGACATCAACGTGTTTAAGATTATTTGCCTCTTTCCCAAGTGTGTTTATGTAATAAGGGACATTTCCAAAAGTAGCTGAGAATATTTCTGTCTAAGTTCCCTGGTTGAGAAGCACAAACTTCAAATAGATTCTTTCTAATCCACATACTGACCCCCATTAGAAAAAGAAAAAGAGACATATGTCTCAATTCATTTTAATATATATGTGTATATATATAATACACACACACACATATATATCAGTAGATACTTGGGTATATAACATTGAAAACATAATCTTTTCAAATGCCTATGGAATATTTATAACATTTAGCTGTGTACGGGGCCAAAAAGAGAATGAAACATTTATACATTGTCCCAAAGTAGAAATCATTTTGGTCACATTATCTTTACCACAATGCAATAAACCTAGAACTTAGCCATAAAGTAGCCAACTAACAAATTACTGACTTGGAAGTTAAAAAATTACCACTCCAAAAATCTTAAAAAGGAAATATATCAAATTACAGAGCAACGAATTATTGAAGCGTCAACAACAGTGAGAATACTGCATATTAAAATGCAGTATTTTATTGATTAAATATTAAGTATTTATCAAATATTCTTAGTATTTAATACTGCATATTAAAATTCATGGGATGGAATCACAGTGGGTCTCAAATGAAAATGTGTTTTCTTTACTGATTAAAGAGCCAAGAGGGCTTCCCTGGTGGCACAGTGGTTAAGAATCTGCCTGCCAATGCAGGGCTCACTTGTTTGATCCCTGGTCCGGGAAGCATGCCGGAGCAAATAACATGCCGCAGAGCAGCTAAACCCGTGCACCACAACTTCTGAGCCTGTGCTCCAGAGCCCGCGAGCCACAACTACTGAGCCCACACACCACAACTACTGAAGCCTGCGTGCCTAGAGCCTGTGCTCCACAACAAGAGAAGCCACTGCAATGAGAAGCACGCGCACCGCAATGAAGAGTAGCCCCAGCTTGCCGCAACTAGAGAAAGCCCGTGCACAGCAACGAAAACCCAACACAGCCAAAAATAAAATAAATAAATTTATTAAAGAAAAAGAGCCAAGAGATCAAGCATAATAAACTAAGCATTAAACTCAAGAAGCTAGCCACAGAACAAGATATACCAAAAGAAGGTAGAAGGACATAATTAGTAAAAATAAAAAACAGCAGCACATAAAAAACAAAGCTATTTTGGTGAATAAAACCAAGAGATATTTATTTGAAAATGATCAATAAAATAGGCAAATTTCTAGACAGTGTGACCAAGGAAAAAGAGAAAAACACATATAGACATTGAGAATGAGAAAGAGATTATAGCATACCAAAAAGCTTTTAAGAATTAAAGCACATGCTGCCTGGATTTCCCCCACTCTTCCAGCCTTCTGCGGCCATCCTCACTATTATTTTTTTCCATTTCTTTTTTTGATAGTGATTTGGGTGTAACATCACTACTGAGATATAATTTACATGCCATACAATCCACCCATTTAAAGTACACAGCTCAGTGTTTTTTAGTACATTCACCATATCACACTACAAATGTAACCATCATCATAATTTGGGAATATTTTTATCACCTCGAAAAAGAAACCCCATTCTCCTTCTCTATCACCTCTTAGTATTCTCATCCTTCCCAGCTGCTGGCAACTGCTAATCTACTTCCTGTTTCTCTATATTTTCTCATTCTGAACGTTCCATAAAAGTAGAATCATAACATGTGGTCTTTTGTGTTTGGCTTCTTTCACTTAGCCCAATGTTTTCAAGGTTCATCTCTGCTGTAGCATATATCAGTGCTTCCTTCTTTTTTATTACTGAATAATATCCCACTGCATGGATATACCACATTTTGTTTATTCATTAATCAGTTAATTCACCCTTTTTTGTTATTCAAATAAAACTGCCCGGGCCTCCCTGTGACATGTTGGTGAAGGCTGCACCTTTTCAAGGATTCTCAGAAGCTTCTCAAACGTGTGGTCCCTTCCTGTTTCAGATTCTTATTGCAATGGGATTATTGATCTCCCTGACTGCTGTCAGGATTCCTGTACCATTGCCTTCTCTATGCCCCTCCTCACCTCATGCTTGACTCGTCCTCTTACTTCATTTTCCAGGAATCCACTTGTCCATGTTTTCTAGGTTAGGCAGGGTTGGTTTGATAGAATGTTTATTCTTCTCATTTTCTACCCATATTCAGATTAAAGCCCCATAGGCCATTGCTTTTTTAAAATTTTATTTTTGTTTTTAAATTTTTAATATTTTCTTCCAGTTTTATTGAGACATAACTGGTGTACAGCACTGTGTAAGTTTAAGGCATACAGCATCATGATTTGACTTACATACATCATGGAATGATGATCACAATAAGTTTAGTGACCATCCATCATCTCATACAGAGACAAAATTAAAGAAATAGAAAACACATCATTTTCCTTGCGATGAGAATTTAGGGTTTACTCTCTTAACAGCTTTCATAGGTAACACACGGCAGTGTTAATTATCTTTATCAGGTTGTACGTTACATCCCTAGTACTTATTTATCTTATAACTGGAAGTTTGTACCTTTTGACCACCTCATCCAATTGCCCCTCCCCCCAGATAGGCTTTTGCTTTTTGAACATCTAAATGAAGGGCACAATTCCTTATCTCCCAAAATAAATGGAATAATTTGCGCAAGAAGAGATAGACACTAATTTTAGAAGAAATTGAGGAGTTTGTCAAAGACCTACCTCCTCCAAAAAAACCAAATACAAGACAGTTTTCAAGCAGTTTCTTTATAAGCATTTTTTTTTGAAACTGATAATTCCTATGTCAAGGAGATACACAGATATGGAATACTTTTCAATTTATTCTCTGAGTTGGCATGACTGTGATACTGCAAGTGGATTGGAGTAGTCCTCAAAAGAAACCTAGGACCCTTACAGATTAGAAAGGCTCATCTCTATTCCTTGAACCCCAAATTTCATGGCCCTTTAAAGTGAAGTGAGGAGAAAGGGTAAATATTTAGTCAATATTGTAATTGGCGTGGCTGGGAATTTGGATAAGTACTAGACAAGGGGTAGCTGCCGAAATTAATAACAGAAACCAGGAGGAGCCCACCCAAATGTAAGGCACATACACCGGGGCACATCAACCTAGGGAAAAACCAGGATCGCAAAAATAACCACGCACAACGTATCATTGACACTTGTCTCTGCCCAGGATATCATATCTTCCACTTCCATGAAAAAGAATATTCTTCACATCCCTCATTATTTCTTGCATCGCACAGGCATCTCATGAGGGATCGCACTCACCGCTGCGCTCTCCGTGATTAACAAGCGTCTGGCATACACTTGGTGTCCAATACATGTTTACCCAAATGAATGAGTGAAATGAACAAGGATCGTTCAGCAGTCACATGGTACTTGCTGTTTTCTCCTCTCTTGCTCTGGCGCGCCCTCTGGTGATCACTTTCGGTAATTTCTGAAGCCCTGAAAACTGCTCCTGAAGGTGGTGCCTTAACTGGGCCTGTCTGGGCTGCAGCTGAGTCTGGGACCATGTTAGACTGAATAGTATATAGACTTAGTGTGATCTTGGAGGGTCTTTGTAGATTTGCGGACTGTTTGAACTGGAAGAGACAAACCATGTCTAGCTCCATTCATTACCAACAGGAGAAAATTGGGTCCCTAAGAGAGGAAGTGATTCACTCCAGGCCACAGAGGTGGGGAAGATCCAGGCTGCAGGAAGAACCCGGTGCCTTGCCTCCCAATTAAAGTACTTCCATTACATTTCCTGAGGCACTTGGCAAAACCTTCGTAAACCAGGAAAATTGTTTGCACAGTTGCCATCTGTTTCCCTTAAGTCAGAGGAGACATTTTAATGCATTTTCTGAAATCCAGTGACAGAATGAAAAATGAGTCTGTGCAGCATGAAAATACGTTTCTTTCTTCAGCGTGACAGCTGCTCCAGAACTCAGTCAGGATACAAACATCATATTTAATATAGAAAAGAGCCTTAACTATTGACTTTTATAACTGAGGAAACAAAGGCCCCCTTAATGATACTGAGGTTGTAGGAGCACAGTCAGGGTCTAAACCTTTGCCTTCTAAGAACCAGTTCGTGATTTCCACTAAATGCTGCCAGTTGGAATAATCTTCAGCCTGATAAGTGTATTAACTAAGAGCAATGATATCTACTCTAATAGATACAATCCAAAGCTTGAGTGACTTAATGCACTGGAAATTTGTTTTTCACTTGTGTGAAGTTCTAATTGGTAGTGGAAGGTAGGGTTTCTGTCCCATGCTGTCTCTGAGGGACACAGGCTGACAAAGGCCATCTTCAGCTTAAAGCTCCCATAATGAGTTGCAAGACTACTGATTATGAAAGGAAAACTGACCTCACAGTCACAGCCACTGAATCAGGCTGGAGTTCCAGACTAGAATGGAGGCTTTGTGGGTGACGAGCTTTACACATAATGAAGTTCTCCATTGCTGCCTAAGAGATTTTGGCTATTTAAGGAGAGGGTAAAACCCGAGTGACCCAAACTCTCCAGGTAGGTAGGCAATCACTTTGGTAAAGTGGTATTTTTCATACTTCCCACGTCCTGCCTTGCATCATGGAATTTTATAATCATATTTGAACAGCTTGAAATACTTCTGTATTTGCCATCGTGCCTCGATACTGAGTACTCAGTGATTGCTCTTCAAACTGAATTTGATAAATATGTGTATTTGGGAATATGTCACATTGAAACTACTTGGATATATAATTTAATTAGAAAAATTAGAATTTTTATGGATAAATCAACAAGTATCTCCTCCCTCCCTCCCTCCCTTCCTTCCTTCCTTTTTTTCTCCACACTAGTATTGCTGGGGTCCACTGTTGTGCAGACAGCAGTAACATAACATCATGAGGACATGAGGTATGACAAAAGATGTAGAGATCCTTGAAGAACATGGAGAACCACATATCTTATCAAATATTCTCTAGATGGGTGCAGAGTCTCTCCTGCCCAGTGCCATGCAGGCTTCATCCCAAGGGCTGCCACTTCCTATTTATACCTCACAGAGCAGTAGGGCAGTGACTGAGGTGGGGAGAGAGATTGTAGCACTTAGATTTACATGGAATAATTAAACAGAAAGGAGATGACAAATACAGAAAATTCTTTCTTCTGGACAGGTCTTTACTATTACAGCCTTAGAAAAATTACTGCTGATTATTTTGTCTTTTTGTGAGATTGACTCCTTCTCATAGTCTTGGCAAAGTGATCTACTGATTCAATACAATTCCTATCAAAATTTCAATGGCATTTTCCACAGAAATATAAAAAACAATCCTAAAATTTGTATGGAAACACAAAGACCCCCAAACAGCCAAAGCAATCTTGAGAAAGAAAAGTAAAACTGGAGGCATCACACTTCCTGACTTCAAACTATACTACAAAGCTTTAGTAGTCAGAACAATATGGTATTGGCATAAAAAGACAACAAAACAAAACAAAACAAAAACAAACTATATGGAGCTAGAATGAGATTGTTTTATAGAGTCCCTACATTTTAACTGGTTCACATCCTCAACTTGAAACCTGGGAAATTTAAACGACTGGACACCCTGTTATTTTTAAGGCATTCAACAACAACGTTTAATTATTAAAACACTTTATGTTCTTAACAAACAATATTTAATTGTTAAGGAACTGATGATTCAGTTCCTAGAGCGGGAATCCTGTCGTGGGTGGATGGGCAAGGGTGCCACCCTCTCTACTTTGCCCTCCAGTGACCTGGCAGCTGAACTAATAAGTCACCTTTTGCAGGGAATGGGGTTTTGCTTTCTTGTCAACAACAAAGTAGGTGCTTAGTAAATATAAGGTGTCTTCAGCTTTTACTATATGAGTAGTTATGCATATAAATTTATTAAAAACCCTGGATATTCAGTTGTCTTCACTATTGAACTGTGGATGTATATTTGGACCATTGAATATTCCACCTAAAGCTGATACTGGTTCCTTGTTTTATTGTTGCTGCTATTTTTTGTTTTTGAAAGTTTAAAAAATATGCAAGGTGACTTCCACTTCCCAAAATAAAGAAGTACTTTTCCTTATTCCTCCCACTAAGTACAGCTAAAAACCCCAGGCATCATGTTAAAAAAAATAATACTCTGAGAGGTGATGTTATGGGGTGGATTGTGTTCCTCCCAAGAGATACATTGAAGTCCTAACACCCAGTACCTTAGAATGTGACTTAATTTGGAAATAAGGTTGTTGCGGATATAATTAATTAAATTAAGATAAGGTTATACTGGAAAAGGGTGGGTCCCTAATCCAATATAACTGGTGTTCTTATAAAAAGAAGAAAATACACAGAAACCCAGATGGGAGAATGCCATGTGATGACAGGCAGAAATGGAAGAGATGCAGCTGCAAACCACGGAATGCTAAAGATTGACAGCTACTGCCAGGAGCTAGGAAGAGGTAAGGGAAGATTGTCCCTGACAGGTTTCAGAGGGAGCATGGCCCTGCCCACACCTTACTTGGAGCTTCCAGCCTCCAGAATTGTGAGAGAATAAGTATCTGTTATAAAAGTCACCCAGTTTGTGGCTTAAAAAGCCACCCAGTTTTTGGTACTTTGTTATGGTGACCCTAGGGAATTAACACAGGTAGAGAGAATAAGGCAGACCATGTAGGGGTCTTGGGACCTGAAAAATGATAGAAAACTACCTAGGTTTTCTTTTTGCCTCATATATCACAGATCAGGTGTTGGAGAAACTAGCAACTTGGGAACACAAATGGGCTTAGACAAAAAAGAGCCCTAACAAATGCTGGCTCTTTCTTGCCAAAGGACTAGGAAAAGGGCAGCCTAGAAAGGGAGAATGCTTTTAGACAATAACCACAGAGACAGCCAAATGTCACAGAAAAAACAGTGGCCCCACCTCCACCCACACCAGTAAAGTCCAAGTGGTTCTGCCTGGAACACTGGAAAAGTCATCTTGTGATAAGTAAGGTGAAGGTCACAAACTAGGGTGAGGGAGCAGGAAGGAAAGGAACCTGTTCCGTCCCTGAGCCCCCTGCCCCAGGTTCTGTGAGAAAAGAACACCCCCTCATGTTATCAAGATTCCCTGGTTAGATTCCAACTGTGTGCAGCCAAGTGAAATTCTAACAGATACAGCTTTCTAATATTTTCTCTTAGAGTTTTACATCGAGGACTATAAATGAGTTTGGGTTCTTTCTTCATGTTCAGTCTTTAATTTTGGTTTCAAGATTATCCTAGCCTCATGACATGATTTATAGTTCTAAATACTGGTAGTTTACTCTCTTTTACTATTCCCTGGACAATTTTCATAAAATACAGGGATTTTTTTTTTTGTTGAGGTTTTGGTAAAACTTAACCGTACAGTTATCTGGACCTGGACATTGACCGAAGTGAAATTTCTGTATCAACATATTTAGAGAGAATCAAGGAATTTGAATAGAAACTGGTTATTAGATATGTTAGGGGATTACTCTTAATTCTGTATTATAGTGGCATGGTGGCTGCTTGGGGAAAGCAGTGTACTGAAATTCTTAATGGATTCGCTTCAAAATACTCCAGTGTATGTGTGTTTTATATATCTTTGGATAAGGTTGACCATTTCTATAAACATTAAAAATGAAAATAATTAAAAAGAAACAGTGTCACGTTGCTGACTGTGACTCGCCTCACACTGAAGTCAGGGTGCAGTTATGAAGTTCTGTCAGTTAATGGCAGTGCTGTATAAGCCAACAAGACTGCAGATGGCTATCTAGTCTTCCCTGGATCCCTGAGGTTGCTAGGTAACAAAAGCAGTATTACGAGCCACGTCAGATTTTATTGTTTTTAGTCAAAAAGTCATGGTAAGATTTGCAGAGAAAAAAAAAAAACAGGAACAGAGCAATCCTAAATTATTTTAAAAACCATATGAGATTTATGAATGTTTTAAGGAGAATTTAGGTAGAAAAGTAAAATAAAACAAAACCCCTATAAACTGGTAAACTTATTACCCCTATGTAAACATTTTGGTCTCTCTGTGTGTCTCTCTCTCTTCCTTTTTCTCTACCTCTATCTCTCTTATCTCCCTATCTGTAGTTTAACATATATATGTATATTTTAATTTAACATATATGTATTATATACATATTTGCATACTTTTGACTATGATTTTGAGCTTTGCTTTTAAAAATTGTATAATAATGAGCACCACTTTTAGTTCAGTCTATAGAAAGAGGTGAATATTTTAAGAGATTTTCTGACTGTAATATAGGCTATATTTCATAGATCATGAAATATTTGGTCAACTAATACCATTGTATTTCAACTTAAGTTAACTTAGGTTATATAAGATAGCTCTAAGGAGTGGCTGTGGAATATGATGTATAGAAATAATATAGACCCTGTCACTAGGCCAACCTGGGTTAGAATACTTTCTTGTGTAATTGTGGACAAATTATTCTTTTTGAACCCCAATTTTGTTATCAGAAAAATGACCCTGTAATATAAGAATCCTTATGAAGTAATGAAGTCTAAAATTAGACAAACAATGTAAAAGAGCTAGTTTCCATTCTTAGGATTTTCTCTTTGATTTTATCATTAACCCATTGGTTTTTTTAGTAGCATGTTGTTCAGTCTCCATATGATTGTTTTTTTCCCATTTTTCTTTCTGTAGTTAATTTCTAGTTTCATACTGTTGTGGTCAGAAAAGATGCTTGAATTAATTCCTATCCTCTTAAATTTGTTGAGGCTTGTTTTGTGACCTAGTATGTGTTACCTAATATGACCTAGAGAATGTTCTATGTGCACTTGGAAATAATGTGTATTCTGGGTTTTTTTTGGATGGAATTTCCTGAGGATATCAATTAAGTCCAACTGGTCTGTTGTGTCATTATGGGTCTCTGTTGCCTCATTGATTTTCTGTCTGGAAGATCTGTTCATTGATATCAGTGGGGTATTAAGAGTCTCCTACTATTATAGTATTCCTGTCAATTTTTCCCTTTATACCTGTTAGTATCTGTTCTATATATTTATGTGCTCCTATATTGGGTGCATATATGTTAACAAGTGTAGTATCCTCTTCTTGTATTGATCCTTTATCATTATATAATGCCCTTTGTCTTTCTTTATGGCCTTTGTTTAAGGTCTACTTTGTCTGAACTGAGTATTGCTACCCCTGCTTTCTTGTCATTTCCATTTTCATGAAATATCTTTTTCCATCCACTCACCTTCAATCTGTGTGGGTCTTTTACCCTGAAATGAGTCTTGTAGGCAGCATACTGTAGGTTCTTGTTTGTTTGTTTTTTAATCCAATCTGCCATTCTATGTCTTTTGATTGGAGCATTTATTTAGTCCATTGACATTTAAAATAATTATTGATAGATATGTACTTATTGCCATTTTAAACCTTGTTTTCTGGTTGATTTTGTAGTTCTTCTTTGTTTATTTCTTCTTCTTTTTGCTTATCCTTTTGTGATTCGATGGTTTTCTTTGGTATTATGCTTGAATTCCTTTCTCTTCTGTTTTTTGTGAATCTATTGTATGATTCTGATTTGTGGTTACCCTGGTTTTCAAGTATGTTGACCCATAACTATAGTTACCTGCTTTAGACTGATAGTCATATAAGTTCAAACACATTCTAAAAGGTCTACATTTTTTTACTCCCCTCCCTCCATTTTGTGATTTTGATGTCCTATTTTACATCTTCATGTTTATCCTTTTACTGTTAACTGTAGTTATAATCACTTTTATAAAAATTTTTTGATTGTTTTTTAATCTCTGTACTGGCTTATTTAAATGATCTTTACTCCTTTTATATATTTGCCTTTCCTATTGTTATTTTCCCTTCCTTATAGAATCTTGCTTCTTTTCTGTTTAGAGAAGACCTTTCAATATTTCTTTTAGGGTAGGTTTAGTATTACTGTATTCTTTTAGTTTTTGCTTGTCTGTGAAATTCTTTATCTCTCCTTCCATTCTAAATGATAATCTGGCTAGGTAGGGTATCCTAGTTTGCAGGTTTTTCCCTTTCAGTATATCATGCCACTCCCTTCTGGCCTGCAAAGTTTCTGCAGAAAAATCAGCTGATACCTTTTTCGGGGTTCCCTTGTAACTGACTCTTTAATTTTCTCTTGTAGCTTTTAGAATCCTCTCTTTATCTTTTAACTTTTGCCATTTTAATTATGATGTGTCTTCATGTGGGTCTGTTTGGGTTCATCTTGTTTGGAACCCTGTGTGCTTCCTGTACCTGGATATCTATTTCTTTCTTTAGGTTTGGGAAGTTTTCTGCCATAATTTCTCTGAATATGTTTTCAGGAACAACTATTATGCGTAGGTTGGCATGCTTTATATTATCCTGTAGATCTTGTATGTTGCTTTCTTTTTTTTTTTTTTTTCATTTGTCTTTCTGTCTGCTGTTCTGCTTGGGTGATTTCCATTATTCTATCTTCCAGATCACTTATTCATTCATCTGCATTATTTTGTCTGCCATTCCTTGCTTCTGGATTGGTTTTTATCTCAGCAATTGTGTTGGTTGGTTCCTCTTTATAGTTTCTACTTCTTTGTTACAATGATCTGTATTTCCATTGATAATCTCTCTTAATTCTTTTAGCATTTTTATTACATCCTTTTTGAACTCGGGGTCTGGTAGACTGGAGAGGTCTGTTTCATTATTTGTTCTTTCAAGGGATTTCTCTTGTTCTTTTACTTGGGAGTAGTTCCTCTGCTTTTTCATTTTACTTAACTTTCTCTGTCTCTATGAATTCAGGAGAGACAGTTATCTACTCTGGTCTTGAAGGGGTGTTTTTATGTGAGAGCACACTTGTGTAGACTATGTGAGTCCAATATCTTTGGTGTGAAGTTTGTTTTTGGTATGGATGCCAACCATACCAAAGACAGAGTGTGCTGGTCATTATCCCCTTTATCAGGGGTTTGATTGGTGTTGTGATGTCCAGAGCCTGCACTGGATGTCAGGTGGGGCCTCCTCTTTTCTCCATGGCTGTTAGAGCCCTGTTGCAGGTGGAGTCAGCCATTATTTCTATAATTAAGTGCTCCACCCCTTTCTTGCTTTTACTTTTGGTACTCCAGTAATGTGTGTATTGATTCGAAGGGCATCTCATAAGTCCTGTTAGCTTTTTTCACTCTTTTTCATTTTGTTCCTCTAACTGGCTGATTTCAAATGATGTGCCTTTAAGTTTGCTGTTTCTCTCTTCTGCATGATCAGGTCTGCTGTTGGTACTCTCTCTTAAAATTTTCACTTCAGTCTTGTATTATTTACCTCCAGCATTTCTGTTTTTTTAAATGGTTTTTATTTCTTTATTAAATTTCCTACCTTATTCATGTTTGTTTTTCTGATTTCATTTAGTTGTCTGTGTTGTCTTATAGCTCAATAAGATACTTTAACACCATTATATGAATTCTTTGTCAGAGAGTCCATGAATCTTGTTTCTTTAGGTCAGTTACTGGAGCTTTATGAGTTTCCTTTGGTGGTGTCATGTTTGCCTGATACTTTGTGGTCCCTGTGGCCTTGTGTTGGTGTCTGAGTATTTGAAGGCACAGTCATGTCACTTCTGCCATTTTTTACAGACTGTTTTTTTGGTAGGTAAAGATCTTCTCTTGCTGGGTCCTTGGTCTGATGGGACTGTCTCTGGGGTCTTAGTTGAGTGAAGCTGGAGCCAAGTCATGTGGCTGCTGTTGGGTTCATGACTGAGTTATGATTGGCAGATCTGGTACTGGGGTCATGGGTGGGTGTGATTTATGACAGGTCCCTGGGTAAATGAGAGTGTCTTTGGGACCATGGTCAAGCAGGGCTTGAGCTGGGTCATGGGCTGCTTCTTGGTCAGCAGTTGGGTCTTCAGATGGTAAACCTGTTACCAGGGGCATGCATGGGTTTATCTCCTGCTGGGTACCTGGGCAGGATCCTACCAGGTCACTGGGTGGGTTGATGAGTGGGCAGGACTGCCTCCAGAACCATGGTCAAGAAGGGCTGGAGCTGGGTCACAGGGCTACTTCAGGGTCTGCAGTTGGGATTAAGGTTGATGAGTCCCTTACAATGGACATGGGTGTGGCTCCTCCCTGATCCCTTGGCATAAAGAGCTCATGGTAGGGTTGCAGCCAAGTAGAGCTTAAGCCAAATCCAGCAGCTGCAGCTGGGACCATGTTTGATGACTCTGCCACCAGACATGTGCCTGCCTCCTCCAAGGGGTCTTCATTGGTCTTGGACTCCGCCAAGATTTCACAACTTCCTACCTGGATCCCAAAGCTCCCACAAAGGTACTTTTGTCTATGGATGGCTGCCAAGTCATTGTTTCTGTGGGCAGATGTGGGAGATTGAGGCCCATGGATGCTGTTTCTGCCACATCTGTGGGAGATGGAGGATCACTGGCTGAACCTCACTGAATGCCCTCAACTGGGGAGCTTATGTGAAGGGATGATCATCACTGACAGATATTTACATGCTTGACCATAGTAACAAGTTGCCATATCCTCACATTCCAGGTTGCTGACGCTGGGAGTGAAGTCATTCCAGACTCATCACCACTGAACTGAGTGGGAACTCAGAGAACTCAGTTGGAAGCTGGTCCATGAGGAGCACAGGAGCTCTCCAGACCTGTGCTGGAACCAGGCTAGGTTGTCCCTCTCATCAGTGTGCACGAGGCTGGTTCCAGCCCTGCAGCTGATTAAGACTCTCCAGGCCTGTGACTACAGAGTATGAGTAAGAGGAATCTGCACTCACAGAGAAAGACTGGACCTATAATATTATGCAGCTTGTTTAGAAAGAAAAATGAAACAGAAAAGCTCATCTCTGCAGTGTGAGAGCTGGAGAATTGAATAACGTTGTGGCATTTTTTCCCTATTACATCTCAAAAACATGTTTCCAGTGAAACACAGTTAACACTGGAGAGACCATTCATTGCAGTTCTGTGATTTGGCACAATTTTCCTCACCAGGAACACAGAGCAGCAGGAGACCAAGGACCTGGGCCAGTGACATCATCTCCTTGTCCCTTAACTGTCCAATGGTGGTGAGCCCCACACCCCATCAAGGTGCAATTAAAAATCTCTTAGCTGGAGGGCAGTGCCTGGGGACCTGGGTGGACAAGCAAAGATTAAAGAGATGGAGAAGATGACGCTCCAATGTCTGGAGGAGACTCAGGAGGAGACGTGGGGATGAGAGAGAGAGAACAAATCCATCCATAGTTCTTTCTCCACCTTTTTTGGTCTGGTTGCTCCTATGCCTTTGAAGTTTTTTTTATGCAAAATACGTAAGACCATGGAAAGGAAGAAGGGGACAGAAGGCTCCAGGCAGTCTGTGCCTGTGCTGTTAGCTTGTTTTTCACTTGTTTGTTTGTTGACTATGCTCAGTTGTTTCTGTCAGAGGAGATCCTGAGCAAGGATGGGGCAACTGGGCCTATGGGCTTGCCTTGGTGGGGAAGTTAGTGTTTGAGGCTCAACCACTGTGGGAGGACTCTTCAGGGTTTGAAGACAGAAATAGACTGCATAGTCTTCAGGCTCCAGGTCCCCAATGGTGAGAGTGAAGTCTGTCCTGAACCCACGCCACTGAACCTGGTGGGTACCCCACTAACTTGGGTGGAAGCATGGTAAAAGAGACTTTTTTCTCACACCAGTTAGAATGGGTATCATCAGAAAATCTACAAACAACAAATGCTGGAGAGGGTGTGGAGAAAAGGGAACCCTCTTGCACTGTTGGTGGGAATGGAAATTGATACAGCCACTATGGAGAACAGTATGGAGGTTCCTTAAAAAACTAAAAATAGATTTACCATATGATCCAGCAATCCCACTACTGGGCGTATACCCAGAGAAAACCATAATTCAAAAAGACACATGCACCCCAATGTTCATTGCAGCACTATTTACAATAGCCGGGACATGGAAGCAACCTAGATGCCCATCGACAGATGAATGGATAAAGAAGTTGTGGTACATATATACAATGGAATATTACCTAGCCATAAAAAGGAACGAAACTGAGTCATTTGTTGAGACGTGGATGGATCTAGAGACTGTCATACAGAGTGAAGTAAGTCAGAAAGAGAAAAACAAATATCGTATATTAACGCATGTATGTGGAACCTAGAAAAATGGTACCGATGAGCTGGTTTGCAGGGCAGAAGTTGAGACACAGATGTAGAGAACAGACATATGGACACCAAGGGGGGAAAACTGCGGTGGGGTGGGGATGGTGGTGTGCAGAATTGGGCGATTGGGATTGACACGTATACACTGATGTGTATAAAATTGATGACTAATAAGACCCTGCAGTATAAAAAAACAAACAAAACAACTAATACTAAACTTTCATTGGGTTATTTGTATGGAAATATGTTAATATAAATGTTTCAGACATTACGTGAAATTTCTAAAAATCTTATATGTTCTGGTATAATGTTATAAGTCATAATTCTAGTTATTACTTTTAAATGTATATCTCAGAAATAACTAAATTTCCTTGTCAATTGCACTATTATGAACTTTCATCAAATTTTTAACCGTGGTCATTTTTAAGTCTTTTGTCATTTACAGACAGTTCTGGGTGTACTCTGATGCTTTTGCAAATATGTTCCTATAAAAGGGTTTCATCTTCAAGGAATTCATGGAAAAGACGTTGACAAGTACAGGTTTCTGGTAACTGTACTGCTGAACTGAATGAATAAGCATTTTCAGAACTCTAATGAAAAACTAATGAACTCATAAAAGTGCTAACAAAAGATCAAGATGAAAAAAAAATTAATTACATGGGACTGAGTGAACTGTTGAGGATGATTATAATTTTTGTGACTTTCTGTTTGAATTAAAAAAAAAAATCCCACAGGGACTCAGAGGCAAAGAATATACAAATCAATTTTCACTGCAAAGTAAAGGAGCTGTTACAGTGGAGGATTACTGGACTGAATGTCAATATTATGACATAGTATGAGTGTGTTTCATGTTTGGTAATTGCAATCATTGTTGTTTTTGTTGTGGTCATCCATTTACAATGCTTGGTGTCAGTCTATTTATCTCTTGTAAAAATAAAATACAGTGTGTGTGTGTGAAAAAAAAATCTCTAGAGACCCTTGAACTTGAAGACCTGATGGAACTGTGCATTCTTTCATATTCATAGGACTATGTAACTCTTGAGGATCTTTACAATTAGATCCAATTGGATTTTGGATATTTTATATATATACATATATATATGTTTGGTTTTATTTTTGGCCACGCCACGCGGCATGCAGGATCTTAGTTCCCCAACCAGGGATCGAACCTGTGGCCCCTGTAGTGGGAGCGTGGAGTCCTAACCACTGGACTGCCAGGGAAGTCCTGGATTCTGGATATTTCACATGGTTTTCTTCTGACTCAAGGGCAGAACGTATAGGTTCATGCTACTAATATTCCCTTTGAGTCAGAAAATGTCTCCTAACTGCTATTTTTAACAGTTTCTGTATTCTTCATGGCACCAATAAACGAGTTAATAACATGATTGAGTAGCAAACTCAACAGTAATGCTCAACAGTGTTTCTACTTAAATTCTTGATTCTGTGATTGTACTTCCTTTTCTTTTATACTGAAAATCTTGATTTCTAAAATAATACACACAATCACTAGTATGTTCATTCTAATACAAGAAAATGGTTTAAAAATACCATATTAATATGATCAATAAAGCTACAGAATAAAGTCTAAGATTTAAAAAAAAAAATCCTGTTGAGATTTTGATTTTGACTAGGTTTTTTTCAATTTCTTTGAATAATATTCTGGAGTCTACAGTGTATTTTGTTATTTTTTCCTAAATATATGATGCTTTGGATGCTCTTGTAGATGGTGTGTTTTGTAATTTTAATTTTTATAATTTGTTGCAGTTATAGAGAAATCAAATTGGTTTTTTTTTCTTTCTGTATATTGACCTTGAATCCAGTGGTTGGCTATTCCTCTTATTGATTTCAGTAGTTTTTCTGAAGATTATTTTGAATTTTCTCTGCACACAATCCATTCATCTTGACAGTTTTAATTCTTCCTTTCCAGTTCTGTTCTTTGTTGTTGTTCCTGTTGCCTTATTGCACTGGCCAGGACACGTACATCTTTAAAGGCATCCACTCATGTGAGTCTGATCCAATGCCACTGGCAGAGAAATTGTACCTAAACCTGGCTGTGCATTTAAGTCCAAGAAAAATTCCAGGAATCCGCGTGCAAATCTTGTCACGGGGTTACTTTTCAGAACGTTAAGATTTCCAAATAGAGGTAGAGATGCTGAAACTGTGCAGCCATCACAGCAGCTGCTTATAAATAAACAGCTGGTATGATGAAAAACCCTCAAAGGTTTGCGGAGCCTTTTGTTTCACTTTGCATCACTGTGGATACCCGCTATAGTACTGATAGCAGTAATAAACAGCAACATCTTCAGGCTCCAGGCTGCTGATGGTAAGAGTAAAGTCTGTCCCCGACCCACTGCCACTGAACCGGGCCGGGATGCCAGAGGCCCTGGTGGTTGCATCATAGATGAGGAGCCTGGGAGCCTGCCCAGGTTCCTGCTGGTACCAGGCTAAGTATTTGCTAACACTCTGACTGGCCCTGCAGGTTGAGGGTGGCGCTTTCCCTTGGAGACAAAGACAGGGAGGCTGGAGACTGTGTCAACGTGGCTTCTCCAGTGGTATCTGAGATTGGAAATAAAACAAAAAAGTCACTCATGTAATCTAGATCCTACTTGTTGTCTTCCCAACAGGGCTAGGATCAGCGATCTACACTGAGCTTTAATTTTTTGCTTGCTGAGCAAAGGTGCAGGACCCAACTGCATGAACCAAATCTTCACTGACATGCAGAACCACCCCATGTTCCTCTCACCTGGGATCCAGAGTAACAGGAGAAAGAGAAGCTGAGCTAGGGCTTCCATGATCCACTCAGAGGCAGATCCGAGGCAGATCTTCCCCAGAGCACTGACTCAGGCATAGATATGGGCTCTGGGCAACAGGGTGGGCCAGGAGGAACATGCAAAGCAGCTGGGGTGGGGCGAGCTGGGTTTCCAGCTGCAGAAACCTCGTGCCTCCTCTTCTCTACACTTGAGCAACCCATCCCCAGGTGGGCAAGTCAGAAAAGCCTATTGACTTAGTCTGAGGGATGAATTTTTCTCCTCTCGTCACAGAATGTCCTTCCCCTGTCCTCTCACTTCATTATTCACCTAGATTCAGAGAGATGGTGTTTGGTATAAGCCTGCTGGAAACAAAATAAACGCCTTTGGTTCTATTTTCCTCTTTCTACCAGCGCTATGCCTAGATGTCTCCCTTGGTGCATGCTTGGGTCTAAATGGATTGAGAAGTTTATAGGAACTTTATGTTCCAGATACACATTTCATTTGCTGCACGGTGCTATTTCCCAAGGGCACTGCCCAAGAAGTCACCTTATTCTTTGTTAGAATTAGGAAAGAGTAATATCAGGTTAGGACAGGCAACATGGTTGTAAGGGTAACCACAACTGCACAGATGAGGAGGACCCTGGATCTCCCCTCCCCCCTCCCCCCTCCAGTGTACTGATACCATATACATGAAGACAGACAATGGTACTGTCCATGCAGGCAGAGTTAATTACTCTGTATCTATCATGAAGGAGAAAGATGTAATATGCCAGATTTACTTTTGGAAGATTACTAGGTTATTTTGTAGTGAATGGATTATTCATTCCTTGTCCAATAGATTTTTAAGAATTTAGAGCCTTTTCACATCTATTCATATTATATATCTTCTTTATATCACTGAGTTATGGGGACATATCTGAATTTGTACTTAAGATTTGTACTAATATGAGTTGTATCATTTAAGAGTAAAATTTTTCTGTATTGTTGGGAGGAGGTTCTTGATCCCTGATCACAGTTTTGTTAAGGAGAAGCTTACGTCACACACTTTTCACAGTATTATATATGTGAAGGGTGAATAGTCTCATACCCAGAAAAACCAACAGGTCACATAGACCATACTACTAGTAAGGTAGATTTGAAGCCTAGTGTGGTCACTTTTCATTCGTTTGTCAAATGATTGCTATATATTTAATGCAATTTGTTCATTTTTCTGTTTAATCTATGACTTGATGAAGTTTTCTTGCTATGAATCCAAACTTGCTGATGATTCTTGGAAGCACATTCAAGTAGAGTTTGGCCCATCCCCTGTCTTAAAATTCTGAGGGTTGGGGAACTAGTGATGATGTTGGGTTGTCTGCGGTCCTATGATTAGAGTGCTATTTTGCTCTCTTCAGAGTTCAAAACATGCTTTTCTTGCTGTCTCTCCAACTAAGGCAGGAATTTTCAGGTATGACACAACACCAGAAACTGCAAGAAATTTGATAACCTCCTTCACCTTAGAACCTATGGATACTGAGGCCAGAGCGGCTTTCTCTTTGACTCTGATGCTCTTAATAAGATAAATTATTAGCAGTACCAATGAGAGATGCTATGAAGGAGAAGAGCAATAAAAATATGCACAGCCATGATTTGTAAAGAAAGGACCAGACACTGGTTATCTGTCATCACCAACTGCTCATCTCCGGCTAAGCATTTATGAATGTTCTGTCCCACCATTTCCATCAAGGCCAGCCAAGGTCAGAAATTTTCTATCTCTACATCTGAGAAATATCAGCCACCTTCCTAACTCTATTTGCTATTACATGCTAGATGCTCTCTACATTGCACACATCACTGCTTTCTATTCCCTCTTAACCCAAGCTATTCTTCTTTAGAAGTTAAGGTCTTCCTTAGACCAAGTGCTCATGTATACCCTTGCATCTATTATGTTCCCTAAACCTGCATATTCTACCATACTATCACCAAATCTTTCCCAGATCTTAAGAGAACATAGTTTTCAATGTTTGCATTTAGGACATTAGAGCCCAAGCATGATGAGGAAGCAACCACATAGGAAAAGGAAGGGGGAAGACCCTTGTGGGGTTTGGAGCCCATAATATGGAAAGGGCATCTGTGTGGGGTGGAGTTGGAAGTGCAACATGGGTTGCTGGGGCTAGAGCAAGGAATGATGGCACTATTTTCCCAGTTTGGGTGTGCCAGCTGATGGGTGTTTAAGGAGGATGTTCACGTGGCGGGGGGGGGCCCACAGTGCAGGAGTCAGAGCGCAGACTGGGTGAGGAGTCCACCCGTGCAGGAGGCACAAAATGGTGATGGCTGTGCAAGGGCTATCAGAGCTGGAGCAAGGTATATGTGTGTGTGGGGAGGGAGGTGGAGTTGTCTGCACAGGAGGTGGAAGGGACGGCCACCACCGGAGATTGATTTCAAATCAATTTGATCAAGTAGTTTGATCAAGTAATTAAACGCAATAATAATACTTGGAGTCAAATTGTCCCTGTTAGAGAAAGAGTCATGAATAATCGAAGGAGAGTGTTAGAATAAACTCTGTGGTGTTAGATGGGAATTAGAGATAGTGTAAACCCTTGGGCTATTGTAGGTACAGATAGGAATGTGCACATGTATATGTTTGTGTAGATAGATAGATAGATGATAGATAGATGATAGATAGATAGATAGATAGATAAATTTTCCCTAGGCTGGAAACAATGACACTCCGGTCCCAAATAACATCCATAGTGCTCAAATCTTGGTTTCTAAATACCATTCTCCACTAAAAGGAACCAATAATTCTTGGAGAAATGTCTGATTCTGGATCTAGGACAGGAAAAAAGCCAGATGAACCTGGACCATCTAGTTCCAGAAACTAAAGAAATGCTCAAAGAATGATGGGGTTGTGGCAGAAGGAAATAGAAGCCAACTTCAATGGTTCACCAACTGGCCAAATCTGGGAAACTTTGAGTATCAAAATAATTAATGATGGTAACATATTATAACCCATTGATAAAACTAGGAATCCATGAGTTCATACTGATGTTTTATTTTTTTTTAATAGGTTTTTTTTTTTTTTATAGTGGGTAATGTGAAGACTTCAGATGAAAAAGATTGAGAAACTGATTGGAAATTGAATGCAAACTAAGACCACTTGACTGTTACTGAAATGAATAGCCCAGTTTGCTTTTTTTTTTTTTTTTTTAAAGAAATTCACGTTCTTTTATTTATTTATTTATGACTGTGTTGAGTCTTCGTTTCTGTGCGAGGGCTTTCTCTAGTTGCGGCAAGTGGGGACCACTCTTCATCGCGGCGCGCGGGCCTCTCACCATCGCGGCCTCTCTTGTTGCGGAGCACAGGCTCCAGACGCGCAGGCTCAGTAATTGTGGCTCACGGGCCCAGTTGCTCCGTGGCATGTGGGATCTTCCCAGACCAGGGCTCGAACCCGTGTCCCCTGCATTGGCAGGCAGATTCTCAACCACTGCGCCACCAGGGAAGCCCCATACTGATGTTTTGATGAGGAATAGGGATTCATATAGTATCAAAGAACTTATTCATATGTTCTTATTAAGTACAAAGGGGAAAAAGTAACTATGCAGCAGAGGTCTGGCAGGCACTACCTTAATTAAAGATTCTAAGGAAACATCATCAGTAAAGGGACAGATTGAAATCATGCACCACCTGATAGGATGCCGTGAGAAGAGCAGAACTTTGCTTCTGGATATTACTGCACATTATGGGCTGAATCATATCCCCCAAATTCATATGTTGTAATAGCCAGTGGTAATTACCTCAGGATATAACTGTATTTGAAAATAGGTTCATTAAAGAGGTAATTAAGTTAAAATGAGATGTGACCACTAATCCTGTATGTCTGGTGTCCTTAAAGAAGAAGAAATTGGAACACAGACACACACACATAGGGAAGAACATGTAAAGACGCAGAGGGAAGATGGCAATTTGCAAGCCAAAGAATGAGGCTCTGAATTAAGGATTACAAGAGGAAAATATAAGTGCTTCAGGGAGGAGTCACTATAAATCTGAGGCACAAGAAGAATAAGTGGATGTCTCTTTCAGCTAGGAAAACTTCATTTTTCAAGAAAAAATGGAGAAGGGTAAAATGGAAGAAGGTTCCCTTCACGAGACATGAATATTAAACATAAAAAAGTGCTCTTCTAAAACTAGATCCAGGTCATTTTTATATACAGTGTATTGATTTTTGTCACTGACCTGTGTTTTGTGTAGTTTCATGTTGCAGAGACATGATGCACTGAAAGACCACTGTTTGTAATCAAGAGATGATTTGGATATCTGACAATTAATGAGACTACCATTGGCTTTATTTTCCCAGGAAACACAAGTGTTAAACTGTACTGATTTTTTCCGCTTTCCTCTGACTCTTTTTTATGATGCAGGATGAGGATAAAATAAGTGCACCTGGACATTCATTGCCCCATTCACCCTGTGTAATGACATTTCTTCAGGGGAGGAATCTCAGAAGGAGTGGGTAGGAGGGGCAGCAGAAAGCTTATTTGTTTATTATCTGTCCCTCCCATTAGACTGAAAGCTCTATGAGGTCAAGGGTTCTGATGGAGTTGTTCAAAATGTCCTGTGCCTAGGAGAGTTCATGATACTGTTTGTTATTTGTGTAATTCTATATATATATATTTCATTTGGAGTAGGAATAAATAAAGAACTGCTCTAGCAGTGCTTGGGAGCTGAAGCTATTTACTTTAGGTCAGTTAGAGAAAGAAATCTGAGAGGACTTAAAATGATATTCGAGAAACTAACTGATTGACCTAAAGATTAGTAACAAGGGTGGTTCATCGGTATGTGGCGATTCGTTTTCTAAGACAGCATATGTGTTAAGGGAAATATGAGAGGTATAATTTGGATGTATTGAGAGCTTATGAGCTGTCCAAGAGGAACTTCAAATATGAATTTAAAATTGAAAAGAGAATCTGAGATAGATACAAACGTGTGCATAATATCTTCATTCTATTCAGTGACATGAATATATTTTATATACTGACGCCATATTTATATGTTTTAAATAAGTCCTGTATACATACTCACAATTAATTTATTTATTATAAGTTAATTTATGTTTTCAAGTTTCCTTCAACTGTTTTGAAAAAGTACAGCTGTATTAAGAAAATGTTACATTTGGGAATTTTGGCGAATTGTACTGAAAATCACAGTTTTAGGATGGTTTCTGGGCCTCTTTTAGGCATACAATCACATCTCCTGGGGTAGTGATATTTTTGTCTCCTTATTTTCATTATTTGTCTTCACAACTCACTGCACAGGCACTTTTGATTTCATGCTCTGATGCTTTGCATGGGCTCCTGGAGCCCTAGGCTGGCTGCTCACGCTCTATTCATGGCGTTTCCTGGAAATGGGGCCTGAGTGCATCGGACAGGTGAGCAGCATCAAGATGATGCCAGAGCCACAGTTTCTCATCTTCCTGGTCCTCTGGGTCTCAGGTGAGAGATTTAAAGGAGAAATATCTTTATAAAACTAAAAATTGATTTTACCACGCAGAATGAATAAACCATTTTACCTAAAACAGTGTGATTAGGTTTGACAAAGAACAAACCGTACATTTTTAAGATATATATTTTAATATATTCATGATGCAATATATGGTGACTGGTCCATTGTGATTGCAGGTGCCTCTGGGGCCATCGTGATGACCCAGTCTCCAAGCTCCCTGGCTGTGTCCACAGGACAGAGGGGCACAATCAACTGCAGGTCCAGCCAGAATCTTTTTTTTTTTTTTAATAAATTTATTTATTTATTTTTCGCTGTGTTGGGTCTTCGTTTCTGTGCGAGGGCTGCCTCTAGTTGCGGCGAGCGGGGGCCACTCTTCATCGCAGTGCACGGGGCCTCTCACTATTGCGGCCTCTCTTGTTGCAGAGCACAGGCTCCAGACGCGCAGGCTCAGTAGTTGTGGCTCACGGGCCCAGTTGCTCCGCGGCATGTGGGATCTTCCCAGACCAGGGCTCGAACCCGTGTCCCCTGCATTGGCAGGCAGATTCTCAACCACTGCGCCACCAGGGAAGCCCCAGCCAGACTCTTTTATACTCCAACCAGAAAACCTATTTTGCCTGGTACCAGCAGAAACCAGAAGAGTCTCCCGAACTGCTCATCTCCTGGGAATCCATCCAGACATGTGGGAGTCCTGATTGATTTAGTGGCAATGGGTCCACAAGAGATTTCACTCTCACCGTAGGCAGCGTCCAGCCTGAAGGTGTGGCAGTTTATTATTGCCAGCAGTATTAGAGCAAAGCGTCTTACGGTGCTTCAGCCTCAAACGTAAACCTCCTCCCTAGAGCCATGGGTCAGGGAGTATTTGCTGCACCAGCTGCTTCCTTCCGGCTCAGCCCTATTTCTCCCTTAGCCGTAGGAGAAGCTATGTCTCCTCTACATTGTTCAAAATTTCTTTTTATTTTTTATTAAAAAAATTTTTTTATACAGCAGGTTCTTATTAGTCATCAATTTTATACACATCAGTGTATACATGTCAATCTCAATCGCCCAATTCATCACACCACCACCACCACCACCCCCAACCGCTTACCCCTCTTGGTGTCCATACATTTGTTCTCTACGTCTGTGCATTTCTGTGCGTTAATTTTGTATCCTGCAACTTTACCAAATTCATTGATTAGCTCTAGTAGTTTTTTGGTGGCATCTTTAGGATGCTCTATGTATAGTGTCATGTCATCTGCAGGCAGTGACAGTTTTACTTCTTCTTTTGCAATTTGTATTCCTTTTATTTCTTTTTCTTCTCTGATTGCCATGGCTAGGACTTGCAAAGCTATGTTGAATAATAGTGGCGAGAGTGGACATCCTTGTCTTGTTCCTGATCTTAGAGGAAATGCTTTTAGTTTTTCACCATTGAGAATGATTTTGCTGTGGGTTTGTCATATATGGCCTTTATTATGTTGAGGTAGGTTCCCTCTATGCCCACTCTCTGGAGAGTTTTTATCATAAATGGGTGTTGAATTTTGTTAAAAGCTTCTTCTGATCTATTGAGATGATCATATGGTTTTTCTTCTTCAATTTGTTAATATGATGTATCACATTGATTGATTTGCGTATATTGAAGAATCCTTGCATCCCTGGGATAAATCCCACTTGATCATGGTGTATGATCCTTTTAATGTGTTGTTGGATTCCGTTTGCTAGTATTTTGTTGAGGATTTTTGCACCTATATTCGTCAGTGATATTAGTTTGTAATTTTCTTTTTTTGTAGTATCTTTGTCTGGTTTTGGTATCAGGGTGATGGTGGCCTCATAGAATGAATTTGGGAGTTTTCCTTCCTCTGCAATTTTTTGGAAGAGTTTGAGAAGGATGGGTGTTAGCTCTTCTCTAAATGTTTGATAGAATTCACCTGTGAAGCCATCTGGTCCTGGACTATTGTTTGTTGGAAGATTTTTAATCACAGTTTCAATTTCATTACTTGTGATTGGTCTGTTCATATTTTCTATTTCTTCCTGGTTCAGTTTTGGAAGGTTATACCTTTCTAAGAATGTGTCCATTTCTTCCAGATTGTCCATTTTATTAGCATAGAGTTGTTTGTAGTAGTCTCTTAGGATGCTTTGTATTTCAGCAGTGTCTGTTGTAACTTCTCCTTTTTCATTTCTAATTTCATTGATTTGAGTCCTCTCCCTCTTTTTCTTGATGAGTCTGGCTAATGGTTTATTCATTTTGTTTATCTTCTGAAAGAACCAGCTTTTCGTTTTATTGATCTTTGCTATTGTTTTCTTTGTTTCTATTTCATTCATTTCTGCTCTGATCTTTATGATTTCTTTCCTTCTACTAACTTCGGGTTTTGTTTGTTCTTCTTTCTCTAGTTCCTTTAGGTGTAAGTTTAGATTGTTTATTTGAGATTTTTATTGTTTCTTGAGGTAGGCTTGTATTGCTATAAACTTCCCTCTTAGAACTGCTTTTGCTGCATCCAATAGGTTTTTGGATCGTCATGTTTTCATTGTCATTTGTCTCTAGGTAGTTTTTGATTTCCTCTTTGATTTCTTCAGTGATCTCTTGGTTATTTAGTAACGTATTGTTTAGCCTCCATGTGTTTGTGTTTTTTACGTTTTTTTCCCCTGTAATTGATTTCTAATCTCATAGCATTGTGGTCAGAAAAGATGCTTGATATGATTTCAATTTTCTTAAATTTACTGAGGCTTGATTTGTGACCCAAGATGTGATCTATCCTGGAGAATGATCCATGCGCACTTGAGAAGAAAGTGTAATCTGCTGTTTTTGGATGGAATGTCCTATAAATATCAATTAAATCTATCTGGTCTATTGTGTCATTTAAAGCTTGTGTTTCCTTATTAATTTTCTGTCTGGATGATCTGTCCATTGGTGTAAGTGAGGTGTTAAAGTCCAACATTATTATTGTGTTACTGTCAATTTCCTCTTTTTTTTAAAAAAAATAATTAATTAATTTATTTATTTATTTATTTTTGGCTGTGTTGGGTCTTCGTTTCTGTGCGAGGGCTTCCTCTAGTTGCGGCGAGCGGGGGCCATGCTTCATCGCGGTGTGCGGGACTCTCACTGTCACGGCCTCTCTTGTTGCGGAGCACAGGCTCCAGACGTGCAGGCTCAGTTATTGTGGCTCACGGGTCTAGTTGCTCCGCGGCATGTGGGATCTTCCCAGACCAGGGCTCGAACCCATGTCCCCTGCATTGGCAGGCAGATTCTCAACCACTGCGCCACCAGGGAAGCCCCAATTTCCTCTTTTATAGCTGTTAGCAGTTGCCTTATGTATTGAGGTGCTCCTATGTTGGGTGCATATATATTTATAATTGTTATGTCTTCTTCTTGGATTGATGCCTTGATCATTATGTAGTGTCCTTCCTTGTCTCTTGTAACATTCTTAATTTTAAAGTCTATTTTATCTGATATGAGTATTGCTACTCCAGCTTTCTTTTAATTTCCATTTGCTTGGAATATCTTTTTCCATCCCCTCACTTTCAATCTGTATGTGTCCTTAGGTCTGAAGTGGGTCTCTTGTAGATAGCATATATATGGGTCTTGTTTTTGTATCCATTCAGCAAGCCTGTATCTTTTGGTTGGAGCATTTAATCCATTCACGTTTAAAGTAATTATCAATATGTATGTTCCTATTACCATTTTCTTAATTGTTATGAGTTTGTTTTTGTAGGTCCTTTTCTTCTCTTGTGTTTCCCACTTAGAGAAGTTCCTTTAGCATTTGTTGTAGAGCTGGTTTGGTGGTGCTGAATTCTCTTAGCTTTTGCTTGTCTGTAAAGCTTTTGATTTCTCCACCAAATCTGAATGAGATCCTTGCCGGGTAGAGTAATCTTGGTTGTAGGTTCTTCCCTTTCATCCCTTTCAGTATATCATGCCACTTCCTTCTGGCTTGTAGAGTTTCTGCTGAGAAATCAGCTGTTAACCTTATGGGAGTTCCCTTGTATGTTATTTGTCATTTTTCCCTTGTTGCTTTCAATACTTTTTCTTTGTCTTTAATTTTTGTCAATTTGATTACTATGTGTCTCAGTGTGTTTCTCCTTGGGTTTATCCTGCCTGGGACTCTCTGCGCTTCCTGGACTTGGGTGGCTATTTTCTTTCCCATGTTAGTGAAGTTTTTGACTATCGTCTCTTCAAATATTTTCTCGGGTCCTTTCTCTCTCTCTTCTCCTTCTGGGACCCCTATAATGCAAATGTTGTTGCATTTAATGTTGTCCCAGAGGTCTCTTAGGCTGTCTTCATTTCTTTGCATTCTTTTTTCTTTATTCTGTTCCACAGCAGTGAACTCCACCATTCTGTCTTCCAGGTCACTTATCCGTTCTTCTGCCTCAGTTATTCTGCTATTGATTCCTTCTAGTGTAGTTTTCATTTCAGTTATTGTATTGTTCATCTCTGTTTGTTTGTTCTTTAATTCTTCTAGGTCTTTGTTAAACATTTCTTGCATCTTCTCGATCTTTGCCTCCATTCTTTTTCCGAGGTCCTGGATCATCTTCATTATCATTATTCTGAATTCTTTTTCTGGAAGGTTGCCTATCTCCACTTCATTTAGTTGTTTTTCTGGGGTTTTACCTTGTTCCTTCATCTGGTACAATGTCCTCTGCCTTTTCATTTTGTCTATCTTTCTGTGAATGTGGTTTTCCTTCCACAGGCTGCAGAATCGTAGTTTGTCTTGCTTCTGCTGTCTGCCCTCTGGTGGATAAGGCTATAAGCTTATAGGATGGATGATTGCTACAGGGGTTCTTTCTTGATCTGTGTCTCAACAAGTGGCACCTATCTGTCTTTTTGATTATAGCCATCCTAGCGGCTATGAAGTGAAATCTTTTTATTATAAAACATATTTAAACATATAAGGAGAGAAAACAGTATTATGAATGCTCATGTACCCACCGTCCAGTTTTAACAATTATCAACATCTTTTTTATCTTATTAGTGAGTTTTAACCGTTTTATTGAGGTATAGTTGACATACAGTAAACTGTATGTATTCCAGGTATACAATTTGATAGGTCTTGAAAGGTGTATATACCCATGAAATGATTACCACAATTAAGATAGTAAACATATCCATACCCACAAAAATGCCACTTATAATCGCTCCCTCCTACATTTTCTTGCCTCATCCCCAAGCAACCACTGTGTTACTACAGATTAGTTTGCATTTTCAAGACTTTTATATATATGGAATCATATATTATGTACTCTTTTGTCAGGCTTCTTTCATTCAGCATGATTATTTTGAGATTCATCTATTTCAAGTGTATCAATAATCTATTCCTTTTTATCATTGATTCCATTCTATAGATATACCACTATTTGATTTATGCATTCACCTGTTGATCAATATTTGGGTTTTATTGTTTTTCCTTTCCAGGGCTATTACAAATAACACTGCTATGAACGTTCATGTATAAGTCTTTATGTGGACACATACTTCCTTTTCTTTTGGATAAATACCTAGGAGTGGAATAACTGGATCATATGTTAGGTGTATGTTTAACTTCCTCAGAAACTACCAGACTGTTTTCCAAGTAGTTGTGTCATTTTACATCCCTACCAGCAATGTATGAGAATTCCAATTGTTCCACATCCTCACCAGTCTCTTTAATTTCAGTCATTCTAGTGAGGGTGAGGTAGTACCTTTTTGTGGTTTTAATTGACATTTACTTGATGACGAATGACATTGAGCATCTTTCATTTGTTTATTGTCCATTTGTATATATTCTTTTCTGAAGTGCCTGTTCAAATCTTTTTACCTATATTTAATCAGTTATTTGTTACATTATTTTGCTCTAGTCAGAATCTTTATACTGTTTGAGTTGAATAAGAGCTAAATTTTCTGACTCACCAAATTAGGCTTCATTTAGACTTTCTTTTTAATCTCAAATTGCCAGTAAATCTAGGTGATCATTAGTGACTCTAGATTGCTCTCAGACTTGTTCTGTTAATGGAAAGAAATGTTTGTTTCTACGTGGGTTAGGCTGCCTCCTAATTTTTGGAAATAAAGTATAACACAAAAATATCTAGCACATTATCACCTCATAGTGAGTAACTTTTCTGTTAGATTTGTAATGCAGGATTTGAGGTGGGGTGAGAGAAAGAGAAATAGTAGTTGTACTGCCCCCACCCCCCAAAAGAAATTTAAACAAACAAAGACTAGCATTATCTGCTTTACATTTCTTTTGAAACTTTTCTCTACATAAATCCTAGCCCCTCTCAGCTGTCACCTCCATTTCCTTCCTTAACCCTCCCCCCAGTGCTTTAATAGAGAACAAACCAGAAGGCATTCTAGAATGCTTTTTTCACCAATCAGAAGTAACGGAATGAAATCCAAGACCCTGTTCAGAAGATACGCAACTCTTTTCCCTCATCTTTCCTCATGCCCTATACCTACCATTAGTTTTGTCTCATAGCTGAATTTCTAACTTCCAGCATTCCCAAACCATTTTACAAACATCCTTTTATTATTAAGTCTTACAATACTCTAGTCAGGTGAGTATATGTGTTCATTTTATTTTGTTTGAGTGAACAGAAGATTTTAAAGATCAAATTACTTCTCTATGGTTTATTACTTTTCTTAGACAACAGTATCCAAAAATTGACTAATCTGAACTTTAGAAATTTTTGAACATTCAGATCAGGCCAGTCACCATGGATGTGTAAGTCGTTAATCCCTACATTCATGTAGGGATACATGAATGTATCCCTACATTCCTTACGTTTTTAGCCCTACAAAAGTATTATATATGTCAGCTCCTTTCTACCCTCTTCATCCCACTTCTGAGAAAGATAAAATTATTTGTGAGTGGCCTAGGCAATATTTGACCTTTCTGATGCTCCTTTTTGGCATTTAATGTCATGATGTTTAACTTTCATGCCAAAGTAGGTTTTAATTTGTTTGGGCTTCTTTATTTTGTTTTTTGAGACTCTTTTCAAGAGTAAAGGAAATATTCAGCATAAAATAATATAGTAAGAAGAATTTTCTCCCATCTTCTCTACAGAGAATCCCTTGTCAACCTAATGAAGCATTCAAAGAAGACATCTGACTCTTTTCGAGATGAACTTGAAGATTATATCAAACTGCAGAAAGCCAGAGGCTTAGAGCCAAAGACTTGTTTCAGAAAGAGGAGAGAGGATTATTTGGAAACCTGTGGATACAAAGAAGAGGTTAATTTTAGACCCAGGTGTAGAATGTTTGATCAAAGACTCCCTTATGAACCCATCCAGACCTACGGAAGACCATGCAATATTTCACAAGCAGTGGAGAAGCGGTTACCTCAGTGGCTACCAGCTCATGACAGCAGGCTGAGACTAGACTCCCTGAGCTACTGTCAATTCACCAGGGACTGTTTCTCAGGAAAACCAGTAGCCCTGAACTTTAGTCAACAAGAGTACAGCTGTAGCTCATACAGTGTAGAATCTGGAGTTTACAGGCACCTCTCCTTAGAAAACAGTACCAGTGCCCATCAAGCTAGTTATAAACAGACACATCAGAAGAGAAAAAGACACCCAGAGGAAGGCCGGGAAAAACCAGAAGAGGAGCGGCCCAAGCATAAGAGGAAGAAAGCTTATGAGGACATAGATTTAGACAAACACAAGAGCATCCAAAGAAACAAAACAGAGGTGGAAACAGTCAGAGTCAGTACAGTAAAGCTTAAGAACCGAAAGGGCAAGAAAAGCCGAGATGTAGCCTCTAAGAAAGAGGAACGTAAGCGTAGAAAAGAGAAAAAGGAACAAGGGAAAGAGGGGACAGAAGAGGATATGCTTTGGGACCAGGCTATCCTTGGATTCTGAAGCTCTTGCATTGGATCTCCTGAGGTTAAACTGAAAAAATAGTTGAGGAGCTTGGTTTTACGATGTCCATGTTCATATCGCTTTTTTCATGTGAACAGGTACAAAGGCTAAGTGCACAGAAAACATTTAGTGTACTTGCTCTCCAACATGGAAATTACTTTTCCTCTCTTCTAAAATCATTACTACATTTTTCTTATACATAACGTAATTTCCCTTAATGAGGGTGGCTCTGCTTTTATTCATCAAATTGCTATGATTGTGGAAGTATTTTTCCCTTGGGAGGTCATTTATTTTATTTTATTTTATTTATTTATTTATTTTAAACACATTAATTTCTTTTTTATTTATTTATTTTTGGCTGTGTTGGGTCTTCGTTTTTGTGCGAGGGCTTTCTCTAGTTGCGGCAAGCGGGGGCTACTCTTCACCGCGGTGCGCGGGCCTCTCACTATCGTGGCCTCTCTTGTTGCGGAGCACAGGCTCCAGACGCGCAGGCTCAGTAGTTGTGGCTCACGGGCCTAGTTGCTCCGCGGCATGTGGGATCTTCCCAGACCAGGGCTCGAACCCGTGTTCCCTGCATTGGCAGGCAGATTCTCAACCACTGCGCCACCAGGGAAGCCCCAGGTCATTTATTTTAAATTGGAGGATTAATAGGCCTCACAGAGTCTATTTCTTGATTGGGTTTTAGTTTGGGGTGGGTGTTTTTATATTAGTTTTCTCTGTGAAGCAGTTTAGATTGATTTTTTTTCCTTCGTTAGATCTAACTTGCAGTATATTTTCTAGATTGGAAAGTGGAAAATGACATACATTATAATAAGCTTAAGTTACATTCAGTTTTAAACGTTTCAAGAAGTCTTGATACAAAATCAGTTTATATTCTGGAAATGTTTATAATATAATAAAGTTCTAATTTCTACAATTTGTTTTGTTTTCTGATTTCTACATTTTTGAACACACAGTGATGTGTTCCTATTCAATGAAGATTTTCTTCTGGAAGAGCAATAACTGAGCATATATCAACCAACTTTTTAGGGCAGAAATCTGAACGACCACAATTTTTCCAAATAGTTGAAATTGGGAAATTTATAAGAAGAGGCCATTAGAGGGACTTCCCTGGCAGTCCCGTGGTTAAGAATCTGAGCTTCCACTGCAGGGGGCACAGGTTCCATCTCTGGTCAGGGAACTAAGATCCCCCATGGTGCGTGATGTGGCAAAAAAAAAAAAAAAAAAAAAAAACCATTGGAATATTCTTTCCTGACCAGTGTTTTCATTCTGATAATCCCCTTTTTTACGATAAGCATATCAAGTGTTTGAGCACTGCTATTTTGTTGTAGAAACAGCGGTGACCTGGGAATCTGAATCCCAGGATTCTAGACTCAACTATGCCATCAAGTTGTTATGTGACTTTGGGGAATTCACTTTATTTTCCTCATTATCAAATATACCTAGAAGGACTGGCCTCTAAAATGCCTTGGATAACAACAAGATGCTGTGATATGAAAATTCTCTTTGCATTCTACAATGTTGTGCTTACATGTTTATTGTACTATTAACTTTAAAATTATTTTGCTTAAATTATTTTTAATTATATATATTCCCTTCCCCTACTCAACCCTCTGCATGTAACCAGTCTCCCCACCCTTGCTAAGCTGCTGCCTTACTCAGCTCTGACCCCTCTCTGGGTCCCCACCTTGCCTAGCCTCCTACCTCAGTGGGTCCCAAATAGCAAAGAAGAAAGGAAGGAGGGCTTCCCCGGTGGCGCAGTGGTTAAGAATCTGCCTGCCAATGCAGGGGACACAGGTTCAAGCCCTGGTCCAGGAAGATCCCACATGACACGGAGCAACTAAGCCCGAGTGCCGCAACTACTGAGCCTGTGCTCTAGCGCTCGTGAGCCACAACTACTGAGCCCGTGAGCCACAGCTACTGAAGCCTGCGTGCCTAGAGCCCATGCTCTGCAACAAGAGAAGACACCGCAATGAGAAGCCCACGCATTGCAATGAAGAGTAGCCCCTGCTCACTGCAACTAGAGAAAGCCTGTGCGCAGCAACAAAGACCCAACGCAGCCAATAAATAAATATAAATAAATAAAATACATTAAAAAAAAAAGGAAGGAACGGGAGGAGGGAGAGAGGGTAGGTGACCCATTTTATTTTAAACTAATGACCACAAACCTCCTACCCATCAGGTTTCCCTAGTAAATTTCCCACCCTCAGAGATGTCTTATTGTCTGCCCTCTCTCCTCAAACCTTCCCCTCCCTGGTACCTGCCATACAGGGCCCCCTTTCTCTCAGCTGATGACCTCACCTCACACTCCAGTGAGAAAAACAGAAGCCTTCAGAGGGGGACTTATTCATTGTCCTACCACTGGATCTATAAGCTTCCCTCAAGTATTCTGTTCTCTGTCTTCTCTACAATAATAGTGTCCCTGCTCTTAATAAAGACAAATCCCTCCCCTCATGCACTGAATCCTACACCCTTTTACCTTTTCAAGGACTTCATCTCTCTCCTGCACCTTGAATCTCTCCTCTACTGGATTATTCCTTTATATGCAAGCAAGCTTCTGTTTCCCCTCTTCAAAAAACAAAGCAAACAAACAAACAAAAAAACTCCCTTGACACCCTACATCCTCTTTCAGCTGTCTCCTTTCTCTTTCACATCAAATTGTCTACAACAGCTGTCTATACTCACACCTCTCATTCTCCCCTCCACCTATTCTAGTTTCTGTTCCTACCATTCCTCTGAGGCTGCTCTGATCAAAGTCTCCTATGACTTCCATGTTGTCAAATCCAGCCTCTCAGCAGCTTCCATTTGGTTAATCAGTCCCTCTTCCTTGAAACATTCCTCTCTCAGCTTCCATAGCACCACATTCTCCTGATTTTCCCTCCCTCCATAGCTGCTGCTCCTTATGGTCTCATGTACTGGTTCCTCTTCCACCCGCCTCTGAATGCATCAGGTATATTGCATCAGGAGCCAATCCTAGACCACCACTCTTTCTAATCGCACATCCTAAGTGATCTCATCCAGGCTCATGGCTTTAAATTTACCTGTATGTTGATTTGTGGACTGAATGTGTCATCCCCCAGATTCATATGTTGACATCTAATCCCCAGTGTAATGGTATATGGAGCAGGTACCTCCCTACCTTTGGGAAGTAATTAGGTCATGAGGGTGGAGCCTTCATGAATGGGCTTAGTGCCCTTATAAGAAGAGGTCAGAGAGCTAGCTGAGCCACCCAGTCTATGGTAACGTGTTACAGCAGCCCAAACTGACTAAGACAGTTGATGACCTCTAAATTTCTCTTTCTAGACTAGATTTTTCCCCCGAGTTCTAGACTCATAACCAACTGCATTTGTTGTTACTTCCGTCTAGAACACCAAAAGGGCACTTACATCCCTCGTCACCAGTCATTCTTCCCTCAGTCTTCCTCATCTCTGCAAATAACAACACCATCTTGATTGTTCCAGCCAAAAATCACTAAAATCACACTTGACTCTCTCCTACATCAGAGCCATCAGTGATTCCTCCTGGTTATATCACCAAATTCTCTCTCCTATTGTCCAATTCTCCCCATCTTCATTGCCACCACCCTGACCCAAACCATCATTTATCTCTGGTATTATTTTGCTTTTATTTGTACCAAACAGGACTAATAGGTCTGAGAAAAGCTGAAGACTGGGAGGAGTCATCAGAGGCTCTGAGCTGGTGAGCGCAAAGCCAGCAACAGGAGTACTGAGAGACCAAATAGTATCATGGTCATCTAGCACTGAGGATTTCAGAAATATCCAGCAAATATTTCCTTCCAGAAAGACAAAGCCTTACCTGAAAAGAAAACTGCTAGGCTAAGAAACCTAATAGATCAGGGAAGTAACACCAGGGCTAAGGGAAAGGGAAGGTACCAATAGTAGGGAGCAGGGGAAGGTCCCAGGTGAAGAACCCAGAAAATTCTGCAACAGCAAAATACATCTGAGGTGAGAATACCACCTTGCCAAGCAAGACCCGTAGGCCTGTAGGAAATAGAGCAGAAACACTTCTCTGAACTGAGCTTAGCTCTGAAAGGCAGAGAAGTAGCCATATTTTGAGCCCTTCACTGTAACAAGAGGGAGCCCTCAAGCCATGATGCTGGGAAAGGTACCCTAGGCCATTCCCTCTCCACAAAAATGTGTTCACAGTAGTTCAGGTCACCACATTTCATTTAAACTTTGGAAAGGAGGAGGAGAATATGATCTAGCCACACAAAGTGTTACAAAAGAAAATTGGACTAAAATACTTGGACAAGACACCAGAAAAATGCAGACACAAAGCAGATGAAAACTCTAATCTGACTCTTCAAACAAGGCTGCAAGAGATCAAGAAAGCAATTAAAGCTTTAAGAAAAGCGCATAAAGTGGAAAAAGAACTCTGAAATAAAATGGCCAGACAACTATGCAACTGAAAAAGACAACAATTAATTCCAAGAAAAATAAAATATAATGCAGTAAAGAAAAAGTAATTGTATTTTTTAGTCAAAAATATTCATTGAGCATCAAATTTGAGCCAGACATGGTTACTAAACAACGACCTTGACAGACACAGGAAAAAATTAGTAAAAGAAAAAAAATCATTTCAGAAATAAAAGGAATACAAGAGAGTATAGACACCATAGAAAGAATAGGGAAATAAACGGTAAGAAAGAGTAATGAAGATAATCCAACAAAAGTAAATTTACACCTTGCAAGAAGGTGGTAAAGATAAAAGATGAGCAAAGGAGATCCAAATGTACTGGGAGTCTCTAAAGAAGAAGAATCAATGAAGCAGCACAAGCATTTAAAACTCTATAATTTGTGTTTATTAATGACAACAATATGTATACACATTTGCAAAACAGTTGCGTGTGCGCAGGCAAGAGGCTGCTGACTTTGGGCGACGCATGGGGTGTTCGGAATTCTCAGACTCCAAGACAGTTGAACTTTCAACTCTGACAACTTTGGCTTTGAATTTCAGTTGTGCACTTACAAGCTGTGCGTGGTAGATTCTTTGTCGGGGAAAATGTCAGCGATAATTTCCCCTCCCTGTAGCCACCCCTTGTTTCCCATCCAATAAGGCTGGGCTTGGCCATGTGACCTGCTTTGGCCAATGGGAGAACAGCAAATGAGATGCGAGCTGGATTTAGAAAGTGCCTGCGTTTGCCCTCATGCCGCTTTTGGAACCCAGCCACCTCGTACAAGCCCTACTGAATAATGAGAGACTTGTGGCTATGTCTGCACCACCCAGCTGACATTGAACTCTCTTTCTCCTCACCAGATACAAGGCACCTTGGCCACCCAGCCCGCACTGAGCCAGCCCAGCCAGCTCACAAACTTGTGAGAAATAAATGTTTGCTGTTTTAAATCATAAGTTTTGTGGTGGTTTATAATGCAGCAAAAACTATATACTGCGTGACTTTAGCTAAGTTTCTTAATCTGAGTTTCAGTTTTTTCACCTGTGATGTGCAGATAAAACAATTACCCTTGGAGGGCTCTTTTGAGGATTAATTAAATGAGGAAATATATGTGAAGTTCCTGGCACAGCATAAATACTCAATAATAAAAAGAACCAACCTCTGCAGGCTGGAATGGTGGCCGTCCTCAGGCTGGGGTACACAGTTTTAGTGCTTTGTAAGCAGTCCTCAAATCTAGAATGCCTGAGGGAGCCTGTGAAAGCACTGGAAGGATGGGGCAGCAGAGGCCAAGCTACCAGGTGCATGCCCCAGGCCACAGCACTAGCCATTGGGGATGGGGGGGAGTGCACTCTAGGCTATTCCCTGCCACTATCACCGCCCGCCACCCCATCCCGGCGCCCCCCCCAGCGATGGATGCAGGTGCACTCAGTGACTTAGCTGGCTCCTCCGGGAACGTAAAGTATGGACCTCTGCGGACAAGAAACAAGCCAAAGGGCTTCCCTGGTGGCGCAGTGGTTAAGAATCCGCCTGCCAATGCCGGGGACACGGGTTTGATCCCTGGTCCGGGAAGATCCCACATGCCGCAGAGCAACTAAGCCCCTGCGCCACAACTACTGAGCCTGCGCTCTAGAGCTCACGAGCCACAACTAGAGAGTCCGCGTGCCACAACTACTGAACCCGCGTGCCTAGAGCCCGTGCTCTGCAACAAGAGAAGCCTGCACACTGCAAGGTAGAGTAGCCCCTGCTCGCTCTGGTACTTACATTAAGTACCAGATGTGAGAAGACAGCCAATGTGGGGAGAGAGATGCTACCTCTGGGATTTTAGTAATTACAAAGGTCAGTAGAAGTCAGTAACATGTCTGCTATAAGACACGAAGTACTAAGGCTGGATGCCCCAGATCATTTCCATAAAGTCCAGAGTTCTACTGGTGCCCTAATAACTTCTCCTTCAGAATGGTATTTTCTGGACTAAAAAATATATTACCATAGTAAATATCAGAGGCTTACTAAATGTTTTTATACTAAAATTGTCATTCTAATAAGCAAAAAGCCAGTACTTTAGCCTTGCAAGCACTTAGGAAATTAAGATTTGAGATGGTATATAAAATGATATCCAGGTGAAGCTTGAAAATATTACCCTAAATGTCTTACCTCCCTTTATTTTATTCATAGATACCACGTTGAATGAGCAAAGACTGAACTTTTTACAGATACCTTTTGTAAAAGGCTTATAAGGAATATTGCCATAATTTGAATTGCAGTGGGTTTCACGTTATGAGGTAGGTTGAAAATAAAGGGCTTCTAAACTGTTAGTATTTTTTATACTGAAGCTGATACTTTGACTTGAAAGCAAGCAAAACTCTAAAAGTGTTAGTTCAGACTAAATATATTAAAACTCATGAGTGCTATCTTCAAATTCAGAGGTGTAAATTTTGGATCACTTTCTCTAAAATAAACAATATTATTTATTTTTAAAGAGTAAAATACATACTCAAAAAGTTAGCTTTACTTTCAGATTTACAGGAAGCAAAATAAGAAATTGAAGATGCATTTTATGAGTTTTCAGATGATTGATCTATGTTGATGTAATTCTAAACTTTGAATTATTTAATTGTTATAACAAGCTTGTGCTTGGTTTCAGGTGAATGGGAGTGGAGTATTGGACAAAAAATAGATTTTTTAATCTCTGCATCATGGTTTTTAGCTCCTCAGTTGTTGCACAGTCTCACTATTTGGGGAAAGTTCATGCTAAAAATCTGAAGCAATTAATGGGTGAATATGATCAAATTTCTCCACCAAGTTCTCAACCTGATAAGGGTAAGGTTCCATTCACCTCTTCATTGATCTCTGCACCATCTGTGATCTTTTGGGATTGGCTTCTTCCACTCTGCATGTCTTCAACGTTCATCCACGTTGTACCATTTATTAGTATTTCATTCCTTTTTATTGCTGAATAATATTCCATGGTGTGAATTGCCACATTTTATTTATCCATTCATCAGTTGATGATCACTGAGTCATTTCTGCATTTAGCTGTTAGGAATAGTGCTGCTGTGAACATTTTTGTAGAAGTTTTTGTGTGGACATAGATTTTCAGTCCTCTTGCGTTGAAACCTAAGAGTGAAATTGCTGGGGTTATGTGGTAACTCTATGCTTGACACTTTGAGGAACTGCCAAACTGTTTTCCAAAGTAGCTGCACATTTTATATTCGCACCAAGAATGAATGAAGTTTCCAGTTTTTCCTCCTTTTTGTCAACACTTACTATTATGTCTTTTTTTTTTTTTTGTATTTTTTTATACAGCAGGTTCTTATGAGTTATCCATTTTATACATATTAGAGTATATATGTCAATCCCAATCTCCCAATTCCTCACACCACACCCCACCACCACTTTCCCCCCTTGGTGTCCATACGTTTGTTCTCTACATCTGCATCTGTATTTCTGCCCTGCAAACAGGTTCATCTGTACCATTTTTCTAGGCTCCACATACATGCGTTAATATACGATATTTGTTTTTCTCTTTCTGACTTACTTCACTCTGTATGACAGTCTCTAGATCCATCCATGTCTCTGCAAATGACCCACTTTAGTTCCTTTTTATGGCTGAGTAATATTCCATTGTATATATGTACCACTTCTTCTTTATCCATTCGTCTGTCATTGGGCATTTAGGTTGCTTCCGTGACCTGGCTACTGTAAATAGTGCTGCAATGAACATTGGGGTGCATGTGTCTTTTTGAATTATGATTTTCTCTGGGTATATGCCCAGTAGTGGGATTGCTGGATCATATGGTAAATCTATTTTTAGTTTTTTAAGGAACCTCCATACTGTTCTCCATAGTGGCTGTATCAATTTACATTCCCACCAAGAGTGCAAGAGGGTTTCCTTTTCTCCACACCCTCTCCAGCATTTGTTGTTTGTAGATGTTCTTATGATGCCCATTCTAACTGGTGTGAGGTGATACCTCATTGTAGTTTTGATTTGCATTTCTCTAATAATTAGTGATGTTGAGCAGCTTTTCATGTGCTTCTTGGCCACCTGTATGTCTTCTTTGGAGAAATGTCTATTTAGGTCTTCTGCCCATGTTTTGATTGGGTTGTTTGTTTTTTTAATATTGAGCTGCATGAGTGCATGAGCTGTTTATATATTTTGGAGATTAATCCTTTGTCCGTTGATTTGTTGGCAAATATTTCCTCCCATTCTGAGGGTTGTCTTTTCGTCTTGTTTGTAGTTTCGTTTGCTTTGCAAAAGCTTTTAAGTTTCATTAGGTCCCATTTGTTTATTATTGTTTTTATTTCTATTACTCTAGGAGGTGGATCAAAAAAGATCCTGCTGTGATTTATGTCAAAGAGTGTTCTTCCTATGTTTTCCTCTTAGAGTTTTATACTGTCTGGTCTTACATTTAGGTCTCTAATCCATTTTGAGTTTATTTTTGTGTATGGTGTTAGGGAGTGTTCTAATCTCATTCTTTTACATGTAGCTAGCTATCCAGTTTTCGCAGCACCACTTACTGAAGAGACTCTCTTTTCTCCATTGTATATCCTTGCCTCCTTTGTCATAGATTAGTTGACCATAGGTGCGTGGGTTTATCTCTGGGCTTTCTATCCTGTTCCATGATCTATGTTTCTGTTTTTGTGCCAGTACCATATTGTCTTGATTACTGTAGCTTTGCAGTATAGTCTGAAGTCAGCGAGTTTGATTCCTCCAGCTCCGTTTTTTCCCCCTCAAGACTGCTTTGTCTATTCAGGGTCTTTTGTGTCTCCATACAAATTTTAAGATTTTTTTGTTCTAGTTCTGTAAAAAGTGCCATTGGTAATTTGATAGGGATTGCATTGAATCTGTAGATTGCTTTGGGTAGTATAGTCATTTTCACAATATTGATTCTTCCAATCCAAGAACGTGGTATATCTCTCCATCTGTTGGTATCACCTTTAGTTTATTTCATCAGTGTCTTATAGTTTTCTGCATACAGGTCTTTTATCTCCCTAGGTAGGTTTATTCCTAGGTATTTTATTCTTTTTGTTGCAATGATAAATGGGAGTGTTTACATATTTTATGTTTCAAATTTTTCATCATTAGTGTATAGGAATGCAAGAGATTTCTGTGCATAAATTTTGTATCCGCAACTTTACCAAATTAATTGATTAGCTCTAGTAGTTTTCTGGTAGCATCTTTAGACTCTCTATGTATAGTATCATGTCATCTGCAAAGAGTGACCGTTTTACTTCTTCTTTTCCAGTTTGTATTCCTTTTACTTCTTTTTCTTCTCTGATTGCCATGGCTAGGACTTCCAAAACTATGTTGAATAATAGTGGTGAGAGTGGACATCCTTGTCTCGTTCCTGATCTTAGAGGAAATGGTTTCAGTTTTCACCATTGAGAATGATGTTTGCTGTGGGTTTGTCGTATATGGTCTTTATTATGTTGAGGTAGGTTCCCTCTATGCCCACTTTCTGGAGAGTTTTTATCATAAATGGGTGTTGAATTTTGTCAAAAGCTTTTTCTGCATCTATTGAGATGATCATATGGTTTTTATTCTTCAATTTGTTAATATGGTGTATCACATTGATTGATTTGCGTATATTGAAGAATCCTTGCATCCCTGGGATAAATCCCACTTGATCGTGGTGTATGATCCTTTTAATGTGTTCTTGGATTCTGTTTTCTAGTATTATGTTGAGGACTTTTGCATCTATAGTCATCAGTGATATTGGTCTGTAATTTTCTTTTTTTGTAGTATCTTTGTCTGGTTTTGCTATCAGGGTGATGGTGGCCTCATAGAATGCGTTTGGGAGTGTTCCTTCCTCTGCCTCTGCAATTTTTTGGAAGAGTTTGAGAAGGATGGGTGTTAGCTCTTCTCTAAATGTTTGATAGAATTCACCTGTGAAGCCATCTGGTCCTGGACTTTTGTTTGTTGGAAGATTTAAAATCACAGTTTCAATTTCATTACTTGTGATTTGTCTGTCCATAATTTCTGTTTCTTCCTGGTTCAGTCTTGGAAGGTTATACCTTTCTAAGAATGTGTCCATTTCTTCCAGGTTGTCCATTTTATTGGCATAGAGTTGTTTGTAGTAGTCTTTTAGGATGCTTTGTATTTCTCCGGTGTCTGTTGTAACTTCTTTTTCATTTCTAATTTTATTGATTTGAGTCCTCTCCCTCTTTTTCTTGATGATTTCGGCTAATGGCTTATCAATTTTGTTTATCTTCTGAAAGAAACAGCTTTTCGTTTTATTGATCTTTGCTATTGTTTTCTTTGTTTCTATTTCATTCAGTTCTGCTCTGATCTTTATGATTTCTTTCCTTCTACTAACTTCGGGTTTTGTTTGTTCTTCTTTCTCTAGCTCCTTTAGGTGTAAGTTTAGATTGTTTATTTGAGATTTTTATTGTTTCTTGAGGTAGGCTTGTATTGCTATAAACTTCCCTCTTAGAACTGCTTTTGCTGCATCCAATAGGTTTTTGGATCGTCATGTTTTCATTGTCATTTGTCTCTAGGTAGTTTTTGATTTCCTCTTTGATTTCTTCAGTGATCTCTTGGTTATTTAGTAACGTATTGTTTAGCCTCCATGTGTTTGTGTTTTTTACGTTTTTTTCCCCTGTAATTGATTTCTAATCTCATAGCGTTGTGGTCAGAAAAGATGTTTGATATGATTTCAATTTTCTTAAATTTACTGAGGCTTGATTTGTGACCCAAGATGTGATCTATCCTGGAGAGTGATCTGTGCGCACTTGAGAAGAAAGTGTAATCTGCTGTTTTTGGATGGAATATCCTATAAAATATCAATTAAATCTACCTGGTCTATTGTGTCATTTAAAGCTTGTGTTTCCTTATTTATTTTCATTTTGGATGATCTGTCCATTGGTGTAAGTGGGGTGTTAAAGTCCCCCACTATTATTGTGTTACTGTCGATTTCCTCTTTTATAGCTGTTAGCAGTTGCCTTTTGTATTGAGGTGCTCCTATGTTGGGTGCATATATATTTATAATTGTTATATCTTCTTCTTGGATTGATCCCTTGATCATTATGTAGTGTCCTTCTTGTCTCTTGTAACATTCTTAATTTTAAAGTCTATTTTATCTGCTATGAGTATTGCTACTCCAGCTTTCTTTTGATTTCCATTTGCATGGAATATCTTTTTCCATCCCCTCACTTTCAATCTGTATGTGTCCCTAGGTCTGAAGTGGGTCTCTTGTAGATAGCATATATATGGGTCTTGTTTTTGTATCCATTCAGCAAGCCTGTGTCTTTTGGTTGGAGCATTTAATCCATTCACGTTTAAGGTAATTATCGATATGTATGTTCCTCTGATCATTTTCTTAATTGTTTTGGGTTTGTTTTTGTAGGTCCTTTTCTTCTCTTGTGTTTCCCACGTAGAGAAGTTCCTTTAGAATTTGTTGTAGAGCTGGTTTGGTGGTGCTGAATTCTCTTAGCTTTTGCTTGTCTGTAAAGCTTTTGATTTCTCCATCAAATCTGAATGAGATCCTTGCCAGGTAGAGTAATCTTGGTTGTAGGTTCTTCCCTTTCATCCCTTTCAGTATATCATGCCACTTCCTTCTGGCTTGTAGAGTTTCTGCTGAGAAATCAGCTGTTAACCTTATGGGAGTTCCCTTGTATGTTATTTGTCATTTTTCCCTTGCTGCTTTCCATAATTTTTCTTTGTCCTTAATTTTTGCCACTTGGATTACTTTGTGTCTCAGCGTGTTTCTCCTTGGGTTTATCCTGCCTGGGACTCACTGCACTTCCTGGACTTGGCTGGCTATTTCCTTTCCCATGTTAGGGAAATTTCCATCTATAATCTCTTCAAATATTTTCTCGGGTCCTTTCTCTCTCTCTTCTCCTTCTGGGACCCCTATAATGCAAATGTTGTTGTGTTTAATGTTGTCCCAGAGGTCTCTTAGGCTGTCTTCATTTCTTTTCATTCCTTATTCTTTATTCTGTTCCACAGCAGTGAATTCCACCATTCTGTCTTTCAGATCACTTATCCGTTCTTCTGCCTCAGTTATTCTGCTATTGATTCCTTCTAGTGTAGTTTTCATTTCAGTTATTGTATTGTTCATCTCTGTTTGTTTGTTCTTTAATTCTTCTAGGTCTTTGTTAAACATTTCTTGCATCTTCTCGATCTTTGCCTCCATTCTTATTTTGAGGTCCTGGATCATCTTCATTATCATTATTCTGAATTCTTTTTCTGGAAGGTTGCCTATCTCCACTTCATTTAGTTGTTTTTCTGGGGTTTTATCTTGTTCCTTCATCTGGTACATAGCCCTCTGCCTTTTCATCTTGTCTATCTTTCTATAAATGTGGTTTTTGTTCCACAGGCTGCAGGATTGTAGTTCTTCTTGCTTCTGCTGTATGCCCTCTGGTGGATGAGGCTATCTAAGAGGCTTGATGGGAGGGACTGGTGGTGGGTATAGCTGACTCTTGCTCTGGTGGGCACAGCTCAGTAAAAGTTTAATCCACTTGACTGTTGATGGGTGGGTCTGGGTTCCCTCCCTGTTGGTTGTTTGGCCTGAGGCAACCCAACACTGGATTCTACCTGGGCTCTTTGGTGGGGCTAATGACAGACTCCAGGAGGGCTTATGCCAAGGAGTACTTCCCAGAACTTCTGCTGCCAATTTCCTTGTCCCCGTGGTGAAACAGAGCCACCCTCTGCCTCTGCAGGAGACTCTCCAACATCAGCAGGTAGGTCTGGTTCAGTCTCCCCGGGGTCACTGCTCCTTCCCCTGGGTCCCGATGCGCACACTACTTTGTGTGTGCCCTCCAAGAGTGGAGTCTCTGTTCCCCCAGTCCTGTCGAAGTCCTGCAATCCCCACTAGGCTTCGAAGTCTGATTCTCTAGGAATTCCTCCTCCCGTTGCTGGACCCCCAGGTTGGGAAGGCTGACGTGGGGCTCAGAACCTTCACCCCAGTGGGTGGACTTCTGTGGTATAAGTGTTCGCCAGTCTGTGAGTCACCCACCCACCCACCAGTTATGGGATTTGATTTTACTGTGATTGTGCCCCTCCTACCATCTCATCGTGGCTTCTCCTTTGTCTTTGGATGTGGGGTATCTTTTCTGGTGAGTTCCAGTGTCTTCCTGTCAATGATTGTCCAGCAGATAGTTGTGATTCTGGTGTTCTCGCAAGAGGGAGTGAGAGCACGTCCTTCTACTCCGCTATCTTGGTTCCTCCTCCTCTGGCAACACTCTTATCCATCGTTTGTAGATTTTTTGATGATGGCCATTCTAACCAGTGTGAGGTGATACCTCACTGTTGTTTTGATTGGCATTTCTCTAATAATAAGTGATGCTGAGCATCTTTTCATGTGCTTTTTGGTCATCTGTATGTCTTCTTTGGAGAAATGTCTATTTAGATCTTTAGTCCATTTTTTGATTGGGTTATTCTTTTTCTTTTGATATTGAGCTGCTTGTTTGTTTTTGTTTCACAATAAGTGGCGAGGAGCTATTAGATATGGAAATGTAAATAACATGAGAAATTTGAATGAAATTTTGACCCATCTAATACCAGGCAAAAATATGAATTAGAGTATAGTCTTCATGTGAGAGGTAAAATACTGATGCTTCTAGAAGAAAGTATAGGAAAATATCTTTAGACCCTAAAGGTAGGCAAAAATTTATTGAACAGAACACACACATAAACACATGAAGCAAACACAAAAGAACAAAAGAGATAATAGAGTGCTTTATAATTAAGAATTTCAAATGATATATAATTTATGTATTATATGTGATTCATATTACATAAATATGCATAAACATGTATAGGTAGACATATAAAGAGTCATTCAACACAATTGGTCATCAGGGAAATATAAATTTTAAATACAACATCATTTCAGGTTTACCAATACAGATTTTTTTAAAAAGTCTGACAATACCTCATATTGGAAAAGACTGCAGCAACTGGAACTTTTATACATGGTTGGTGGATTTTAATATGTTCACCATTTTGGAAAACTGTTTTGCAATTTTACCAAACCCATCCCAATCCTATGACTTGGCACTTCCACTCTTAGGAATGTACCCAAGGGAAATGAGTACATAAGTCCACAAAAGACATTGCAAGAATATTCCAAAAACAACTATATTCATAAAAGCTAAAAACAACTCCTTAATTAAAGAATGAATAAATTGATTTTGATATACTCATATACAAGATATTCTGCAATGAAAAGGAACAAATTACTGCCACACCACCAACATAAATGACGCTTAAAATATATTGGTCAAATAATTGACAGGAAGGTAAGGAGATTCCGCATATGCCCCCAGCCCAACACATGTACAGCCGCCCCCATTATCAACATCACTCACTAATGTGGTACATCTTACAATTGATGGACCTACACTGACACATCAAGATCATTGAAAGTGTATAATTTACCTTAGAGTTCACTGTTGGTGTTGTTCATTCTGTGGGTTTGGACAAATGTATAATGAAATGTTTTACATCATTTTAATATTATACAGAGTATTTTCATAGCCCTGAAAAATCTCTGTGTTCTGCCTATTCATTTATGTCCCCCACTGCACCCAATCTCTGGCAACCACTGACCTTTTTATTATCTCCATAGTCTTTCCATTAAGAATGTCATATAGTTGGAATCATACAATATGTAGCCTTTTCAGATTGACTTCTTTCACTTAGTAATATGCATTTAAGTTTGCTCCATGTCTTTTCATGGCTTCATAGCTATTTCTTTTTAGAGCTGAATAATATTCCACAGTCTGAACATACAACAGTTTATTTACCCCTTCCCTTACTGAAGAACATCTTGTTTGCTTCCATATTTGAGCAACAATGAAGAAAACTGCTATTAACATCCCTGTGTAGGTTTTTACGTGGATATATGTTTTAAACTAATTTTGGTAAATATCAAGGAGGGCTATTGCTGGATCAACATGTGAGTGTGTATGGATATCTACCTAGGTAAGCACTCTTCAGGTGTTCCCAGACTACAACTGAGTGGGGTTAGAGTAGGTTCACTGGCTCTGCCGGTCCACAGGTTATAGTGGGTAATAAGTCCGCTTATTCTCACCCAGTTTCCAGGGGGGTAAGTATCCTTCTGGGTCCGGTCATGGACGGTGCTGAATCTTACAATTCCCACAGCAGGGGGCATAATTCCCACACCTGGAGCACCAGGGAATCACTTATTTCTTCCACTGCTTCACTTAATATCATACTCCCCAGACTTTAAAAGGTTATAGTTTAGATTCACACTCCATGTATTTAAAAAAATCCCTGCTTGGAGTATGTAGACTGGCTTTTGCTGAATGACCCCTGACTGGTACCATAAACAAGACCCTTCAGGTGTAATCACCTGTCCTTTATTAAATCAGATGATGAAGTGTCATGCTGCTGGGGCTGAGGAGGGGCAAAGGGAGTTAGTGTGCTGAGGATGCTCCCTGCTACTCCTACCAAACCTTCCAGTCACATTCAAAGTGTGGGTGTATCTGAGAAACACTCTCAGCAGATGAGGGCTCCAGGAGCAGCTGGGGCAGCCCAGCCTCACACATCTGCGTCTCTGAGTGGTTTATGTTCTGGTGTGTAACACTGTGGGATGTATACCACCAAACTGCGGACAGTAATAAGTTGCGGCATCTTCAGCCTCCAGGCTGTTGATGGTGAGGATGAAATCTGTCCCAGATCCACTGCCACTGAACCTGGATGGGACCCCAGTTTCCAACTTGGATGCAATATAGATCAGGAGCTTAGGAGCTTCCCCTGGTTTCTGCTGATACTAGGCTAACAAAGTGCCAGTGCTCTGACTGGCCCGAAAAGTGATGGTGACTCTGTCTCCTAGAGATGCAGACAGGGAAGATGGAGACTGGGTCATCTGGGTTTCACAGTTGGCACCTGTGACTGGAAACATTAAAAAAAAAAAAAAATCCATGTTATTACTAATATTATAAGAGGACTTCCCTGAAGGGCCAGGCAGTACTGACCACACTGGGCTGAGCAAATTCCCAGTGTTCTCCTTCCTTACCTGGGAATCCAGAGCAGCAGGAGACAGAGGAGCTGAGTGGGGGCCCCCATGTTCACTCTATGTCCTGACAAGGACTGATTCTCTCACAAGATATAACCAGACTGTTAATAAGTCTTCAGGGCAAGGGGTTGTTCTCCAGCAATATGCAAATTAGCAAGGGATGGGGCAGAGTTAGGCACCGCTGCAGGGCTGGCCAATCTCAATAACACAGCACAGGTGCAGTGTCTTCCAGATGCTCAAGTCTGATTGGAGCAGCTCGAATTTGACTAAAGACAGTGCGTTTCTTCCTGGAGGCCGAGGGATTGAATCAGTCTAGTGTCCTTTCAGTACAGTGATCTTTTGCTATTTTCAATGTTCATACAATGTTTTTCTTGCTACTTTTCCATTAAGATAGGTTCTATAATTTCTTTAAATGATACATCTGACTCCCTGATGCCCTTGGAGTGATAAATTATCAGCACAGAGAGATAACCCAGGATAACTACAGAGTTTCCCCTCCATATTCAACAATGTACAGATGGATACAGACATGTGAAGAATTTACTGATGTCATAGAAAAATTTCTCTGAACTTATTAGAGGAAAAACCTGCAGAGCTCACACAGAGCCAAGATTAGTTGTTTCCATAAGCCAGAGAAGAAAATCTCAAAATTCATGAGGCATCATATTGTGTACTCTGAAAGGCTTTGTTTCAGTAGTGGGGCAAAATTATCCCTATACCAAATGCCATTTTGGTCTGTCCTAATAAAGTTTAAAAACAAGACCAGTAGAGTCCAACAGTTTCAAGTGACAAGACTAGGTACTGCAGAAGAAAAGATTAGTGATTTTAGCAATAGTAAATATCCAAAATTGAGCACAATGGGGAAAAATATTGAAAAAATACAATAAAATGAGCTGAGCATTAGTGAGATACGACAACTTCAAGCAGTCTATTGTGTGTATAATTGAAGTCCTGAAGAGGAAGAGGTAAGGAGGAGAAGTACAAAAAATATTTGAATGTATCATCTACAGTTTTCCAGGGTTTAAGAAATCATTCCAAAGGTTTTCAAAATTAAATAGCCACAGTCAGCTAAAAACCAAGAATTCAGTGGCTGAACAGAGAAGTCCAAGAAAAATCACACAACTAACCTATAACTCCCTCTGTAGTCCTGGCTGTAGTTGCAAATAAGTTTCTAGCATTTGAATGGCTGGGGGAATATCAAGAAATTATCTTCGAAATGAAAACACAACCCTCATAACTAAAAAGTAGAGTCAACATTCATTGGTCCTCTTTGGATTCTGAAGGTTACATATACATCTTGGAGTCAGGTGTTCTGCTTCATTTCTTAATAACTTGTAAGGTTTCTAGTTCTGAGTGATCCCCAGAAGAGGACTCTGCACTAAGTACAACCTGCAGTGGACACTATGACCTATAGTGGACCAATGATGCTAAAGTGCCTGGGGTAGATCGGGACACTGTGTAAAGGTTGCAGAAAGCTCCAGCAGGAGAACCACAGTTCAGACCTCTAGAGTAGTGGAATAATGCCATAATCCATTCTGAAGATATCAATTCCCTTTTTGAGATATGCGTCCTGATTTGCCATTAATCCCTAGCTGGCTATAGGCCGAAAAGGAGCCATGTGACCTGAGTTGCTCTTTATGAATTGAGTGGTAACTGATCCACCCGTTTATAAATATATGCATGCACAAGAGCATTCTATCATCAGGTAGAAGCAGGATATACAGGCTAGGGCTTGATTGTGTCTCCAAAACACATACGATTTATACATGTAAATTGCTCAAACTCTCTTGACACCTATACTTGCTGAATTCCCCCCTTTTTCCTCATGCTATACCTATAGCCTTATGTGGATTCCTTTCAGCAAACTGATTAAGAAAGGAAAGAATCCAGATCGAAATTATGCAGAATGTTTTCATCCTTTCAAAGTAGATTTTTATAGCCTTAAAACCCACTTTAAGGATAGTAAGGGAAGAATCATATCCAATTAATTTGATTAATTTGAATCATATCCAATTAATTAAAAGCTTATGAGATGTATTAACTGCTTTCTTCATCCCATTGCTTTCCTCCTCATAAAGGCAGGCATTCAACGTATCTTTCTCTCATTATAGTCTCAAAGGGGAGCAGGAGTCCTGGTCTCCTATGATTACCTGCTATTACTGGAAAACCCTGCATCATTTAAAAATGTATACAATTTTAATTTTAAAATATTTTCTGAATGTTTAATATATGTAATAAATGCTCTTGGTTTAATGGAAATTAATTAATTCAAAAATTCACATTAAAATTAATTGACACATTTAAGGTACAATTTTCAACTGCAAACTTAGCAATATGGTACATGAAATTGGATATATAAATTGTGAAATATCACAGGGGATTTGTTTTGAGAACATTTAAATATGCAAAATAATGTTATCAAATATATATAGAGAGAGGAAAAAGTACAAGAGGAAAAATGAGAAAAGAAAGAAAGGAAAGAAGAGAAAGAAGGAGGGGAGGAATGAAGGAAAGAACCCATATGCTCACTATCCTGTTGAGAAATTACTCTTGAAGTTTGTAGGTGTTTATTTTATCAAGATGGGAACTAATCAACTTTGCTAGGAGCCCTGCAAACCTTTCTGCCCAACAGGATTTGAGACACAAAGCAATTTCCTTGTTTGCGAGGAACCACAAGGCTCAGCTGAGAGATAAGCTTGCATGTGTTAAGGTTTATGTTCAGACAGGTGAAGTTGTAAAGGGAAAGTTATATATTGACAGAAATCTTTCCAATATTACAAGAGCCCCCAAGTTGCTGACTATCCCCAGAATCTGAGAATGTCACAGAACTTACCTGAGGTCACAGAACATTGATCAGTCACTTTACAAAACAGAGCTTAGGAGTCTCTCCTAATCTTTGAAATTTCTAGGCTGAAGTCACTGGCCTGCAGCCAGTGGTGAGTTTCTCTCATGGAGTCATGGAGGCTGGAAACAGTCAGCATGGTATCCCTTCTGGCCCCAGAGAGTAAACATGACCCACATGTCTCCAGTGTTCTCCAGATTGAACCACCGTCTTCTCAGCAGAGTGAACCTGGATCCTTACACTGCAGTGTGGGTGCTGTGCTCGCCAGTCCCTCAAGGACTCCTTCCTCCAGTGACTTCCCTCCCTGTGGCACATCCCTTGCAATGTGACTCTGCAGCTCCTTCATCAGGAGGTGGAGTCTATCTGCCCACCCTTGATTCTGGGCTGCCTGTGACTTGCTTCGGTCAATAGAATGTGGCAGACAAGATGTTGTGTCAGCTCCAAATGTAGACCAGAAAAGACCTTGCATAATTTCTCCTTAGTTTCTTGGCCTCCTATAGCTGACATGCTATCGAGTCATATCTGAAGACCATGGAAGATTAAAGACCATGTGGAAGAGAGTCCAGTTATCAAAGGTAAAGCTATTCTAGGGGAGCCTACAGGCCAGGCAACCTCTGAGGGAGCCCAGGCTAGAATTGCAGATCTCTCTCTCTCTCTCTCGCTCTCTCCTCCTCTCTCCCTCCGTCTTCCTCTCTCTCTCTCCCTAGCCTGCAGCTGAGCACAAACTATAAGGAATCCCAACCAAGATGAAGAACTACCCAGCAGAATGCAGCTTAAATTGACAGTGCATAGAATAGTGAGGGAAAAACAAGCTGAAGAAATGATGACTGAACATTTCCCAAAGCTGATGAAAAATGTTAACCCACATATCCAAGAAGCTCAACAAACCCCAAGTAGGAAAAACACAAAGAAAATTACACTTAGGTACATCTTAGACAAACTGAGGAAACATCATAAGGAGAAAACTTTAAAAACAATCAGATTCAGGAACAAGTTACTGAAAAACAACAAACTGAATTTTCATTTTGCAGTCCACAAAAAGTGACTGCACACATCTTGTGCACACACACAAAATGCAAAGCAGAATACAAGACAGCATCTTCAAACATTGAAGAAAAAATACATTAACTTAGATCCATATCCAGAATATATGTCCTTCAAAAATAAAGGTGAGGGGACTTCCCTGGTGGTGCAGTCATTAAGAATCCACATGCCAGGCTTCCCTGGTGGCGCAGTGGTTGAGAGTCTGCTTGCCAATGCAGGGGACACGGGTTCGAGCCCTGGTCTGGGAAGATCCCACATGCCGCAGAGCGGCTAGGCCCGTGAACCACGACTACTGAGCCTGCGTGTCTGGAGCCCGTGCTCTGCAACAAGAGAGGCCGCGACAGTGAGAGGCCCGCGCACTGCGATGAAGAGTGGACCCCGCTCGCTGGAACTGGAGAAAGCCCTCGCACAGAAACGAAGACCCAAAACACCCAAAAATAAATAAATTAATTAATTAAAAGGAAAGGAGGGGGGAAATTGATAAATGAAGATTAGTGTTACTATACGTATACAAATACATAAAAAAAAAAAAAAAAGAATCCACATGCCAATGCAGGGGACACGGGTTCCATCCCTTGTCCAGGAAGATCCCACATGCTGCGGAGCAACTAAGCCCATGTGCCACAACTACTGAGCCTGTGCTCTAGAGCCCGTGAGCCACAACTACTGAGCCCACGTGCCACAACTACTGAAGCCCACGCACCTAGAGCTCGTGCTCCGCGACTCTTGTTGGAGCCATCGCAGTGAGAAGACCAAGCACCGCAACGAAGAGTAGCCCCTGCTCACTGCAACTAGAGAAAGTCCAAGCGCAGCAATGAAGACCCAACGCAGCCAACAATAAATTAAAATAATAATAATAATAAAATAAAATAATTTTAAAAATAAAGGTGAAATAAAGACATTTAAATATCAAAAAAAGAGACTGAGACAATTTGTCTCCATCAGATCTGAATAAGAAACACCAAGGAAAATTCTTCAGGCTGAATAGAAATTTTACCAGTTAGAGACACAACAGAAGTGTGGGGCACTACAAATGGCAAATACACAGGTAAATGTAAAAGAGTTTTTCTTTGGTTAAAATTTCCTTAGAGGCTTCCCCGGTGGCGCAGTGGTTGAGAATTCGCCTGCCAATGCAGGGGACGCGGGTTCGAGCCCTGGTCTGGGAAGATCCCACAGGCCGCAGAGCAACTAGGCCCGTGCGCCACAACTACTGAGCCTGCGCGTCTGGAGTCTGTACTCCGCAACAAGAGAGGCCACGATAGTGAGAGGCCTGCGCACCGCGATGAAGAGTGGCCCCCGCTTGCCACAACTAGAGAAAGCCCTCGCACAGAAACGAAGACCCAACACAGCCAAAAATAAATAAATAAATTTATATATTAAAAAAAAAAAGTAAAGGGATTAAAGTCAGACAGTTTAGTGAAAATAGACCAAATAGGAAGGTCTGAGATGTTCAAATATTTATTAAAAAAAAAAAATTTCCTTAGAGACTCCCGATTATTTAAAAAAAGCAAATAAAAACATATTGTCGGTTTTAAAATAGCTGCATGTTTTAAAATGCATGGCAAAAATAGCACAAAGAATGGCAGGGGCTAAATGACAGTACACAGCTGTAAGTGAGTCACATTAGACCGTGTCGTGGAAAAATATTAATTTATTGGAGACTGGTAGAGTTATGGATACAAATAACCCATAGAACAAGATTTCTCAGTGTGGGTCTATTGACATTTTGGACCATGATAATTTGTGTGTGTGTGGTGGGGAGATGTTTTGTGCCTCACGGGATGTTTAACAACATCCTGGCCTCTACCCATTGGAGGCCGAGGCCAAGGCCACAGCCCACCCCCTTGCCTTCCAGTTGTGACAATAAAATTGTCTCTGGAGATTTCCAAATGTTCCCAGGTTAGAAGGGGTAAAAGTTTCCCTAGATGTAAACGACTACACTACAATAACTTCTGGGAAAAAAAATCAGTCAATCAGTCAATCAAGATGTAGCCAAAGAGTCAATTGAGAGATAAAGTGTAAACCTAAAAAACACGCAGTGAAGCAGTAATGCCATAAGTGATCTGAATAGTACTATTAAATATCTTGAACAAATAGACTTTGTGAAACAATACTCTCACAAATAAAGTATATCCTTTTTTTTTTTTTTTTTTAAGTATATCCTTTTTAAAGTGACAATAGAGCATTTACCAAAATGGACAATATGCTGGGCTATAAAGTAAAGTTTACTAAATTTCTTAAGTATATTTTACCTGGCAACAACACAATCAAACCAGATATAAAAAGAATCTGAAAACAATTCCCAAATATTTGAAATCAAGCAACGGAATTATAAATACCAAGTGGATCAGAAAGAGAAAATTAGAAAATATTTTAAACTGAAGGATAATAAAAACACAAAATGTCAACATTTGTCAGATGTTGCAAAAGCAGTGTTTAGAGAGTAATATAGAGTTTTAAGAGTTTTTTTTAAAATAAAATAGATTTAAAATCAATTATCTAAGTTTCTACCATAGAAACAAGAAAGTATTAGAAATTATAATGTTTGTTTACTGCCTACCCCTACCCAATACAATGTAATCTTGATCTGCTAAAACTGCAATCCTTAGATCAGTGCCTAGCACATCATCAGTGCATACAAAAATGAAAGCTGAATACATCACAGGAGCAGAGTAATTTTAAAAATTTGGAAAGAAAATTAATTAATCAAAATGACTTTAAAAAACAGGTTGTGAATTTAGCCCTTTCATGTACTTTTATATCACCTCTGAAATCCTCACTTTAGCTTACTCTGGACTTACCAGGTTTCCTACTATCAGATGCATGAGTTTTTCCTTAGCTACTCTGTTTCTTGCTTACTGTAGTGCAATAGCACAGCACAAATTTAATACCTTAATGATACACTGTCTTAGAGGGGATGCTTTTACTTTCTTTGTGGTCATTTTTCTTCTTAATGAGAATGTACAACCTTCATGCAGCGATGTTTATTGAGCACCTTGAATATGCCAGGTACTCTTGTATAACACTGAGATACGTCAGTGCTCACAGGAAACAAATGTCCCTGATCCTATGGAGCTGAAATTCTACTAGAGAGAATCAGACTCTAAAGGGTAAACATCATAAAGAGATAAATGAACTTGGGAATTCCCTGGCAGTCCAGTGGTTAGGACTCCAAGTTTTCACTGCCAAGGGCAAGGGTGCAATCCCTGGTTGGGGAACTAAGGTCCTGCAAGCCACAGGGTGTGACCAAAAATTTTAAAAAAGAAATAAGTAAACTTGAGAAGTGCTTTGAACAAAAGTGTAGAGCAGGATGTACTATTCATGTGGGATTGGGGTGATCATTGAGAAGGGAAGCTTTGGGCTGAACTGATGGATGAGGAGTTAACACAATGCGTGTTTGGAGGAAAAGTTTTGCTGTCAGAAGGACCAGTAAGACCAGAGGTCCAAGGGCAGGACTGTGTGTGGCTTGTTCAAGGCAAAGCCAGGTGGCCAGTGAGGCTGAAGCCCAGTGAGTCAGTGGACAGAGCCATAGGAGATGGGGTCTGAGAAGTAACAGGGAGGGTCCTGGTCAGTTGGGGCTTGATAGGCATTGTAAGGACTTGAGCTTTTCCTCTGTGTGAAGTAGAATCTAGTGCAAGATTTTGAACAGAAGACAAGCTTAACTCACATTTTAAAAGATTGCCCTGGCTGCTGACTTGAGAATAGACATGTTGATCTTTGGGGAGGGTGCGGCCCTGGTCCAGGTAAAAGATGATGGAAGCTTGCACCAGGATGGGCAGTGAAGATGGAGGTGATCAGGGGTGGTCAGATTTGGGATATATTGGAGATCTGGGATTATTTGTCCACTTCTCTTTGCTCCAGGATTCCCAGCACACTGTGTTGAGTATGCTGTAACTATAATCTCTCTTAATTATTTATTTTTGAATGAGAATATTCCTTCTGCCTGTTGGCACTCAGGAAAAAGAATCATCATTTCCTCTTAGGTTTCCTTTGAGTAACCAAGATTGTGACTTTATTTCACATCTCCTTTCCTGGTTTTCTCTGTCTTCTGCAAGGAGAAGGTCAATTTACTCCCTACTAAGAGTCTTAATCTCTGATCAAAAGGCCTCAGTCTAGTGTTTTCTCTATTGCTTGTATGTTATTTTCTTGTGGGTTTTTTTTTTTTTTTTGTCATCATCTTAATAAAATGAAATATCACATTTTCCCTCTGGTTCTAAGTGATTACAAATGTCATCTTAGTTAGTCACACTGATTAGCTTCAGAACTGTCAATGAAGGTACAAAAAGGTATTAAGAACTGTATGCTAATGCATATATATGGAATCGAAAGAAAAGAGTACTGATGTACCTAGTGACCTAGTGGCAGGGCAGGAATAAAGACGCAGATCTAGAGAACAGACTTGAGGACACAGGAGGGGAAGGGGAAGCTGGGACGAAGTGAGAGAGTAGAACTGACATATATACACTACCAAATGTAAAATGGATGGCTAGTGGGAAGCAGCCACATAGCACAGGGAGATCAGCTCGGTGCTTTGTGATGACCTAGAGGGGTGAGATAGGGAGGGTGGGAGGGAGGCTCAAGAGGGAGGGGATATAGGGATATATGTATACATACAGCTGATTCACTGTTGCACAGCAGAAACTAACACACCATTGTAAAGCAATTATACTCCAACAAAGGTGTAAAAAAAAAGGTATTAAGAGATCCAAAACTCTGTCCTCAGCAAGTTACATGTAGAACCTTGTCTAGTACCAGTGTCCTTGCCTCTCACAGAATCTTTCCAATCAGCTACCTACACAGAATCCTGCTGTATTCTCATAATACTCACTCCCTTCTATGAATTGGATTTTCTGATTAGAATCTGGCTTTACTATCTGGATGACCTTGAACACATTTTATAACCTCTCTCTGCCACCGGGTTTTCTACTGGAAGATGAGAATAAAACACCCTTCTCATACCAAGACTTAGCTCAATTCATGGAACATAATAAGCATTCGATAAATATTGCAGCCATTCTTCTTTGTCATCCTTAAATTTATAACTCAGACAGTTATGGTAGATCAGAAAAACATTGCTGCATGTTCCTCTAATCAAGACTGCAGTCTATTTCATCAAGTCTTGAATCAAGTTGGGTCTGGGTCTTACTTTGACAAACAGAATGTGGTTAAAAGAACCCTGTGCCAGTTTTGGATAGCGGGTCTCAAATAGTGTTGCAGCTTCCATCTCCCCTCTTGAATGTAAGAAAGCAGATGTAGCCTATTAGAGGATGAGAGGTCACATGGAGGAAAACTGAGGCTCCGGGCAAACAGCTGGCACTGACCACCAGACATGTGAGCAGGCCATCCAGTGGCATGACAAGGATGGCTAGGGGAGTGGGAGTGGTCCTTCCTGCGGGGAGGAGAATTGTTCAGAATTTTCTGTGCACAATGATAATAAAAAGTAACATTATTATTAATTTAAAATTCTCTATATTCAATTCACTCTTTAGAGCCTGCACCTGAGGTGCAGGTCGCTCACCAACCTCCACTTCCCTTACATGTGCCTAAGAGAAAAGCCAAGACTCCCCACTCATCTACCAGAACCAATAGGCAGACTTGTGGCTGAGAACAGCTTGGATCTTTCAGCCCAGGTGACCTTCAGCTGACTGCAGCAGCATGGGTGAGCCCCTGGCAAAGCAGCAGAGAAAGCACCCAGCCAGCCCACAGAATCACGAGACATAATAAATTGTTGCTTTTTAAAGCTGTGATTTGGGGATGTTCTTTTATGCTGCAGTTGATAATGGAAATAACAACAACAAAAAAATCAATTTAAAGCTTCTGTCTGGATCACAGCTTGGCTCTAATCTCCTCCACCTTTCCCCCTACGTAGATCCAGTTTAAACGTGAGGCAATACCTCTTCAGCCTGCCCCTGCTTCACCCAGCACAGAAACTTAGACTCTGAGAATATGGGCATCTAAAATATGGACATTTTACATCTCACATTGTGGCTTCTTGCAGGAAGCAGGTGTCTTTTCACCAAGTGGGCATCATTAGACCAGAAAGGATATTTTTATTTGAGGGCCTGTCACTGTGAGAGGTGGGCTGATGTGCTGCTGACAGTAATACACCCCGACATCTTCAGCTTGTACTCCATGGATGGCGAGGGAGAAGTCAAAGCCAGAGCCACTTCCTTGGAACCTGGACGGGGTTCCTGAGGCCCGGGCAGAAGCTCCAAAGATGAGCAGCCTGGGAGCCTCCTTGGGTTTCTGTTGGTACCAGGCCATGGAAGTACCTACCTCCATGCTGCTTTTACATGTTATGGAGACAAAGCTTCCTTGAGATGCTGCCAGGGTCTCTGGAGACTGGGTCAGTGCGATCTGTCCCCAGCAGCCTGTAAGGACACCCCACCAAGGCAACACAAAGTATTACTTTTCTCAAAGGCTCAGAGAAAACATTTTCTTTAGAAGAACCATGCTCCTTAGGACAACCATGTCATGCTTAAACATGACCAAAAATTAAGTGCCCCTGGGCAACTCTACCTTTGCCTGTGACCAAGAATCCACATCGAAATGGCTATTGATATGTCCTCAGGACAAGGGCAAGCTGTGAAAGGTGACAGAACATGGGACAGTCCCATCCTGGGGGGCTGAGGGATGAGTCCATTCATTCTGGTCTAAATGGGTCCCTGGTGCACCTCTAAGGAGAGGGTGGACATGGGGTGGGGGCATGGACAGAGGGCTCCATCGTCCTCAGGGGAAGAGGACAGGTTCAAGCTTCTTTGTGCCTCTGCCTCATTGTCAGCCTTGGACTCTGCCTTGGATGCTAATAAGAGTTAAGTCAAAACAACTCTACATATTGCATTGTAATTTCTAAAGCCCCTATGAGCACATGATCTCTTTGTCAAAGGCTAAAGTTCTAGCTCAGAATCTGCAGTGGGAAACATGCTTACCCTGAAAGCCCATCACCAGGAGACAAAGGAGCTGGGTCTGGGAGCTCATCTTGGAGTGTCCCTGGAATCCGTTGCTTCTGTACCAAAGGGCAGGAGATAGTACTGCTTTGGAATTGAGGCTGAGCCCTGGGGCTAAATAAACACAGGCTTCCTTGGAGTTGATTTGCATGTCTGATGGCCTGACCAGAGCTCTTCTCTAGAGCCCTCTAAGGGCAGCAGGCTTACTGCACCTACAGCTGGAGGAGGACTTGGAGGTGAGGGAGGTGCCTCTGGTCCCAAAGGCTCTTAGGCTGGACTGAGCGGTACCAGTGAGGCTGCCCCCTTCCCAGGCTCCTCTCCAGAGGCTGGGACAGAGGTCACTCCAGAGCCAGCCAGATGCCTGCAGAGTGGTCACTCAAGGGTCTATTCTTACAGAGATGGGGGCTTGTTTTACTTTCTGCTCTAACCAGTTTCCAAATTTACCCTTGATTGAAGACCAAACCAGCCAATCAGATATCACAGGAAAGCCAAGTCAGCCAGCCTTCATCACAGAGAATGTATTTCCAAACATACACAACCACTACCAACAAAGACTGGCAATTAAAATTAAGTTGTTGCTGAAGGAAAAACTTAATATGGGAAGCCACATACTGACAGAGAGAATACGGGTACATGTTGCTGACCTAACAATGCAGTAGCCTGTCCAGCGCACGTCTCCAGAGAAGGGATGAGGGTCTGCTGCCCTCAGAGACCACAGTGGGGCCCTTGGGTTCTTTCCTGTGTGTTGTAAGTTGGGGAGTCTCAGGGTCTCAGATCAGGTCCTCTGTACTATTTTCAGGTCTTTGGGACAAGTTTGTAGCTCTGGGGTTCCCATGGACAAGACTGAGTGATGATTATGGGAGTGAGTTTTGTGAGGACCTCCTGGGATGTCAGGAATCTCCTTTAGTCTTCTGGCACCTTCGTGGAGCGTGCCTGTCTGTCTGGTTTAGTCTGGTCCCCTTCTTTCTTTCTGTGGGTCCATCTGTCTGTTGGCAACCTTCCTTAGGAGGACCCTGTCAGTTACCCCAAGGGGTGAACCGAACACAGCAGGGAAATGAGGTGGTAGGCAGTTCCCCAGGGACAGGACATAGTCCTCTGGTCACTCTGACTGTTTTGACTTTAGAACTACATGTTCCCAGAGAACATGAGACCTGGGCAAACAAGCAGGTGAAGAATCCCATTACTGCTGCATGTAGAATCCTCAGGAATTGAAGGAAGCATTTTGAACTGGAATATTCTTTCCTCCCTGTAGGTAGGGACTTTTGCTGATTCTACAAAAGCATCTTTAATGACCAAAGAAAGGAATCAGCAGGTTGAGATTGATTTTAATGGAAAAAATGAGCCTGGGGTCTGAGAGTGGGAGGAGTTCTGTGTGGCCCTGTGTGGTCATGGAGGTGACAGCTCATTGATGTCACCCTGACCTCCACGGAATAGTCCATGCGAGTGCCAGAGCCTTGGAGCAGAGAGAGCCAGCATCAAGCTGCAGACAGATTCAGTAGCCTTCTCTGCGGCAGACCTGCTAGTGGTCAGCAGAAAATCAGCTCCATACCCAACCCTGGTGATCCTGCTGGGGCAGGACCAGGACCTGAGTGTTGTGTTATGTGTGATGGAAGCAACCTCGCTGCTCTGCAGGAAAATGGGACGAGCTCTGTGGGAGACAGGAGCAGAGGACACAGGCTGGGTTTGCACGAGTATATGTGGCCTGGTGAAAACTCCTCATTGATCATCCCTTTCTTACAAGTTCAACTGTTTTAGATGCCACATATAAGTGATATCATACAGTATTTGTCTTTCTCTTTTTGACTTACCTCATTGAGCATAATGTGCTCAAGGTCCATCCATGTTTTTGCAAATGGCAGGTTTTCCTCCTTTCACACCTCCTTTTATATATTATATATAAATATATAAAATGGAATATCTTATATATAAAATGGAATATATATATATATATATATACTGCATTTTTTAATTAAACATTTTCCCTTCCTTGATTCCCACCCCCCACCATGGTCATTGCCCATGTGAGAGATGGCATGCCCACTGGAAACACAGATTCTCAACCATTTAAATTTTGGAACTGCTCAGCCTCCAAAGTTGAGTCAGCCTTTCCCTAAAGTAGGTCACAGTCTAGAAAACAGAGACATGAGAAGAAGAACTCAGTCTGACCCTTCGAGGGCACTGAGGTTCTTGGAAAGAAGGGTAGGGCCTCCCTCTACTTTGCTTCCTTGCAAGAGTGAAGAATATTTCTGTGATGCCCTAGGGAAGGGACATCCCTAAAGTGAGACTTCATAACAGCAGTGAGATGCTGCCCCAACCTCTTCCCAGGGAAAAGAAATATTCTTCCCCATCTTGTACCCATGAAAATCTCTTTTCCTCTGTAAAAACTTTCCTCATGCAGTATCTCTTTTTTGCAGTGTTCCACCCTTTTTCCACTACAGTCCCTTTTGTCTTTACCTATAACCACAGCCTAAATCAGTTATGCTGTAATCATTTGTATATCTAAGGGATCATCTTCCCCAAAAGGCAGTGTCTTCCCTGAAAGCAAGGGCTAAAGCTTTCAATATTTTTATCTATAGGACCTATCAAATGCCAATAGCCCCAGCCTGAGTGAACAAGGACTCACCAGCAGGGGTAAACCAGAGATAATCCAGGATAATTTCCCTGTTTTAAGATCCTGATGTATCTCTTTACCCCATAGTCCTAATTTATCCCTCCCCCACCCCTTTCCCCTTTGGTAACCATTAGTTTGTTTTCTATTTCTGTGAGTCTGTTTCTGTTTTGCAAATAAGTTCATTTGTGTTATTTTTTAGATTCCACATAAAAGTGGCATCATATAACATTTGTATTTCTCTGTCTGACTTACTTCATTTACTATTATAATCTCTAGGTCCACCCGTGTTGCTGCAAGTTGCAATATTTTGTTCTTTTTCATGGCTGAGTAATATTCCTTTATCTCTATCTCTATCTCTATCTATCTATCTATCTATATCTCACATCATCTTTATCCATTCATCTGTTGATAGACACTTAGGATGCTTCCATGTCTTGGCTATTATAAATAGTGCTGCAGTGAGCATTGGGCTGCATGTATCTTTTCAAATTCGAGTTTTCATCTTTTCTGGATATATGCCCAGGAGTCTGATTGCTGGATCGTATGGTAACTGTATTTTTTATTTTAAGGAACGTTATACTATTTTCCATAGTGGTTGCACCAATTTACATTCCCATCGACAGTGTGGGAGGGTTCCATTTTCTCCACACCCCCTCCAGAAGTTATTATTTGTAGACTTTTTTTTAAACATCTTTATTAGAATATAATTGCTTTACAATGGTGTGTTAGTTTCTGCTTTATAACAAAGTGAATCAGTTATACATATACATATATCCCCATATCTCCTCCCTCTTGCGTCTCCCTCCCACCCTCCCTATCCCACCCCTCTAGGTGGTCACAAAGCACCGACCTGATGTCCCTGTGCTATGCGGCTGCTTCCCACTAGCTATCTATTTTACATTTGGTAGTGTATATATGTCCATGCCACTCTCTCACTTCGTCCCACCTTACCCTTCCCCCTCCCCATATCCTCAAGTCCATTCTCTAGTGGGTCTGCATCTTTATTCCAGTCTTGCCCCTAGGTTCTTCATGACTATTTTTTTTGTTTTGTTTTTTAGATTCCATATATATGTGATAGCATACGGTATTTATTTTTCTCTTTCTGACTTACTTCACTCTGCATGACAGACTCTAGGTCCATCCATCTCACTACAAATAACTCAATTTCGTTTCTTTGTATGGCTGAGTAATATTCCATTGCATATATGTGCCACATCTCCTTTATCGATTCATTTGTTGATGGACACTTTGGTTGCTTCCTTGTTCTGGCCATTGTAAATAGAGCTGCAATGAACATTGTGGTAAATGACTCTTTTTGAATTCTGGTTTTTTGAGGGTATATGCCCAGTACTGGGATTGCTGGGTCGTATGGTAGTTCTATTTTTAGTTTTTTAAGGAACCTCCATACTGTTCTCCATAGTGGCTGTATCAATTTACATTCCCACCAACAGTGTAAGAGGGTACCGTTTTCTCCATACCCTCTCCAGCATTTATTGTTTGTAGATTTTTTGATGATGGCCATTCTGACCGGTGTGAGATGATATCTCATTGTAGTTTTGATTTGCATTTCTCTAATGATTAATGATGTTGAGCATTCTTTCATGTGTTTGTTGGCAATCTGTATATCTTCTTTGGAGAAATGTCTATTTATGTCTTCTGCCCATTTTCGGATTGGGTTGTTTGTTTTTTTGATATTGAGCTGCATGAGCTGCTTGTAACTTTTGGAGATTAATCCTTTGTCAGTTGCTTCATTTGTAAATATTTTCTCCCATTCTGAGGGTTGTCTTTTCGTCTTGTTTACGGTTTCCTGTGCACAGCAAAAGCTTTTAAGCTTCATTAGGTCCCATTTGTTTATTTTTGTTTTTACTTCCATTTCTCTAGGAGGTGGGTCAAAAAGGATCTTGCTGCGATTTATGTCACAGAGTGTTCTGCCTATGTTTTCCTCTAAGAGTTTGAGAGACTCTGGCCTTACATTTAGGTCTTTAATCCATTTTGAGTTTATTTTTGTGTATGGTGTTAGGGAGTGTTCTAATTTCATTCTTTTACATGTAGCTGTCCAGTTTTCCCAGCATCACTTATTGAAGAGGCTGTCTTTTCTCCACTGTATATTCTTGCCTCCTTTATCAAAGATAAGGTGACCATATGTGTGTGGGTTTATCTCTTTATAGTCTGAAGTCAGGGAGCCTGATTCCTGCAGCTCCGTTTTTCTTTCTCAAGATTGCTTTGCCTATTCGGGGTCTTTAGTGTTTCCATACAAATTGTGAAATTTTTTGTTCTCGTTCAGTGAAAAATGCCACTGGTAATTTGATAGGGATTGCATTGAATCTGTAGATTGCTTTGGGTAGTATACTCATTTTCACAATGTTGATTCTTCCAATCCAAGAATATGGTATATCTCTCCACCTGTTTGTATCATTAATTTCTTTCATCAGTGTCTTATAATTTTCTGCATACAGGTCTTTTGTCTCCTCAGGTAGGTTTATTCCTAGGTATTTTATTCTTTTTATTGCAATGGTAAATGGGAGTGTTTTCTTAATTTCACTTTCAGATTTTTCATCATTAGTGTATAGGAATGCAAGTGATTTCTGAGCATTAATTTTGTATCCTGCTACTTTACCAAATTCATTGATTAACTCTAGTAGTTTTCTGGTAGCATCTTTAGGATTCTCTATGTATAGTATCATGTCATCTGCAAACAGTGACAGCTTTACTTATTCTTTTCCGATTTGGATTCATTTTATTTCTTTTTCTTCTCTGATTGCTGTGGCTAAAACTTCCAAAACTATGTTGAATAATAGTGGTGAGAGTGGGCAACCTTGTCTTGTTCCTGATCTTAGTGGAAATGGTTTCAGTTTTTCACCATTGAGAACGATGTTTGCTGTGGGTTTGTCATATATGGCCTTTATTATGTTGAGGTAGGTTCCCTCTATGCCCACTTTCTGGAGAGTTTTTATCATAAATGGGTGTTGAATTTTGTCAAAAGCTTTTTCTGCATCTATTGAGATGATCATATGGTTTTTATTCTTCAATTTGTTAATATGGTGTATCACATGGATTGATTTGCGTATATTGAAGAATCCTTGCATTCCTGGGATAAGCCCCACTTGATCATGGTGTATGATCCTTTTAATGTGCTGTTGGATTCTGTTTGCTAGTATTTTGTTGAGGATTTTTGCATCTATGTTCATCAGTGATATTGGCCTGTAGGTTTCTTTCTTTGTAACATCTTTGTCTGGTTTTGGTATCAGGGTGATGGTGACGTCGTAGAATGAGTTTGGGAGTGTTCCTCCCTCTGCTATATTTTGGAAGAGTTTGAGAAGGATAGGTTTTAGCTCTTCTCTAAATGTTTGATAGAATTCGCCTGTGAAGCCATCTGGTCCTGGACTTTTGTTTGTTGGCAGATTTTAAATCACACTTTCAATTTCAGTGCTTGTGATTAGTCTGTTCATATTTTCTGTTTCTTCCTGGTTCAGCCTTGGAAGGTTGTGCATTTCTAAGAATTTGTCCATTTCTTCCAGGTTGTCCATTTTATTGGCATATAGTTGCTTGTAGTAATCTCTCATGATCCTTTGTATTTCTGCAGTGTCAGCTGTTACTTCTTTTTCATTTCTAATGAAAAAGTCTTCTTTCTTTTCTTGATGAGTCTGGCTAATGATTTATCAGTTTTGTTTATCTTCTCAAAGAACCAGCTTTTAATTTTATTGATGTTTGCTATCGTTTCCTTCATTTCTTTTTCATTTATTTCTGATCTTATCTTTATGATTTCTTTCCTTCTGCTAACTTTGCGTTTTTGTTTTTGTTCTTCTTTCTCTAATTGCTTTCGGTGTAAGATTAGGTTGTTTATTTGAGATTTTTCTTGTTTCTGAAGGTAGGATTGTTTTGCTATAAACTTCCCTTTTAGAACTGCTTTTGCTGCATCCCATAGGTTTTGGATCATCGTGTTTTCATTGTGATTTGTTTCTAGGTATTTTTTGATTTCCTCTTTGATTTCTTCCGTGATCTCTTGGTTATTAACTAGTGTATTGTTTAGCCTCCATGCGTTTGTATTTTTTACAGAATTTTTCCTGTAATTGATATCTAGACTCACAGTGTTGTGGTCAGAAAAGATACTTGATACGATTTCAATTTTCTTAAATTTACCAAGGCTTGATTTGTGACCCAAGATATAGTCTATCCTGGAGAATGTTCCATGAGCACTTGAGAAGAAAGTGTATTCTTTTGTTTTTGGATGGAATGTCCTATAAATATCAATTAAGTCCACCTTGTTTAATGTATCATTTAAAGTTTGTGTTTCCTTATTTATTTTCATTTTGAATAATCTGTCCATTGGTGAAAGTGGGGTGTTAAAGTCCCCTACTATGATTGTGTTACTGTCGATTTCCCCTTTTATGGCTGTTAGTATTTGCCTTATGTATTGAGGTGCTCCTATGTTGGGTGCATAAATATTTACAATTGTTATATCTTTTTCTTGGATTGATCCCTTGATCATTATGTAATGTCCTTCTTTGTCTCTTGTAATAGTCTTTGTTTTAAAGTCTATTTTGTCTGATATGAGAATTGCTTTTCCAGCTTTCTTTTGATTTCCATTTGCATGGAATATCTTTTTACATCCCCTCACTTTCAGTCTGTATGTGTCCCTAGGTCTGAAGTGGGTCTCTTGTAGACAGCCTGTATACGGGTCTGGTTTTTGTATCCATTCAGCCAGTCTATGTCTTTTGGTTGGAGCATTTAATCCATTTACATTTAAGGTAATTATCGATATGTTTGTCCCTATTACCATTTTCTTAATTGTTTTGGGTTTGTTATTGTAGGTTTTTTCCTTCTCTTGTGTTTCCTGCCTAGAGAAGTTCCTTTAGCATTTGTTGTAAAGCTGGTTTGGTGGTGCTGAATTCTCTTAGCTTTTGCTTGTCTGTAAAGCTTTTAATTTCTCTGTCAAATCTGAATGAGACCCTTGTTGGGTAGAGTAATTTTGGTTGTAAGTTTTTCCCTTTCATCACTTTAAATATGTCCTTCCACTCCCTTCTGGCCTGCAGAGTTTCTGCTGAAAAATCAGGTGATAACCTTATGGGGATTCCTTTGTATTTTTTTTTGTTTGTTTGTTTTGTTTTTCCCTTGCTGCTTTTAATATTTTTTCTTTGTATTTAATTTTTGTTAGTTTGATTAACATGTGTCTTGGTGTGTTTTTCTTAGGGTTTATCCTGTATGGAACTCTCTGTGCTTCCTGGACTTGATTAAGTTTTTCCTTTCCCATATTAGGGAAGTTTTCAACTATAATCTCTTCAAACATTTTCTCAGTCCTTTTCTTTTTCCCTTCTTCTTCTGGGACCCCTGTAATTCGAATGGTGGTGCGTTTTATGTTGTCCCAGAGGTGTCTGCGACTGTCCTCAATTCTTTTCATTCTTTTTCTTCATTCTGGTCTGTAGTAGTTATTACCACCATTTTATCTTCTATTTTACTTTATCTTAATCCCCTTCCTCAGTTATTCTGCTACTGATCCCTTCTAGAGAATTTTTAATTTCATTTATTGTGTTGTTCATCACTGTTTGTTTGCGCTTTAGTTCTTCTAGGTCCTTGTTAAATGTTTCTTGTATTTTCTCCATTCTATTTCCAAGATTTTGGATCATCTTTACTATCATTATTCTGAATTCTTTTTCAGGTAGACTTCTATTTCCTCTTCATTTGTTAGGTCTGGTGGGTTTTTACCTTGCCCCTTCTTCTGCTGTGTGTTTCTCTGTCTTCTCATTTTGCTTAACTTGTGGTGTTGGAGGTCTCCTTTTCACAGGCTGCAGGTTCATAGTTCCCGTCATTTTTGGTGTCTGCCCCCAGTGGCTAAGGTTGGTTCAGTGGGTTGTGTAGGCTTCCTGGTGGAGGGGACTAGTGCCTGTGTTCTGGTGGATGAGGCTGGATCTTGTCTTTCTGGTGGGCAGGTCCACGTCTGGTGGTGTGTTTTGGTGTGTCTGTGGCCTTATTATGATTTTACACAGCCTGTCTGCTAATGGGTGGGGTTGTGTTCCTGTCTTGCTAGTTGTTTGGCGTAGGGTGTCCAGCACTGTAGCTTGCTGGTCATTGAGTGGACCTGGGTCTTGGTGTTGAGATGGAGATCTCTGGGAGATTTTCGCCATTTGATATTACATGGAACTGGGAGGTCTCTTGTGGACCAGTGCCCTGAACTTGGCTCTCCCACCTCAGAGGCACAGCCCTGACGCCTGGCTGGAGCACCAAGGGCCTGTCATCCACACGGCTCAGAATAAAAGAGAGGGGAAAAAAAAGAAAGAAAGAAAGAAGAGAGCAACCAAACCAAAAAACAAATCCACCAATGATAGCAAGTGCTAAAAACTATACTAAAAAAACCAAAAAAACCCCAAACAAACAAACCAAAACCAGACAAACAGAACTGTAGGATATATGGTAAAAGCAAAGGTATACAGACAAAATCACACACAGAAGCATACACATACACACTCACAAAAAGAGGAAAAGGGGAAAAATATATATATATCGTTGCTCTCAAAGTCCACCTCCTGAATTTGGGATGATTTGTTGTCTATTCAGGTATTCCACAGATGCAGGTACATCAAGTTGTTTGTGGAGCTTTAATCCGCTGCTTCTGAGGCTGCTGGGTGAAATTTCCCTTTCTCTTCTTTGTTCGCACAGCTCCTGGGGTTCAGCTTTGGATTTGGACCCGCCTCTGCGTGTAGGTCGCCTGAGGGCGTCCGTTCTTCGCTCAGACAGAACGGGGTTAAAGGAGCAGCTGCTTCGGGGGCTCTGGCTCACTCAGGCCGGGGGGAGGGAGTGGTACAGAGGAGGCGGGGCGCGCCTGCAGCGTCAGAGGCGTCGTGACGTTGCAGCAGCGTGAGGCACGCCGTGCGTTTTCCCAGGGAAGTTGTCCCCGGATCACGGGAGCCTGGCCGTGGCGGGCTGCACCGGCTCCCGGGAGGGGCGGTGTGGAGAGTGACCTGTGCTTGCACACAGGCTTCTTGGTGGTGGCAGCAGCAGCCTTAGCGTCTCATGCCCGCCTCTGGGGTCCGCGCTGATAGCCACGGCTCGCGCCCGTCTCTGGAGCTCGTTTAGGCGGTGCTCTGAATCCCCTCTCCTCGTGCACCACAAAACAAAGAGGCAAGAAAAAGTCTCTTGCCGGTTCGGCAGCTCCAGACCTTTTGCCGGACTCCCTCCCGGCTAGCTGTGGTGCACTAGCCCCTTCAGGCTGTGTTCACGCCGCCAACCCCAGTCCTCTCCCTGCGATCCGACTGAAGCCCGAGCCTCAGCTCCCAGCCCCGCCCGCCCCAGCGGGTGAGCAGACAAGCCTCTCGGGCTGGTGAGTGCTGCTCGGCGCCGAGCCTCCGTGTGGGAATCTCTCCGCTTTGCCCTCCGCACCCCTGTGGCTGCGCTCTCCTCCGTGGCTCCTAAGCTTCCCCCCTCCGCCACCCGCAGTCTCCACCCACGAAGGGGCTTCCTAGTGTGTGGAAACCTTTCCTCCTTCACAGCTCCCTCCCACTGGTGCAGGTCCCGTCCCTATTCTTTTGTCTCTGTTTTTTCTTTTCTCTTGTGCCCTATCCAGGTACGTGGGGTGTTTCTTGCCTTTTGGGAGGTCTGAGGCCTTCTCCCAGTGCTCAGTAGGTGTTCTGTAGGAGTTGTTCCACATGTAGATGTATTTGTGATGTATTTGTGGGGATGGAGGTGATCTCCACGTCTTACTCTTCTGCCATCTTGAAGCTCCTTCCTATTTGTAGACTTTCTGATGATGGCCAGTTTGACTGGTATGAGGTGATATCTCTTTGTAGGTTTGATTTGTATTTCTCTAATAATTAGCAATGTTGAGCATCTTATCATGTGCCTGTTGGCCATTTGTATGTCTTCTTTGGAGAAATGTCTATTTTGGTCTTCTGCCAGTTTTTTGATTGCATTGTTAGTTTTTTGACATTGAGGTGCATGGACTGTTTGTATATTTGGAAATTAAGCCCTTGTTGGTCACATCGTTTGTAAATATTTTCTCCCAGTCTATAGGTAGTGTTTTCATTTTGTTTATGGTTTCCTTTCTGTGCAAAAGTTGTAAGTTTGATTAGGTCCCATTTGTTTACTTTTGCTTTTATTTCTTTTGTCTTGAGAGACTAATCTGAAAAAATACTGCTACAATTTACATCAGAGTATGTTTTCCTTATGTTCTCTTCTAGGAGTTTTATGGTGCCATGTCTTATATTTAGGGCTTTAAGTCATTTTGAATTTATTTTTGTGTGTTTTGTGAGAGAGTGTTCTAACTTCATTGGTTTAGATGAGCTGTCCAACTTTCCCAACACCACTTGCTGAACAGACTGTCTTTTCTCCATTGAATATTCTTGCTTCCTTTGCTGACAATAGGTGTGTGGGTTTTTTTCTGGGCTCTCTAGTCTGTTCCATTGGTCTGTCTGTTTTTGTGCCAATACTACGCTGTTTTGATTACTGTAACTTTGTACTATAGTCTGAAGTCTGGGAGGGTTATGCCTCCAGCTATGTTCTTTTTCCTCAGGATTACTTTGTAATTTTGATCTTTTGTGGTTCCATATAAATTTTAGGATTATTTGTTCTAGTTCTGTGAAAAATATCATGGGTAATTTGATAGAGATTGCATTAAATCTGTAGATTGCTTTTGGTGGTATGGTCATTTTAACAATGTCAATTCTTCCAATCCAAGAGCATGGGATATCTTTCTATTTCTTTGAATCATCTTCAATTTCCTTTATCCATGTTTTATATTCTCAGCATATATACACATTTTAAGTTATAGGAAATAAAGTTTATTTTGGCAGAGACTGTTAAATCAAATTAAAGTTACATACATTAGTAACATAAATCAACATCCTGAAATTGGTATAAGTGTGACACATTTCTTGTTTTCCCTTGTTTTGCTAAATTACCATAACCTAAATTGCATTATAAAACTGATTTATATATATATATATATATATATATATATATATATATATATATATATATTTAACATCTTCATTGGAGTATAATTGCTTTGCAATGGTGTGTTAGTTTCTGCTGTATAACAAAGTGAGTCAGCTATACATATACATATATCCCTATATCCCCTCCCTCTTGCATCTCCCTCCCACCCTCCATATCCCACCCCTTTAGGTGGTCATAAAAATGATTTTATATTTTGAAAAATGAGCATGAACCTTTCAAATCAACAATGAGTTCATTGCTCTACAGCCACTTCCCCATTACAGAGCCTGATGGTGATGAAGTCCAGGACCCCACACCCATGTTCCTGGTGGGCCATCAGGGACCTGCTCATTGCTGAGGACTCTGAGTTATCCGAGGGAGGTCTGGGGAACCCTGTGAAGCTGTAGGCACTGGGGGAGATATGTAGTGTGCCAGGGACTCAAGAGGAGAAGCATTTCTTTCCAGAGCTCATCCCATCGGCAGCACCTCTCCTGGTGGCTTCCCTCCCTAAGAACAGCACAGGTGACCTCAGGTGCAAGTGTAGTCACGCAGACAAAACCAATCCACAGCCTGTTCTCAGCCTTGGGTCTGACTCGGAGTGAGGAAGGATGTACCCCGCCCCCCCTCCAGGGTTCATTGCTTCTCATGGCTGCCAGGACTCTTGTTCTCAATGGGCCGGGTCTTCCCCTGTCTCTTATTGCTAGCATCTGAGTATTTGTATTTTACTTTATGGTTTCCAATAACCTCAACATGCCAACAACGACTCCTCCACCAGGATTCATGGAGTGGCATGAGAACTACAGAATAACAATGGGCCAGGATGTGTGAGGAACAAGGGCCTCAAATCTCAAGATGAGGATGCCTGTGTATGACGTAAAGATGAATTGAAATCAGTGAATTCAGAGTAGGAGGTCGACAGGACACACCGAAGTGCTTCACTCAAAGTGATGAAGGTGAGATGCACTGGAGGTGCCCGTAGAGGAGGTGGGAAGGAAGGGTCAGGAGGAGAGGGGATTGGCCCAGCCTTATTCCCCTGAGATGGCCCAAGAAAGCTTAAGAGCTCCAGGGCAGGAGAGAAAGCTGGGTGAGGCTTGGGCTCAGAGTGATGACAGGAGGAGTGTCCCGGGACTCCTGAAGGCAGTTCTCCTGCTGGTGACGAGTGATGTCTGTGCAGACCCACTGCCTCATGACCAGGGGTAAGTGTCAGTGTGCAGGAGCTCAGCAGTTGGTCCTGCTTTCTGTTGATGTGAGGCCATGACGATGTGAATACTCTGGCTGGTCCTGCAGGTGATGGGGCCCCTCTCTCCTGGGACACAGGGAGGAAGGCTGGAGATGGTGTCCCCACAGTGTCCCCAGTGGCATTACAGTGGGGGAGCAAACATGGACATCCCCAATATGAAAACGAAGCAAGCAGGTAGCTCATTCAATTGGATGCATTTCTGATCAGGAAATAACAGACTAACAACTTCATCTTCAAGGGCATGTGCATGTTCAATGCAAAGAAACTGAGGATGAAGCCTGAGTCCTCCTTCTTCACCAGAGTCAGAACAGCAGGAGGAAGAGGAGCAAAGCTGGGGTCCCCATTTTCCCGAGGTGCTTCCTGAGGCGGATCCTGCTCAGAGAGGGTAGAGATGGGCACTGGAGACACAGCCATCACAGAGGGGAGGGACAAGGCAGGGCTTCCAGCCACAGAGCACAGAGCACATAGGAGGGTTTCTCCACCACTCAGCAGAAGGCAACTCCTCCCCAGGTGTCCCCATCACACCAGAAGCCATTCAAGCCTTAGGGGCTCCTGTTGAAGATGGTACAGTGTCACTTACCTTCTCAGTATTTCTGAGAACAGGATTATGTCTTGTGTTTATTCAGCATTTGTCTGCCATCTAACGGCAGTTTTGCGATACAACAGTTCATAGAATTTTCAATGCAGAGTCTCAAAGAATATTTATTGACTGTGAGATTTTTTTTAAACATCTTTATTGGAGTATAATTGCTTTAAACTGGTGTGTTACTTTCTGCTTTATAACAAAGTGAACCAGCTCTACATATACATATATCCCCATATCTCCTCCCTCTTGTGTCTCCCTCCCACCCTCCCTATCCCACCCCTCTAGGTGGTCACAAAGCACTGAGCTGATCTCCCTGTGCTATGTGGCTGCTTCCCACTAGCTATCTATTTTACATTTGGTAGTGTATATATGTCAATGCCACTCTCTCACTTTGTCCCAGCTTACTCTTCCCCTCCTGTGTCCTCACGTCTGTTCTCTATGTCTGTGTCTTTACTCCTGCCCTGCCCCTAGGTTCTTCAGAACCTTTTTTTTTTTTTTAGATTCCATATATATGAGTTAGCATACGGTATCTGTTTTTCTCTTTCTGACTTACTTCACCCTGTATGACAGACTCTAGGTCCATCCACCTCACTACAAATAACTCAATTTCGTTTCTTTTTATGGCTGAGTAATATTCCATTGTATTTATGTGCCACGTCTTCTTTATCCATTCATCTGTTGATGGACACTTAGGTTGCTTCCATGTCCTGGCTATTGTAAATAGTGCTGCAATGAACATTGTGGTACATGCCTCTTTTTGAATTATGTTTTTCTCAGGGTATATGCCCAGTAGTGGGATTGCTGGGTCACATGGTATTTCTATTTTTAGTTTTTTAAGGAACCATCATACTGTTCTCCATAGTGGTTGTATCAATTTACATTCCCACCAACAGTGCAAGAGGGCTCCCTTTTCTCCACATCCTCCCCAGCATTTATTGTTTGTAGATTTTTTGATGATGGCCATTCTGACCGGTGTGAGATGATATCTCATTGTAGTCTTGATTTGCATTTCTCTAATGATTAATGATGCTGAGCATTCTTTCATGTGTTTGTTGTCAATCTGTATACTTCTTTGGAGAAATGTCTATTTATGTCTTCTGCCCATTTTTGGATTGGGTTGTTTGTTTTTTTGATATTGAGCTGCATGAGCTGCTTGTAAATTTTGGAGATTAATCCTTTGTCAGTTGCTTCGTTTGCAAATATTTTCTCCCATTCTGAGGGTTGCCTTTTCGTCTTGTTTACAGTTTCCTTTGCTATGCAAAAGCTTTTAAGTTTCATTAGGTCTCATTTGTTTATTTTTGTTTTTATTTTCATTTCTCTAGGAGGCGGGTCAAAAAGGATCTTGCTGTGATTTATGTCATAGAGTGTGCTGCCTATGTTTTCCTCTAAGAGTTTGATAGTGTCTGGCCTTACATTTAGGTCTTTAATCCATTTTGAGCTTATTTTTGTGTATGGTGTTAGGGAGTGTTCTAATTTCATTCTTTTACATGTAGCTGTCCAGTTTTCCCAGCACCACTTAATGAAGAGGCTGTCTTTTCTCCACTGTATATTCTTGCCTCCTTTATCAAAGATAAGGTGACCATATGTGCATGGGTTTATCTCTGGGCTTTCTATACTGTTCTAATGATCTATATTTCTCTTTTTGTGCCAGTACCATACTGTCTTGATGACTGTAGCTTTGTAGTATAGTCTGAAGTCAGGGAGCCTGATTCCTCCATCTGCATTTTTCTTTCTCAAGATTACTTTGGCTATTCGGGGTCTTCTGTGTTTCCCTACAAACTGAAATTTTTGTTCCAGTTCTGTGAAAAATGCCAGTGGTAGTTTGATAGGGATTGCATTGAATCTGTAGATTGCTTTGGGTAGTATAGTCATTTTCACAATGTTGATTCTTCCAATCCAAGAACATGGTATATCTCTCCATCTGTTTGTATCATCTTTAATTTCTTTCACCAGTGTCTTATAATTTTCTGCATACAGGTCTTTTGTCTCCTCAGGTAGGTTTATTCCTAGATATTTTATTCTTTTTGTTGAATGGTAAATGGGAGTGTTTTCTTAATTTCACTTTCAGATTTTTCATCAGTGTATAGGAATGCAAGAGACTTCTGTGCATTAATTTTGTATCCTGCTACTTTACCAAATTCATTGATTAGCTCTAGTAGTTTTCTGGTAGCATCTTTAGGATTCTCTATGTATAGTATCATGTCATCTGCAAACAGTGACACTTTTACTTCTTCTTTTCCAATTTGGATTCCCTTTATTTCTTTTTCTTCTCTGATTGCTGTGGCTAAAACTTCCAAAACTATGTTGAATAATAGTGGTGAGAGTGGGCAACATTGTCTTGTTCCTGATCTTAGTGGAAATGGTTTCAGTGTTTCACACTGAGGACAATGTTGGCTGTGGGTTTGTTATATATGGCCTTTATTGTTGAGGAAAGTTCCCTCTATGCCTACTTTCTGGAAGATTTTTATCATAAATGGGTGTTGAATTTTGTCAAAACCTTTCTCTGCATCTATTGAGATGATTATGTGATTTTTATCCTTCAATTTGTTAATATGGTGTATCACATTGATTGATTTGCATATATTGAAGAATCCTTGTATTCCTGGGTTAAATGCCACTTTATCATGTTGTATGATCCTTTTAATGTGCTGTTGGATTCTGTTTGCTAGTATTTCGTTGAGGATTTTTGCTCTGTGTTTATCAATGATATTGACCTGTAGTTTTCTTTCCTTGTGACATCTTTGGTTTTGGTATCAGGGTGATGGTGACATCGTAGAATGAGTTTGGGAGTGTTCCTCCCTCTGCTATATTTTGGAAGAGTTTGAGAAGGATAGGTTTTAGCTCTTTTCTAAATGTTTGATAGAATTCGCCTGTGAAGCCATCTGGTCCTGGGCTTTTGTTTGTTGGAAGATTTTTAATCACAGTCTCAATTTAAGTGCTTGTGATTGGTCTGTTTATATTTTCTATTTCTTCCTGGTTCAGTCTCGGAAGGTTGTGCTTTTCTAAGAGTTTGTTCATTTCTTCCAGGTTGTCCATTTTATTGGCATATAGTTCCTTGTAATAATCTCTCATGATCCTTTGTATTTCTGCAGTGTCAGTTGTTACTTCTCCTTTTTCATTTCTAATGAAAAAGTCTTCTTTCTTTTCTTGATGAGTCTGGCTAATGGTTTATCAATTTTGTTTATCTTCTCAAAGAAGCAGCTTTTAGTTTTATTGATCTTTGCTATTGTTTCCTTCATTTCTGATCTGATCTTTTTGATTTCTTTCCTTCTGCTAACTTTGGGGGTTTTTTTTGGTTTTTTTTCTCTAATTGCTTTAGCTGTAAGCTTAGGTTGTTTATTTGAGATCATAATTGTTTTTTGTTTCTTCCCCATTACAGTATAAGCTCCATGAGAGTAGGGATCACCTACCCTCATGTAAAAGGGAGGAGGCTGTACCTCACTGGAAATGTCAGAGAAGTGCTGTAGGTCTCTCTCAACTGTAAGAGCTGTCATTCCAACACTCGTCACCACCATACTCCCTCCAGATGCTCCCTCTTTCTATCATTTCAAAAGGAATGCAAGACAACCTTTCATTGACAAATCACATTAATTCCAACTGCTATGGACTGAATTCTGTACTCCCAAAATTCATATGTTGAAGTCTTAATCTCAGTGTGATGGCATATGGAGATGGGAGCTTTGGGAGATAATTAGGTTTAGATACTCTTATAAAAAGAGGAAGAGATACTAGAACTCACTCTCTGCCATGTGAGGACACAGAAAGATGTCTAGCTCTCTGAAAGCCAGGAATAGAGCCTTCACCAGCACCCTAATCTCAGACTCCTAGCCTCCAGAATTGTGAGAGATAAATTTCTGTTGTTAAAAGCACACCCCCCAAAAAAGAAAATATTAGCAAACTGAATTGAATAATACATAAAAGTGATCATACACCATGCTTAAGTGGGATTTATTTCAGGCATACAAGGATAGTTCAATATTTACCAATCAATCAATGTAGTACAACACATTAATAAAAGAAGGATAAAAATCACATGATAATCTCAATAGATGCAGAAAAAGCATTTGAAAAATTCTACACCCATTCATAATAAAACCTCTCATTGAAGATGTTATACAGGGAACATATCTCAACATAATAAAGCCCATTTATGACTAACACACAGCTAATATCATACCCAATGGTGAAAATCTGAAAGCCTTTCCTCTAATATCAGGAACAAGACAAGGATGCCCATTCTCACCACTTGTATTTAACATAGTATTGGATGTCCTAGCCACAGCAAACAGACAAGAGAAAGAAATAAAAGATATACAAATTGGAACGGAAGGAGTAAAACTGTCACTATTTGTAAATGACATGACATCTAATTCTAAATTCTATATCAATTGCAGGTAATTTATGACAAGATACCAGCTGGCAATCAAAGAATTTACTATTTCGTCAAGATAATTAGCCCTTCCATTCATGAAATGATAGTTTTCTACTACATGTTGTGAGACTGGGAGAAATATGTCTGTACATCTGAACTGAGGGAACTAGAGACCACAGTAAAAATCTAGTGATGATTTTCTGATACTTGACATAAAGAAGAATTGAAAAATAATTAGAGGGCTTCCCTGGTGGCGCAGTGGTTGAGAATCTGCCTGCTAATGCAGGGGACATGGGTTCGTGCCCTGGCCTGGGAAGATCCCACATGCCACGGAGCAACTAGGCCCGTGAGCCACAACTACTGAGCCTGCGCGTCTGGAGCCTGTGCTCCACAACAAAAGAGGCCACAATAGTGAGAGGCCCGCGCACCGTGATGAAGAGTAGCCCCCGCTTGCCGCAACTACAGGAAGCCCTAGCACAGAAACGAAGACCCAACATAGTAATCAATCAATCAATCAATAAATCTTTAAAAAAAAAAAAATAATAATAATAATAATTAGAGAAAAGTAGGAGAGGGAACAACTGTTTAAACCAATTCCAGTACTAATGCATGGCCTAGGCATACCTCCAGGTTTTCCAGGACTGCCTGTAAAGGAAGACACCTCAGGGCTGAACAAGAGACATGTGAATTCACCATAATGTCCTTTCCTCAACAACATGGGCTGGGTGTGCTATTTCTTTGTTCCAGACCAATAAACTATTATTCATCCTTTTAGAATAAATGTGGTTCTATTACGTAATCTAGTGGAGAGATTTAAAAACAACCGCTGCCTCAGCCTATTCTAGACTAACTGATTTAAAATCTTTGAGTGGACCTAGGGCATCTGTGTTTAAAACGTCTCCCCCAGGAGGTTTTACACAAAGTAGTGTGGTATTAGGAGTGAGGGTGTGACACCAGATTGTAACTCAAGCCCATGTGAGCAAGGGAAGAGAGCCTGAAATGGTAAATAAGAAGGTTAGTATAAATGGCAGAAATATATGCTGACTTTCTTTTCATTTCTCAGATGTTTAAATAGACATAAAATTACATAGGGCGATAATCTTAATAATATATTGTTGGACTTGAAACATACATATATGTAACATGTATAACAGTAGTAAGCACAAAATGAGGGAAGAAGGAATAGAACTACATAAGTAAGAATAACATTTCTATATCTCAGTGGAATTAAGCTATATAAATCGGAATTATATCCTATGATGTTTAGATCTATATATAAGCTATAGAGGAAAGATTAAGGATATACCTTTTAAAATACAGTGAAAAATTAATAAAACCATACTTAGACAAAATACTTTGAAACTGTAGATTTTGAAGCAAGAAGGGAAGCTATGTGTTGAGGTTGATAATGTCTCCTGCCAACCCCAGTAGCCTTAAGAAGTAGAGTCACTTACCTTTCCAAGACACGTGCCAACTTCTGGACTATTATGACAGAGAGAAATCTTGTCGTATATAATCCACTGTATTTAGAGATTTCTTTGTAACAGCCAATTACATTGCCCTCTGACCCTCCTTGGTACCCCCTTTCAGGTTTTGAGATCATTTCTTTTCACCACTTCGTTTTGAGGGTGTAGCCCTTTGGTATCTTAGTATCCTGTTGCATTCTTTTCCATTTCTCACCACTTTGAGTATGTTTTGGCTTTATCTCCTGTTGCACATCAAAGGGGAAACTCTGGATCACTGGGTATTGTCAATCACATGAGGGTTTAAGATGACTATGGCAATGCTTAACTCCTAGTCTTCCTATTTCACTTTGGTTTTCTCCCAGTACAATCCATAATCTCTTTTTTTAAAATTATTTATTTATTTATTTATTTATTTATTTATTTATTTATTTATGGCTGTGTTGGGTCTTCGTTTCTGTGCGTGGGCTTTCTCTAGTTGTGGTGAGCGGGGGCCACTCTTCATCACGGTGCACGGGCCTCTCACTGTCGCGGCCTCTCTTGTTGCGCAGCACAGGCTCCAGACGCGCAGGCTCAGTAGTTGTGGCTCACGGGCCTAGTTGCTCCGTGGCATGTGGGATCTTCCCAGACCAAGGCTCGAACCCGTGTCCCCTGCATTGGCAGGCAGATACTCAACCACTGCGCCACCAGGGAAGCCCCATAATCTCTTTTAATTTCAATGATGCATTAGTATTGTGAAACAATTTATTAAGTGTCTTAAGATTCATAGTTTGAGGGTTCAGGTCTGCTTGGTTTACATATATATATTTATTTATTTAATTTAATGGAATTGAGACATTTGAATCTTAATTGCACTTGCCATGGCATCCATTATCTTAGAATAGCCAATGATCTTTAATATACTTTATTTTATTATCCAGAAACAGGATCAGATATTTTGTCAATTCAATGATTCTTTCACTTCTATCATACTGTATTATGACATGTAAATGGCATGACCCCTTATTAGGTCAGATATCACTTGGAGCAATACTTTAAATGGAATCTTTTCAATGCATATATTTTCTATACATTTCCAGCTAAAATATATTATTCAGATTTTATCTCAGGTATTGACCATGTCCTGTGAAAATAATGCATTTATTTGTTTGAAACCATTTCTTATGGTAATATAGTATCAAATTTGTCATAACTAAAACAGTATTTAGGTTAATATCCTTACCATTTGAAAGAGAAAGAAAAATCTCATATGATTCTGTACTTTTCCTGTGGTATATGGAGTAAACTTTATGTTCTCATCATTCAGTTTTTGTTGTTTATTTTGTTGTTTATTTTCACTTTTGAAATCATGAAAACCCCCTTTTCACTCAGAAAAAAATGTAATTGAGGCAAATCAAAGCCTTTTGTCACTGAAATCTTATATTTGCTATGAATTTCAAAAAGTCTATTCATGCTCAAAAATAAAACATTTTTACTGAATATTCTTGTTCATAGTCACCCTGAGGACAGCTGTGTAGAATACTTCCTCAAAGATATTAATGGAGGGAATAATGCAAGTAGTAATGATGTAGGAAATTGAGAAAGTGGGGCAATGGCAATTTATCAATATTATCAAATGTTTTACAGTGAAAAGTATACCCTAAACTGGTCATTTCCAATATGCATTAAACTTTCATTTTCATATATCAGTGTCATTTGTCTGGATATTAGACCGAATACATTTAATTGACAAATGCAGACAAGGCAACGAGGATGAGGCTGACTTTCCCTCAGCCTCCCTTTCACATAACTGGTTGCTACAGGACACAGGACCCCCTACCTTCCCCTGCTGCTTCTGCCAGGACCAGGCCGTGCAGCTGATGGTGCCTTAACATATGGTGCCTGAGGTATAGCCGAGACACTCATGGTCCAGAGCACTCAGCTGCAAACTGTTCCCCTGAGATCTCCAACATCTTCCTCTTATACAGATGCAGAGAACCTGTTGTGAGTCCCACAGGGAAGGTGCACTTGGGGCAGCTGGGCAACCCCAGGCAGCGAGGTTTGTGCTCAGGGCTGTACCACTGTGGCAGGAGTTTGTGTACCTTGACAACAGTAATAAACTCCAGCGTCCTCAGCCTCCACCCTGCTGATTTTAAGTGTGAAATCTGTCCCTGACCCACTGCCACTGAATCTGTCTGAGACATCAGAGTCACGGTTAGAAACCTTATAGATCAGTCGTTGTGGAGATTGGCCTGGTTTATGTTGAAACCAATTCAGATAGGTGTTTCCATTACTATGTACGAGGCTCTGACTAGACTTGCAGGAGATGGAGGCAGTCTCTCCAGGGACGACAGACAGGGAGAGTGGAGTCTGGGTCATCACAATGTCCCCACTGGATCCTAAAATCATGACAAAAAGTACCAAGTTCCATGCAAATACCAGCAGCCATTTTTATCATTTCCAATTTCTTATTTATTTTATCTAAAATGCTACTTTGTTTTACTCTCATTATCTGTGCTTTTCATCTATACAGCAAAATTGTACAGTCACAATAATGAACCTGACATCTGCGAAGTGCAAAGAGGCCTCTAAACATCACGTACACCATCCCTACCTCCCTTGTCACAGTCCTGAACAATGACCAGGTACTTGTTTCTTTTGGAAACTTCCTCACTCTCACAGATCTAAACATCCCATGCCAGTCTGCAGGACAAGTCTTACACATCTAACATGCAGACAGACCACACATGGTGAGCAGTGGTGCCCCCAGAGCGCAGCCCCCCATCCTCCTTCTCATCTCCCCTCCATCCTTACCTGGGATGCAAAGTATTAGCAGCCCAAGGAGCTGAGCAGGGAACCCCATTTTCAGAAGTTAGAACTGAGGAGTCCTGATAAGTCAGAGCAAGACTAGAGCTGAGCTTTTATCTGAGACTTGCAGGGGAAGGTCCTCCATGGGGAACAACATGCAAATCCCCTGGGGGGTGCAGCTGTGTGGAAAGAGCCAGGGGGAGGGAGGGAGGGGCTCAACTTTGGACAAAGTGAAATAAAGGTCTTCTGTGTTTAGATGAAAACCAATAGCTAAAGTCCTTACTGCTTGGAATAGTGGGAGGAAGAATCCCACTGTGAAAGTCCAGGTTGATTGCAAGAACACACTGCACATGGCTTGTGGCTCTAAGAAAGCATACGAGACCCTGAAGTGTAGACGTGCGTGTCCAGGGTCAATATCCGGGAGGGGAACAGTCATCTTGCTCTGATTCTTCCAGGCTGATCTAGATAAGAGAACAGCTCCTTCCCCACTAGTACGGACCATCAGAACTTTCTCCAAATAACTGCATAGAGTTAAGCTGGTTCAAGAGCTGTCAGGTAACTGCAGTTCCCAGGTTACCTGTTTAAGAATGTTAGAGGGGCCTTCCCTGGTGGCGCAGTGGTTGAGAATCTGCCTGCCAATGCAGGGGACACTGGTTCGAGCCCTGGTCCGGGAAGATCCCACATGCCGCGGAGCAACTAGGCCCGTGAGCCACAACTACTGAGCCTGCGCGTCTGGAGCCTGTGCTCCGCAACAAGAGAGGCCGCGATAGTGAGAGGCCCGCACACCGCGATGAAGAGTGGCCCCCACTTGCCACAATTAGAGAAAGCCCTCGCACAGAAACGAAGACCCAACACAGACATAAATATAAATAAATAAATAAATAAATAAATAAATAAATAAATAAATAAAAATAAAAAAGAAGAACAGCAAACTTTAAAAAAAAAGAAAAAAAAAAGGAAAAACCCTTCAATTAAAAAAAAAAGAATGTTAGAAACAGGTGTTAGAACTGGTCTTTTCTGGCACCTAGTGAATGGAATTTCAAAGAGCACTTAAGACTAAAGAACCTGACAAGGAAAAAATATGTCTGTCGTTCAGAGAGTTGATAGTTCAGTTTAAGACAATAAGAAAAGGTATAAGAATTTTATGCCTAAGACAGTAAAATGAAATACCTGAAAACCAGTTTTTTCAGTCTGGTGCATATTCTATCATAATTCTATCTATATCTCTATCTCTGTCTCTCTTCATATTTATATATATATATATATGGCATATATATATATATATAAATATATAGGGCAGACTAATCAAAGGATTTTTTGATGAAAAACTTCACTTGGGATGATGGAACAATATGAAAAAAGAATTATTTTATAATATATTTTTCTGAGTGGTGCTTAGAAAGACTCTTCCCCTGTTGACTCTTTCTCATCAAGTAGAACCAGGTCCTGCAGGATTTCCCAATTTTTGTCAGCTCTGTGTGAGAACCTAAGCTCCCACTGCCTGTGTGTTGGAAGCCAGAGCCGTGAGTCTACAGTTCAAAAGAAGATGCAGTTTGTGAGAAGAGCAATGATGGATCCTTTATTTTAATGTCTCAGGGTAGCCTGTGTCTATCATTGACACGTTCCTGAGCCTTTATTTAAGAATGGTCCATATGGAACATGGTTCCAGGCCACCACTGCTCAGAGGGTCAGTCTGTTACACCAGCTTTCATTAAATAGGAAAACAATGTGACTGTTCTCACGTGTCAGCCTGGTGCAGGTCATGGTGAATCGAACGGCTCCTGAAACATAGTGCCAATGTCAAATTGCTTTTGTCCTGAAAATAGAATTTGGAGAAATTGAAAGAGTAGACTTTGTTGTCCTATTCAAGTTTGGGTAATTTCAGTCCAAGTCAGACTTAATTGACCATGAAGACAAATTAACTAGTAAAATACTATGTAAGATTCCACAAGAATGTTTGGTGTGCATATTTTCTGGGAAATACTCAAGAATAAGATTTTGAAGCAATGCTGAAAAGATAACTGAGCGAAAATTATGTTCACCTTTAAACTCAGAACTTTATGGCAATAATATCATTTACTGAGAAAAATCATGGTGTAGAAGGACATGCAGAACTACATTATGTTCTATATCTCACTAGTTAAAATATTATTTCCCTTTTTATTTTATTCTATTTCTTTAAGTTTTTGCTGTCTTTGACCTGGTCTCTTTTATGATGCTAGCAAATAGATTCTGGGTCTTACTTCTGGCTTCTGAAGGTACCAAGACAAATAAGGGTTTCCACTAGGTAGCAGGCTGCTGTCCTGAAGATTCCAGCCCTTTAATTAACCATGCAGTGAAAGAAGTCAAAAGATAAGCATCTGAAAAAACAAACAAATATGAAGCAAAATGGAGAAGGTATTATAAATATTAAAGCTAGTTTTATATGATTCTTTTAACAAGTATTAAATTAAGAATTGTTTTTATGCACTCTTACTGAATGAATTCTGTTCCCCTAAAAATTATAATGAAGTTTTAGACTCTAGGACCTCAGAATGTGACATTATTTGGAAAATATGCATTGTCGATACAATTAGTTAATTAAGATGTGGTCATACTGCAGTATGGTGGGCCTTTAATGAATATGACAGGTGGCCTTACAAGAAGAGGAGAAAGGACACAAAGACAGCAATACACAGAAGAGACCACGTGAAGACAAGTGATTGGACTTATGATACCACTAGTTTGGGAAAACCTGGGGCCACCAGAAGGTGAAAAAAAGGCAAGGAGGGGTCCTTACCTACAGGTTTCAGGGAGGGCCTGGCCTGGACAACACGTTAAATTCATACTTCAAGTCTGCAGTCCTGAGAGAGGATACATTTCTGCTGTTTTAGGCCACCAAATTCCTAGTACTTTCTTACAGAAGCCTTAAGAAACAAATAAACCCAGTAATGAACATGGAAACATAAACTGTGGGAAAAAGAGTGAAAGTGAGAATTCTGTTGTGTTTTCTTTTGTTACAAATCAATTTTCCAGAAACCCCTTTTACAAAATATTCTTTAAGATGGATGAATTTCAAAGAGAATTTGTCTCTTTTGTGAAATTACCAGAAAACTTTTAAAAGTCTCCAATTATTATTTGTTGTATTATGACCAACTGTCCTAAAATATATAGAAAATGTAAAATCTCTTAAAAACTCATTCTTGGTCAGGAAAGTCTTTGAAATATTCCTTTCCTACCTTCAGACAGAAACGATAAGACTTCTGATTCTAAAAGAGGCTCTCTGTCCCATGTATGTGACAAAACCATATTGAGGCCTGTAAACAAAACTAACGAGCAGCCAACACTAGTCACTGCACACCACCCACCAATAATAAGAGCTTTTCAGGGTTGAATGAGTGACCTCCATGACTTCCCGGTGGGGAGCAGACCTCTGTGAGTCTCTAATTTTGACCACAGTCAACTGAATGAGGAAGGTCTTAGTCAGGCAGCTTCGCTGTACTTTTGTCTCTTGTCAGATACTATTAGTTTGATGTCCTTAAAAGTGAAAGCCAGTGTCTGATATTCATGGCCTGGGAAGACTGTCTTGTTGGTGTTTGAGTTTGTTTTCCTGCTGTCCTTTCTCAGTGGGATGGAGACTGTGATACTGTTACACGCTCCGTGCAGGGTGTTCTGTAGACCTTGCCACCCAAACAGCCCAAAGATATGGTGCTTTGGACAAGATTAGAGACACACGGAGGCATGTTCACCTCCTGGATCCAAAGGGATGTTCTCTGTGTTAACAGGAGAGAGTTTGTCCTTAAGGGAGAGTTGAGATCAGCCCACTCAGTAGAGGGAGCTCCCCGGCTGAAGGTGGGCTGGACTGGATCCTGAGCCCTGAGGCACCTGTGATTGGAGCTGGTTACCTTTCAAAACTAACAGCAAATTCTCACCCACCAGCGGGCAAAGTCCATGGGAAAGCATTTTGGCTCATAGGGACCTCAGGAATGGTTCTGTGAATGTATTTATCCCAACTTTATAAGTTTTCTCACACCCTGGAGAAGCAGGTTTGATACCCTGCCTGACTTCTGAATTTTCAAGACCTTACTCTCCATGTTCATGATAGAATCTGTATCTAAATGTTTGACTCATTTTTGTTTCCTTTCTCTTGGAATAAAGATAAAAATCCCATAGTTATGTATAACTGATCAATAAGATGAGTGGGAAAATCATGTGCTGGAGATGAAGACTTTTCTCTGTAAATGTTAAACTATGTTCTGTATCACACTCACACACAGACTAACTGTCTGAGCTTTCACTGCCCTATAAGTTCTTCACCTCCTCTGGGATCTTCACTCAAAGCTCACCCTTGCACTCCAAAGGTGGTCTCCTTACAAGGCATAGCTTTTCTGGATGTTTAATAATTTTTTCCACTGTCTATATGTGAGGTTATTTTGGTTTGACCTTGTAAGAAAATCTAGATCACTTGAGAAGTGGGGAGTGGAGAACAGAAAAAGATTCTGAGCACCAAATGAAAGATTCTAGTCTATTAAATTTTTGTTGAAGCTGCCTTTGGATAAGAGTTTGTATGGTAATCCAAGATCTCAAAGGATATCATTTCCTCCAATTTTTTATATAGATAAGGAGGTGTAACTGAAAAAAATGGAGACTATAAGCTGAGAATTCTCAAATTCAATGTTTTTCTTACATATTCAACAATTTCAGGATTCTAGAAATTCTTATAATTTTGAAAAAGAGATATTCCATATCCTCTGGAAAAAACATCAAATTAAATCACTTAAACTGATATCTAAAATCAACTAAATTCTCTGTAACCAGTCCTTTTCACCTATTGTTAACATAAATGGAAAATTCAGAACATGAAAAACGCAAGGGATGAATGAAGTATTTAGTGGCTGTTCCTTACCTTAGAATAAAAATACACTGCCTGCATCAGTAAGGGAAAATGGTGATTTTCTGCCTTAAGGAAGTATTGGCCTCACGGTAGTGAACTTCATGTCCATTTAGTCACTGTTGACCAAGAGCCAGGGATCACCCAAAGTGCAAATGCTCTTTGAGGAATCAACTGCCCCCATCTTTTAGTGCTTCCAGAAATGTGCATGTTGACTCTTCTAAAGCAATGACTAGACCAAGCAGAGAATAAGGGTCAGATATTAAAAATAAATACATGGGGCTTCCCTGGTGGCACAGTGGTTGGCAGTCTGCCTGCCAATGCAGAGGACACGGGTTCGAGCCCTGGTCTGGGAAGATCTCACATGCCGCGAAGCAACTAGGCCCGTGAGCCACAACTACTGAGCCTGCGCGTGTAGAGCCTGTGCTCCGCAACAAGAGAGGCCGCGATAGTGAGAGGCCCGCGCACCGCGATGAAGAGTGGGCCCCGCTCGCCGCAACTAGAGAAAGCCCTCGCACAGAAACGAAGACCCAACACAGCCAAAAATAAATAATAAATAAATAAATAAATTTATTTAAAAAAATACATTTACTCACATTACATATCCTTATACTGGTCAATTGGGAACATCCTGAACCCACAGATTGGCTCTCTATTCTGGAATCCTCACAGCCTTACGTGAAATACGAGGCCGTTATTAGAAAGCATAGAAATATATTATTCCAGGGAATTGCACCAAAATATTTTATTATTTTATAAATGTAAAGAGGAGAACTCTTTGATTCTATTTTTAAAATAAAGCAAATAATTGCTGGTCACAATTATCCTGAATACTTCTCAACTTACAACACCTTTTTGTTTGGGACTGAATAATAATGTTTCAAGATTCAGTAAAATTGTCTTCATATAAACTAAACTTCTAATGTTGGTCATAACTGGAGTTCGCTACACTCAGAACATGTAGAAAAAAGAAGAGAGAATGAAAAACAGGTTACAAAATTTGTCTCTGTTAACATTTGCAGAGAAAAACGAGAACAGAGAGAGATTTAGAGAGAGAGAGAGGGAGAGAGGAACCATAATATGAATTACCATCCTCCCACCATCAAAATCTTCAAGGTGAGAGGCAAATAAAGACAAACTTAGGACCAGAACTCTCAACAAGATTGACATGTATGTGTATTAAGAATTTGACTTGACTGCCCCCTAGTGTCCTTATTTTTTAACATCTTTATTGGAGTATAATTGCTTTACAATGGTGTGTTAGCTTCTGCTTTAAAACAAAGTGCATCAGCTATACATGTACATATATCCCCATATCTCCTCCCTCTTGCGTCTCCCTCCCACCCTCCCTTATCCCACCCCTCTAGGTGGTCACAAAGCACTGAGCTGATCTCCCTGTGCTATGCGGCTGCTTCCCACTAGCTATCTATTTTACATTTGGTAGTGTATATATGTCCATGCCACTCTTTCACCAGGTGAAAGTAGGTACAAGTACAGATAATAATCTCCATTTAAGCCCTCCTGACTGGAGCACCAGTCCAGAAACCGTGTCAAACCAAGACATCTGAAATGAGTTGGGAACACTTTTGGGGCTGTCGGGTGACATTCTGGTTGTTGCCTGTGGTTGATTTCCCTTTGTTGGAGTTGCTGTCCAGATTATATTTCTGGCACAAAACAGCTGGCACCAAATCACTCGGAAAATTTTTCCCCCATTGGTAAGAGAGTTGTCACGCGTGCCTCATAAACAGGATGGGGATGTACATCCCCTTCCACGGTGTTGAATATGTGTCTTTTTTTTTTTTTTTACATTCACTTTTATTATTTATTTATTTATTTTTTGGAATAAATTTTTAAATTTTTAATTTTATTTATTTTTGGCTGTTTTGGGTGTTCGTTGCTGCATGCGGGCTTTCTCTAGTTGCGGCGAGCGGGGGCTACTCTTCGTTGTGGTGCGAGGGCTTCTCATTGCAGTGGCTTCTCCTGTTGCAGAGCACGGGCTCTAGGTGCACGGGCTTACGTAGTTGTAGCACGCAGGCTCAGTAGTTGTGGCACACGGGCTTAGTTGCTCCACGGCATGTGGGATCTTCCCGGGCCAGGGCTCAAACCCGTGTCCCCTGCATTGCCAGGCAGATTCTTTTTTTTTTTTTTTCACACACACACACTGTATTTTATTTTTGCAAGAGATAAATAAACTGACACCAAGCATTGTAAATGGATGACCACAACAAAAGCAGCAATGATTGCAATTACCAAACACGAAACACACTCTTACTACGTCATAATATTGACATTCAGTCCAGTAATCCTCCACTGTAACAGCTCCTTTACTTTGCAGTGAAAATTGATTTGTATATTTTTTGCCTCTGAGTCCTTGTGGGATTTTTTTTTTTTATTCAAACAGAAAGTCACAAAAATTATAATCATCCTCATCAGTTCTCTCAGTCCCATATAATTAATTTTTTTTATCTTGATCTTTTGTTAGCACTTTTATGAATTCATCAGTTTTCCATTAGAGTTCTGAAAATGCTTCTTCATTCAGTTCAGCAGTATAGTCAGTTATCAGGTACCTGTACTTGCCAGAGTCTTTTCCATGAATTCCTTGACGATGAAACCCTTTTATAGGAACATTTTTGCAAAAGCATCAGAGTACACCCAGAACTGTCTGTAAATGACAAAAGACTTAAAAATGACCACGGTTAAAGATTTGATGATAGTTCATAACAATGCAATTGACAAGGAAATTTAGTTATTTCTGAGATATACATTTTAAAGTAATAACTAGAATTATGACTTATAACATTATACCAGAACATATAAGATTTTTAGAAATTCCATGTAATGTCTGAAACATTTATATTAACATATTTCCATACAAATAACCCAAAGAAAGTTTACTATTAGTTGTTTATTTTGTTTGTTTTTTATACTGCAGGGTCTTATTAGTCATCAGTTTAATACACATCGGTGTATACATGTCAATCCCAATTGCTCAATTCAGCACACCACCATCCCCACCCCACCGTGGTTTTCCCCCCTTGGTGTCCATACATTTGTTCTCTACATCTGTGTCTCAACACCTGCCCTGCAAACCGGTTCATCTGTACCATTTTTCTAGGTTCCACATACATGCGTTAATATACGATATTTGTTTTTCTCTTTCTGACTTACTTCACTCTGTATGACAGTCTCTAGATCCATCCACGTCTCAACAAATGACTCAATTTCGTTCCTTTTTACAGCTGAGTAATATTCCATTGTATATATGTACCACTTCTTCTTTATCCATTCTTCTGTTGATGGGCATTTAGGTTGCTTCCATGACCTGGCTATTGTAAATAGTGCTGCAATGAACATTGGGGTGCATGTGTCTTTTTGAATTATGGTTTTCTCAGGGTATATGCCCAGTAGTGGGATTGCTGGATCATATGGTAATTCTATTTTTAATTTTTTAAGGAACCTCCATACTGTTCTCCATAATGGCTGTATCAATTTACATTCCCACCAACAGTGCAAGAGGGTTCCCTTTTCTCCACACCCTCTCCAGCATTTGTTGTTTGTAGATTTTCTGATGATGCCCATTCTAACTGGTGTGAGGTGATACCTCATTGTAGTTTTGATTTGCATTTCTCTAATAATTAGTGATGCTGAGCAGCTTTTCATGTGCTTCTTGGCCATCTGTATGTCTTCTTTGGAGAAATGTCTATTTAGGTCTTCTGCCCATTTCAGGATTGGGTTGTTTGTTTCTTTAATATTGACCTGCATGAGCTGTTTATATATTTTGGAGATTAATCCTTTGCCCGTTGATTCATTTGCAAATATTTTCTCCCATTCTGAGGGTGGTCTTTTCGTCTTGTTTATAGTTTCCTTTGCTGTGCAAAAGCTTTGAAGTTTCATTAGGTCCCATTTGTTTATTTTTGTTTTTATTTCCACTACTCTAGGAGGTAGATCAAAAAAGATCTTGCTGTGATTTATGTCAAAGAGTGTTCCTCCTATGTTTTCCTCTAAGAGTTTTATAGTGTCCAGTCTTACATTTAGGTCTCTAATCCATTTTGAGTTTATTTTTGTGTATGGTGTTAGGGAGTGTTCTAACTTCATTCTTTTACGTGTAGCTGTCCAGTTTTCCCAGCACCACTAATTGAAGAGATTGTCTTTTCTCCATTGTATATCCTTGCTTCCTTTCTCATAGATTAGTTGACCATATGTGCGTGGGTTTATCTCTGGGCTTTCTATCTTGTTCCATTGATCTATGTTTCTGTTTTTGTGCCAGTACCATGTTGTCTTGATTACTGTAGCTTTGTAGTATAGTCTGAAGTCAGGGAGTCTGATTCCTCCAGCTCCGTTTTTTTCCCTCAAGACTGCTTTGGCTATTTGGGGTCATTTGTGTCTCCATACACATTTTAAGATTATTTGTTCTAGTTCCGTAAAAAATGCCATTGGTAATTTGATAGGGATTGCATTGAATTTGTAGATTGCTTTGGGTAGTATAGTCATTTTCACAATATTGATTCTTCCAATCTAAGAACATGGTATATGTCTCCATCTGTTTGTATCATCTTTAATTTCTTTCATCAGTGTCTTATAGTTTTCTGCGTACAGGTCTTTTGTCTCCCTAGGTAGATTTATTCCTAGGTATTTTATTCTTTTTGTTGCAATGATAAATGGGAGTGTTTCCATAATTTTTGTTTCAGATTTTTCATCATTAGTGTATAGGAATGCAAGAGATTTCTGTGCATTAATTTTGTATCCTGCTACTTTACCAAATTCATTGATTAGCTCTAGTAGTTTTCTGGTGGCATTTTTAGGATTCTGTATGTATAGTATCATGTCATCTGCAAACAGTGACAGTTTTACTTCTTCTTTTCCAATTTGTATTCCTTTTATTTCTTTTTCTTCTCTGATTGCCATGGCTAGGACTTACAAAACTATGTTGAATAATAGAGGTGAGAGTGGACATCCTTGTCTTGTTCCTGATCTTAGAGGAAGTGCTTTCAGTTTTTCACCATTGAGAATGATGTTTGCTGTGGGTTTGTCATATATGACCTTTATTATGTTGAGGTAGGTTCCCTCTATGCCCACTTTCTGGAGAGTTTTTATCATAAATGGGTGTTGAATTTTGTCAAAAGCTTTTTCTGCATCTATTGAGATGATCATATGATTCTTATTCTTCAGTTTGTTAATATGGTGTATCACATTGATTGATTTGCATATATTGAAGAATCCTTGCATCCCTGGGATAAATCCCACTTATCATGGTGTATGATCCTTTTAATGTGCTCTTGGATTCTGTTTGCTAGTATTTTGTTGAGGATTTTTGCATCTATATACATCAGTGATACTGCTCTGTAATTTTCTGTTTTTTGTAGTATCTTTTACTGGTTTTGGTATCAGGGTGATGGTGACCTCATAGACTGAGTTTGGGAGTGTTCCTTCCTCTGCAATTTTTTGGAAGAGTTTGAGAAGGATGGGTGTTAGCGCTTCTCTAAATGTTTGATAGAATTCACCTGTGAAGCCATCTGGTCCTGGACTTTTGTTTGTTGGAAGATTTTTAATCACAGTTTCAATTTCATTGCTTGTGATTGGTCTGATCATAATTTCTGTTTCTTCCTGGTTCAGTCTTGGAAGGTTATACCTTTCTAAGAATTTGTCCATTTCTTCCAGGTTGTCCATTTTATTGGCATAGAGTTGCTTGTCTCTTAGGATGCTTTGTATTTCTGCAGTGTCTGTTGTAATTTCTCCTTTTTCGTTTCTAATTTTATTGATTTGAGTCCTCTCCCTTTTTTTCTTGATGAGTCTGGCTAATGGTTTATCAATTTTGTTTATCTTCTCAAAGAACCAGCTTTTAGTTTTACTGATCTTTGCTATTGGTTTCTTTGTTCCTATTTCATTTACTTCTGCTCTGATCTTTATGATTCTTTTCCTTCTGCTAACTTTGGGTTTTGTTTGTTCTTCTTTCTCTAGTTCCTTTAGGTGTAAGGTTAGATTGTTTACTTGAGATTTTTCTTGTTTTTCTTTTTAATTAATTAATTAATTAATTAATTTTGGCTGTGTTGGGTCTTCGTTTCTGTGTGAGGGCTTTCTCTAGTTGTGGCAAGCGGGGGCCACTCTTCATTGCGGTGTGTGGGCCTCTCACTATCATGGCCTCTCTTGTTGCGGAGCACAGGCTCCAGAAGCGCAGGCTCAGTAGTTGTGGCTCATGGGCCTAGTTGCTCCACGGCATGTGGGATCTTCCCAAACCAGGGCTCGAACCCATGTCCCCTGCATTAGCAGGCAGATTCTCAACCCCTGCGCCACCAGGGAAGCCCTTTTTCTTGTTTCTTGAGGTAGGCTTGTATGGCTATAAACTTCCCTCTTAGAACTGCTTTTGCTGCATCCCATAGGTTTTGGATCATCGTGTTTTCATTGTCATTTGTCTCTAGGTATTTTTTGATTTCCTCTTTGATTTCTTCAGTGATCTCTTCGTTATTTAGTAACGTATTGTTTAGCCTCCATGTGTTTGTGTTTTTTACGTTTTTTCTCCTGTAATTCATTTCTAATCTCATAGCGTTGTTGTCAGAAAAGATACTTGATATGATTTCAATTTTCTTAAATTTACCAAGGCTTGATTTCTGACCCAAGATGTGATCTATCCTGGAGAATGTTCCATGCGCACTTGAGAAGTAAGTGTAATCTGCTGTTTTTGGATGGAATGTCCTATAAATATCAATTAAATCTATCTGGTCTATTGTGTCATTTAAAGCTTCTGTTTCCTTATTTATTTTCATTTTGGATGATCTGTCCATTGGTGTAAGTGGGGTGTTAAAGTCCCCCACTATTATTGTGTTACTGTCGATTTCCTCTTTTATAGCTGTTAGCACTTGTCTTATGTATTGAGGTGCTCCTTTGTTGGGTGCATATATATTTATAATTGCTATATCTTCTTCTTGGATTGATCCCTTGATCATTATGTAGTGTCCTTCCTTGTCTCTTGTAACATTCTTTATTTTAAAGTCTATTTTATCTGCTATGAGTATTGCTACTCCAGCTTTCTTTTGATTTCCATTTGCATGGAATATCTTTTTCCATCCCCTCACTTTCAGTCTGAATGTGTCCCTAGGTCTGAAGTGGGTCTCTTGTCGACAGCATATAGATGGGTCTTGTTTTTGTATCCATTCAGCAAGCCTGTGTCTTTTGGTTGGAGCATTTAATCCATTCACGTTTAAGGTAATTATCGATATGAATGTTCCTATTACCATTTTCTTAATTGTTATGGGTTTGTTTTTGTAGGTCCTTCTCTTGTGTTTCCCACTTAGAGAAGTTCCTTTAGCATTTGTTGTAGAGCTGGTTTGGTGGTGCTGAATTCTCTTAGCTTTTGCTTGTCTGTAAAGCTTTTGATTTCTCCATCAAATCTGAATGAGATCCTTGTTGGGTAGAGTAATCTTGGTTGTAGGTTCTTCCCTTTCATCCCTTTCAGTATATCATGCCACTTCCTTCTGGCTTGTAGAGTTTCTGCTGAGAAATCAGCTGTTAACCTTATGGGAGTTCCCTTGTATGTTATTTGTCGTTTTTCCCTTGCTGCTTTCAATACTTTTTCTTTGTGTTTAATTTTTGCCAATTTGATTACTATGTGTCTCGGCGTGTTTCTCCTTGGGTTTATCCTGTCTGGGACTCACTGCCCTTCCTGGACTTGGGTGGCTATTTCCTTTCCCATGTTAGGGAAGTTTTCGACTATCATCTCTTCAAATATTTTCTCGGGTCCTTTCTCTCTCTCTTCTCCTTCTGGGACCCTTATAATGTGAATGTCATTGTGTTTAATGTTGTCCCAGAGGTCTCTTAGGCTGTCTTCATTTCTTTTCATTCTTTTTTCTTTATTCTGTTCCACAACAGTGAATTCCAACATTCTGTCTTCCAGGCCACTTATCCGTTCTTCTGTCTCAGTTATTCTGCTATTGATTCCTTCTAGTGTAGTTTTCATTTCAGTTATTGTGTTGGTCATCTCTGTTTGTTTGTTCTTTAATTCTTCTAGGTCTTTGTTAAACATTTTTTGTGTCTTCTCGATATTTGCCTCCATTCTTTTTCCAAAGTCCTGGATCATCTTCACTATCATTATTTTGAATTCTTTTTCTGGAAGGTTGCCTATCTCCACTTCATTTAGTTGTTTTTCTGGGGTTTTATCTTGTTCCTTCATCTGGTATATAACCCTCTGCCTTTTCATCTTGTCTATCTTTCTGTGAATGTGGTTTTTGTTCCACAGGCTACAGGAGTGTAGTTCTTCTTGTTTCTGCTGTCTGCCCTCTGGTGGATGAGGCTATCTAAGAGGCTTGTGTAAGTTTCCTGATGGGAGGGACTGGTGGTGGTTAGAGCTGACTGTTGCTCTGGTGGACAGAGCTCAGTAAAACTTTAATCCACTTGTCTGCTGATGGGTGGGGCTGAGTTCCCTCCCTGTTCGTTGTTTGGTCTGAGGCAATCCAACACTGGAGCCTACCTGGGCTCTTTGGTGGGGCTAATGACAGACTCTGGGAGGGTTCACGCCAAGGAGTACTTCCCAGAACTTCTGCTGCCAGTGTCCTTGTCCCCACGGTGAGCCGCAGCCACCCCCTGCCTCTGCAGGAGACCCTCCAACACTAGGAGGTAGGTCTGGTTCAGTATCCCCTGGTGTCACTGCTCCTTCCCCTGGGTCCTGATGCGCACACCATTTTGTGTGTGCCCTCCAAGAGTGGAGTCTGTGTTTCCCCCAGTCCTGTCGAAGTCCTGCAATCAATTCCCACTAGGCTTCAAAGTCTGATTCTCTAGGAATTCCTCCTCCCATGGCCAGACCCCCAGGTTGGGATGCCTGACGTGGGGCTCAGAAACTTTACTCCAGTGGGTGGACTTCTGTGGTATAAGTGTTCTCCAGTCTGTGAGTCACCCACCCAGCAGTTATAGGATTTGATTTTACTGTGATTGCACCCTTCCTACCGTCTCATTGTGGCTTCTCCTTTGTCTTTGGATGTGGGGTATTTTTTTGGTGAGTTCCAGTGTCTTCCTGTCGATGATTGTCCAGCAGCTAGTTGTGATTCTGGAGTTCTCGCAAAAGGGAGTGAGAGCACGTCCTTCTACGCCACCATCTTGGTTCTTCCCCCTGTCTTTTTCTTAATGAAAGGAATTGCCTGACAGCTTCTCTGACTTCTGGACTAAGTATGTGCTAACACTCTGACTGGCCCTGCAGGTGAGGGTGGCCTTTTCCCCTGGAGCCAATGATAGGGAGGCTGGAGACTGTGTCAACATTTCTCCGATGGTATCTGAGATGGGAAAAAACAAAAACAGACAAGTCACCTTGTAATCAGGATCTTATCTAAGTTTTCCCAGCAGATTCGGGATCATTGATCTACACTGAGGTTTAATTATTGTGCTTGTGCAGCAAAGCCCCCAGGAGGAATAAACAACATGGACAACGTGTTCACTGATGTACAGAACCATCTTGAGTTCCTCTCACCTGGGATCCAGATTACTGGGAGGCAGAGAAGCTGAGCTGGAGCTTCCATGGTTCTCTCTTTGTCCTAACAGGTGGATCTTCCCAGAGCACTGATCTGTGTTGATATGGGCTCTGGGCAGCAGGGTGAGCTGGGAGATACATGCAAAGCAGCTGGGGAGGGGGAGCTGGGCTTCCAGCTGCAGAAACCACATGCCTCCTCTCCTCTACACTTGAGCAACCCACTCCCAGGTGGTCATGTCAGAGGAGGCTGTTAGCTCAGCCTGATTAAAGAATTTTTCTCCTGTGGTCACAGAATGTATTTCTTGTGTCCTCTTGCCTCACCAATTCCCTAGACTCAACCAGATGGTGTTTGGCATAATCCTATTGGAAACCAAATAATAGCCTGTGCTCCCATTTCTGTCTTTCTACCCACAATGTGCCTAGATGTCTCCCTTGGTCCATGGTGAGATCAGGTTGAAATTAAACTTGATCATAGTTTTATATTCCAGATTTTCCTTTTATTTGATGCTTAGCAATCACCCTCAAGGACCCTGAAGCAGCTTTATCATTGTTAGAATCAGTAAAGAGTAGCATCCACTTGAGCCCTGCAGTGTGGGTGCAAGGACAATGAGCAGATCTTCCATGTTCATTGATGTGACGTATCAGTACCACAGAGAACAATTCTGCATTAAAAGGAACAGGTTATATCCACACCAACAATATCAATGAAGTTCAAAGAACATATTGATCAAAAGAAGCAAGACATGAAACAGTACATACTATATGATTCCATTTCTGTGAAGTTCAAGAATAGAGAAAACAAAGTCGTAGACTGTAAATCGACATTTCTCCAAAGATATACAGATTGCCCACAAACACATGAAAGGATGCTCAACATCACTAATCATTAGAGAAATGCAAATCAAAACTACAATGAGGTAACACCTCACACCGGTCAGAATGGCCATCATCAAAAAATCTACAAACAGTCAATCCTGGAGAGTGTGTGGAGAAAAGGGAACCCTCTTGCACTGTTGGTGGGAATGTAAATTGATACAGCCACTATGGAGAACAGTATGGAGATTCCTTTAAACACTAAAAGTAGAACTACCATATGACCCAGCAGTTCCACTACTGGGCATGTACCCTGAGAAAACCATAACTCAAAAAGAGTCATGTACCACAATGTTCACTGCAGCACTATTTACAACAGCCAGGACATGGAAGCAATCTAAGAGTCCATTGACAGATGAATGGATAAAGCAGATATGACACATATATACAATGGAATATTACTCAGCCATAAAAAGAAACGAAATTGAGTTATTTATAGTGAGGTGGATGGACCTAGAGTCTGTCATACAGAGTGAAGTAAGTCAGAAAGAGAAAAACAAGTACCATATACTAACACATATATATGGAATCTAAGAAAAAAAATAAAAAGGTTCTGAAGAACCTAGGGGCAAGACAGGAATAAAGACGCAGATGTAGAGAATGGACTTAAGGACATGGGGAGGGGGAAGGTAAGCTGGGACGAAGTGAGAGAGCGGCATTGGCATATATACACTACCAAATGTAAAATAGATAGCTAGTAGGAAGTAGCCGCATAGCACAGGGAGATCAGCTCGGTGTTTTGTGACCACCTAGAGGGGTGAGATAGGGAGTGTGGGAGGGAGACGCAAGAGGGAGGGGATATGGGGATATATGTATACATATAGCTGATTCACTTTGTTATACAGCAGCAACTAACACAACAATGTAAAGCAATTATACTCCAATAAAGGTGTTTAAGAAAAAAAAGAACCAAGAGAACGTTAATGGACATGGGAAAAGTAGCAAGTTTGGCAGAAAGGCAGAAGGCAAGAAAGGCGTGTCATTGGGAAATGCAGTGCCTAGGTTTGTTCTCCAGTTTTTATTAAACTTACCAACGCAGGAAAAAAAAAACTTGGCTCAAAACAAAGTCTTCTGACAATGAGTTGGGAACTCCTTCTGGACTGCCTGGTGCCACTCTGGTTGTTGTCTGGTGGATGATTTCCCTTAGTTGGAGTTGCTGTCCAGATTATATTTGTGGACACTATACAGCTGGCATCAAATGGCAGGAAAAATTTTCCCCCAAAGGTAAAAGAGCTCTCACATGAGCCCCATAAACAAGATGACCATATAAATCCCCTTCCAGAGTGTTGAATGTGTGTCTTTTCCTCAAGGAGAGGAATCACTATGGACTTCCCTGGTGGCACAGTGGTTGAGAATCTGCCTGCCAATGCAGGGGACACAGATTTGATCCCTGGTCCGGGAAGATCCCACATGCTGTGGAGCAACTAAGCCCGTGCGCCACAACTACTGAGCCTGCGCTCTAGAGCCCACGAGCCACAACTACTGAAGCCCACGCTCCTGGGACCTGTGCTCGACAACAAGAGAAGCCACCGCGATGAGAAGCCTGCGCACCGCAATGAAGAGTAGCCCCCGCTCACCGCAACTGGAGAAAGCCTGCGTGCAGCAATGAAGACCCAACGCAGCCAAAAATAAATAAAATTTTAAAAAAGAAAAGAAAAAGAAAGAAAGGAATCACTTGACAGCCTCTCTGACTTCTGGAGTCAACACATTGCACATGTAGGAGGGCTGGTCTGGCACGTGGAACTGGTGACATGGAATCTGCCAGATTTGAGTTGGCCCAGAAAAGCAAAGGTCTCTGCAGCAGGTCCAGCCTGCAGTGCAAGCAGCCCTGCCACCTGGGCCAGTGAGGACACAGAAGACTTGGTCAAAGACATCAACCATCTGGACATAACTGACACTTAGAGAACAGCCTGCTGAACAATAGTAAAACACACCAGGGAACCTAGTGGATGCTCTTGGGAAGACATGGCAGCCTTTCCCTGGAGGGACTGTGGACCATGAGCTCCCTTAGTGAGGAGGAAGGAAGAGGCTCTGGAAGGATGACCTGATGATGCCGGGACACCTTTTCACACAAAAGTGGACCCAATGGCTGTGGCTGAGGCCTTCAAACCTCCTCCTCAAGGCTGGACAGACATTTCCACCTGAGCCCAGCCTGGAGTCAACTTGTCCTCTGGGCACTGCAGCTGCTCCTGCCACCCTGAGGGCAAAGCCTCCTTGGAAAGTTTCTGTTTGAGGTGTTTACACTGTATGTGCAGCGTCTCCAGGCTTCACTCTGGTGATTGTAGCAAGAAGTCAATTGAATTTTGAATAAAATTGTCCTCACTGCGAATATGTGTAGAAATACCTCCTGAAGACTTGTCATTCTTTGTATGTGTTACAAACTCATTAATACAAATCTTTTTAAAAATACTTTCTAATTAAGAATCCAATTTTAATTGCACTTGCTATGAAATCCATTATTTTGGAAAGGAATCATCTCTAAATAGTTTCAATTCCTTAACCAGAAACAGTATTATATTGTCCGGGTGGCCTTGAAAATATTTCATGTCCTTCATATCATGTCAGAGCACATAACTAGAATGCCCATTATTAGCTCAGCAGTATTTTTAGAGCATTTTTTAAAAATGGGATCTATTTGAAGTATTCACTTTCTCTACAAGTATCACTAGCAAACGTGAGTCAGATCCATTTTCAAGAAATGAACATTCATGTGAAAACAAGACATTTATTTATTTATTGAATTTTTCCTTTTTTGAGTAAATAGTAGCAAGTATGTAATATCTAAGAATTATGTGACATGAATCTTCATTGCTACATAGAATGTTGGACACTGTGGAAAGACAGCCACTGGGAAAGTTACAACATAAACAGAGGGTAACATGGAGAACTCATAATTTCATAACATCAGAGAACTGCGGAAAATAAAAGAATTAAATGACCTGAAATAGCAAAGTAAAAAGTAAAAACTTTCCCTAGTTGAGCCAATGTTTACCCAACACTTTGCTCTTCTATATTATTTTCCAAACTTGCATGTGGACAGAAGTTCTGACTTGGCCCAAGTAGAGGAACCTAGCTGGAAAAAGTAAATCCAGCTGAGCTTTGGTTGTAACCCAGGGCAACTTCTTACTGTTACTTATTCAGGCTTTTTCTTTTTTTTCCCAAGGCTACCCAGATCATTCTTAAAATATGTCTGAATCCTCCACACTGGTCTTCATCTCTTCTGCATCTCCTGCTAATTTGTGCCCTTTGGACTTTTCGGTTTCCATGTCACATCCCGTAGCACCTCCCTGACCAACCACACGGCCTCTGCTGGACCACCTCCAGGAGCAAATATATTTTTGGAGACTCTCCTTGGCTGAGTTAGGTTGACAGTGACTGTGTGACATGACCTCAGGTCTCTGCACAGGAACATCACTAAGCCCTGATGATGATGGATTTCAAGCCCTGCTCCCCACACTCATTTCCTGTGACACTTGCTGTGGCCCAGGCACAACCTAGGAAACCAGGCAGACGTCCCTTCCACTCTGTGATTCCATAAGGAACATACTGCGTCTTCTGTCTTGGCTTTTATTATCAACCCTCAACACCACCACCATTTTTAATCCCACCACATAGAAGCCAAAGAGCAACTGTGTGTGTCAACTAGATTCTCTTCATGTTTCCATTCCTGCAGTCTCCCCACACTTTAAAATTCTTAACTTTTGTGAAAAAAAAACCCCTCATATCATTCTGTATTCTTCCAGTGTTCTACAGGGTAAATTCTATGCCCTACAGTTTATTTATTTTTTAATCTCTACTTTTGGAATTTTAATATCTCACATTTTCTTTCTGTGAAAGGTAATTGAGACAAATCAGAGATGTTTAGCATTAGGATATTTTATGGACTATGGATTTACAATTGACTATTTAGACACTCATAACCCCAAAGTCTTACTGATGTTCTCAGCTAACTCTCCCTGAGGACAGCTGTGTAGACTGCTGTCTAGAACATGGCAAACAAGTAGGAAGATATGTAGTAAAAAGGAGAATCAGAAACTGGGGAAAGTGGGGAAAAATATTCTTGAATATTATGACACGTTATCTTAAAAACTATATCAAAAACTGCTAAACCCGTTATGTTGCTATAAATCTGCCTCAGTTGTCCACCTGTTACACTGACTACATTTATTTGACACCTACCTGTACGTGAGGGAGGGAGAAGTAGGATGAGCTTTCACTCACTTCTCCTTCCTCAGGTCTGTTTGCTCAGAGGGCACTTAGACCCGTCCATTCTCCTGCTGGTTCTGTCAGGCAAGGCTCTGCAGCTGATGGGGCCTTAACCTGTGGTGTCTGAGGAGTAGAGGAGGCTTTCATGGTCCAGAGCCCTCAGCTTCAAACTACTCCCCTGATTCTCTAACATCTTCCTCTTACACTGACTCAAGAGAATCTGCCTGCCTGCTCCCCAGACAGTCAACATAAGTGGGCAGCTGGGCCACCCCGAGAGGGGGGTTTGTGTTCAGGGCTGTACCACTGTGGGAGGATCTTCCATGACTTGCTGGCAGTAATAAACTCCAACATCCTCAGCCTCCACCCTGCTGATTTTTAGTGTGAAATCTGTCCCTGACCCACTGCCAGTGAACCTGTCTGGGACCCCAGAGGCTTGGTTGGAAACCTCATAGATCAGAAGCTGTGGAGACTGGCCTGGTTTCTGCAGGTACCAGCTCAAATAAGTGTCTCCATCACTATCTAGGAGGCTCTGACTGGATCTGCAGGAGATGGAGGCTGGGTCTCCAGGGATGACAGACAGGGAGAGTGGAGTCTGAGTCAGCACAATATCCCCATTGGATCCTAAAATAATGAAAGAAAACAACAAAGTTCTGGACAAAATTTATGAAACAGTTTCAGAATTTTTCTTCTGTTATTGACGTCAGGCTAATCTTTTTTCTTTTTCTTTTTGATTCCAAAGACTACCCAAAATATCCAATTTCACAACGAACCCAAGATTTACAATGCAAAGAGGTCTCTAGAAGTCATGTACACTTGACCACTCTTTCTATGCCACCATCTTCACCAGAGGACAGACACCTCTTGTTCTTTCCGGATTCATCCTTATTCTCATATCACTAAACATCACATGTCTTTTGCAGAGGGTATGGTATGCATCTAACATGTGGACAAAGACACATGAAAAGCAGTTTTGCTCCCAGAGCTCACCCCCTCATTCTCCTTCTCATCTCCCCTCCATCCTTACCTGGGACCCAGAGCATGAGGAAACCCAGGAGCTGAGCAGGGAACCTCATTTTCAGAAGCTGGAATTGAGGAGTCCTGATAAGTCAAAGCAAGACTGGAGCTGAGCTTTTATCTCAGACTTGCAGGGGAAGGTCCTCCCTGGGGAACAACATGCAAATCCCCTGGCAGGGGGACAGCTGTGTGGAAAGAGCCAGGGGGAGGGAGGGAGGGGCTCAACTTTGAGCAGAGTGAAACAAAGGTCTTCTGTGTTTAGGTGAAAACCAATAGCTAAAGGCCATATTGCTTGGAATAGCGGGTAGAAGAACCCCACTGTGAAAGTCTAGATTGATTACAAGAACCCAGTGCATATGGCCTGCAGCTCTAAGAAAGCATCAGAGACCCTGAGGTATAGACATACATGTCCAGGGTCAATATCTGAGAGGGGAACAGTCATCTTGCTCTGATTCTTCCAGGCTGATCTAGATAAGAGAACAGCTCCTTCCCCACTAGTACGGATCACCAGAATTTTCTCCAAATAACGCCATGGAGTTGAGCTGGTTCAAGAGCTGTCAGGTAAGTGCAGTTCCCAGGTTATCTGTTTAAGAATGTTAGAAACAGGTGTTAGAATTGGTCTTGCCCTGGCAACTAGTGAATTAAATTTCAAAGAGAACTTAAGTCCAAAGAAATTGACAGGGAAAAAAATTAATATATCTGTTGTGCAGAGAGTTAATAGTTCAGTTTAAGACCATAAAAAAATTTATAAGAATTTTACGCCTCAGGCAGTAAAATGAAATACCTGAAACCCAGTTGTTTCAATGTAGTGCATATTCTATCATAATTCTATCTGTGTCTTTGTCTCTGTGTCTCTGTCTGTCTCTCTCTCTCTCTATATATATATTACATATATACACACATATATTTTATATATATATATATAGTCAAAGTAGTTCTTTAGGAAAAAAACTCACTTGAGATGATGGGACAATATGAAAAAAGTATGACTTTGCATTATTTTTTTCTGAGGGATGTTTAGAAAGACTCTTCCCCGGTTGACTATTTCTCATCAAGTTGAACTAGGTTCTGCAGGGTTTCCGGTTCTGTCAGCTCTGTATGAGGACCTAAGGTTCTCACTGCTTATATGTTGGGAGCCACAGCCATGAGTCTGCATTTCAAAAGGAGATGCTGTTTGTGAGAAGAGCAATGACTGGATCCTTTATTTTAATGTCTCAGGGTGGCCTGTGTCTATTATTGACACATTCCACATTCCTGGGCTTTTATTTAAAAATGGTCATCATGGAACAGCGTTCCAGACCACCACTACTCAGGTCGTCAGTCTGTCACACTAGCTTTCATTAAATAGGAAAACAACATGACTATTCTCACGTGTTAGCCTGGTGCAGGTCATGTTGATATACAATGGAGAAAATACAGTCTCTTCAATAAGTGGTGCTGGGAAAACTGGACAGCTACATGTAAAAGAATGAAATTAGATAACTCCCTAACACCATACACAAAAATAAACTCAAAATGGATAAAAGACCTCAGTGTAAGACCGGACACTATAAAACTCTTAGAGGAAAACATAGGCAGAACACTCTTTGACATAAATCACAGCAAGATCTTTTTTGACCCACCTCCTAGAGTAATGGAAATAAAAACAAAAATAAACAAATGGGACCTAATCAAGCTTAAAAGCACAGCAAAGGAAACTATAAACAAGATGAAAACACAACCCTCAGAATGGGAGAAAATATTTGCAAACGAATCAACGGACAAAGGATTAATCTCCAAAATATATAAACAGCTCATGCAGCTCAATATTAAAAAAACAAACAACCCAATCAAAAAAGACCTAACTAGACATTTCTCCAAAGAAGACATAGAGATGGTCAAGAGGCATGTGAAAAGCTGCTCAACATCACTAATTATTAGAGAGATGCACATCAAAACTATAATGAGGTATCACCTCACACCGGTTAGAATGGGCATCATCAGAAAACCTACAAACAACAGATGTTAGAGAGGGTGTGGAGAAAAGGGAACCCTCTTGCACTGTTGGTGGGAATGTAAATTGATACAGCCACTATGGAGAACAGTATTGAGATTCCTTTAAAAACTAAAAATAAAATTACCATATGACCCAGCAATCTCACTACTGGGTATAGACCCAGAGAAAACCATATTTCAAAAAGACACATGCACCCCAATGTTCATTGCAACACTATTTACAATAGCCAGGTCATGGAAGCAACCTAAATGCACATCAACAGACGAATGGATAAAGAAGAAGTGGTACATATATACAATGGAATATTACTCAGCCATGAAAAGGAATGAAAATTGCATCATTTCTAGAGACGTGAATGGATCTAGAGACTGTCATGCAGAGTGAAGTAAGTCAGAAAGAGAAAAACAAATATTGTATATTGACGCATATATGTGGAACCTAGAAAAATGGTACAGATGAACCAGTTTGCAGGGCAGAAATAGAGACACATTTGTAGAGAACAAATGTATGGACACCAAAGGGGGAAAGTGGCAGGGAGGGGTGGTGGTAGTGGGATGAATTGGGAGATTGGGATTGACATGTATACACTAATATGTATAAAGTAGGTAACTAATAAGAAACTGCTGTATAAAAATCGAAAAAAGAATGAGCTATAGGCCATGACAAATTACTGGAAATGTACTTGTGCAGATCTTACTCACATTACATAACCTCATCCTGGTTAACTGGGAGCATCTTCAACCCGCAGATTGGCTCTCTATTCTGGAATCTCACAAACTATGTGAAGTGTGAAGCTTTTTATTAGAAAGTATAGAAATCTATTATTCCAGCTAACTGTGCCAAAATAATTTATTATTTTATAAATATGATGAGAAGAAGTCTTTGATTCTATTATAAAAAATAAAGCAAATAATTGCTGGTCACAATAACCCTGATTATGCCCCTAAACATACAATGCCTTTTCGTTTGGGACTGAATAATAATGTTTCAAGATTCAATAAAACTATTTGTTTTTGTATAAGCTAAATCTCTAGTGTTGGTCATAACAGGAGTTCACTACACTCAGAACATGTAGAAAAAAAGAGAGAGAATGAAAAACATGTTACAAAAAGTGTCTCCATTAATATTTGCAGAGAAAAAAAGAGAACAGTGAGAGATTTAGAGAGAGAGAAGGAGAGAGGAAGCATAATATGAATTACCATTCTCCCACCATCAAAATCTTCAAGGTGATAGGCAAATAAAGACAAACTTCGGACCAGAACTTGCAACAGGATAGACATGTATGTGTATTAAGAATTTGAATTGACTGCCACCTGGTGTGCTTTTGACACAAGGACCAGGTCGAAGTAGGTACAAGTACAGATAATAATTTCCATTTAAGCCCTCCTAACTCCACCACCAATCCAGAAATTGTGTCAAAACAAAGTTATCTGAAATGAGTTGGGGACAATCTTTGGGCTGCCTGGTGACATTCTGGATGTTGTCCGGTAGATGATTTCACTTAGTTGGACATGCTGTACAGATTGTACTGGGCATGAAACAGCTGGCACCAAATTGCAAGAAAAATTTTCCCCCGATGGTAAGAGAGCTCTCATGTGTCCCATAAATAGGATGAAGATGGACATCCCCTTCCGAGTGTTGAACATGTGTCTTTTTCTTAAAGAAAGGAATTGCCTGACAGCTTCTCTGACTTCTGGCATCAACACATTCCACGTGTAGGAGGGCTGGTCTGGCTCATGGACCAGGTGACATGGAATCTGCCAGATTTGGGTGGGCCCAGAAAAGCAAAGGGCTCTGCAGCAGGTCCAGCCTGCAGTGCAAGCAGCCCTGCCACTGGAGCCAGTGAGGACACAGAAGACTTGGTCAAAGACATCAACCATCTGGACATAACTGACGCTTAGAGAACAGCCTGCTGAACAATAGTAAAACACACCAGGGAACCTAGTGGATGCTCTTGGGAAGACATGGCAGCCTTTCCCTGGAGGGACTGTGGGGCCTGAGCTCCCCTGGTGGAGAGGAAGGAAAAGGCTGTGGGAGGCTGTCCTGGTAATGCCCTGACATCTGTTTACACAGAAGAGGTGCCCAGTGGCTATGACTGAGGACTTTATGGTCTCTTTCTCAAGGCTCCAAGGCCATTTCCACTTGAGCCCATCCTGGGGTTAGCTTGTCCTCTGGGCAGTGCAGCTACTCCTGCCACCCTGAGAAGCTGAGCCTCCTTGGGAAGTTTGTATTTGGATCCTTATTCACTGTGCAGGGTCCAGTGAGTATTCTGCCCACAGAATTATGTTCAGCGTCTCCAGGCTCCTTGCTGGTGATTGTAGCAAGAAGTCAATTGAATTTTGGATCAGATTTTTTCGACTGTGAATATGTCTAGAAATACCTCCTGAAGACTTGCGGTCTTTGTATGTGTTACAAACCTCTTAATGTCGACAATTTCTTTTAACTTTCTAATTAAGAATCCAATTTTAATTGCATTTGCTATGAAATCCATTATGTTGAAAAGGAATCATCTCTCATAAGTTTTATTCCCTTAACCAGAAGCAGTATTATATTATCCAGGTGGATTTGAAATTATTTAATGTAATTCATACCTTGTCAGAGCACGTGACTATCATGCCCATGATTAGTTCAAAAGTATTTTTAGAGCATTTTTTAAAATGGGATCTATTTGAAGTATTCACTTTCTATACAACTATCACTAGAAAATGTGAGTCAGATCCACTTTCAGGAACTGAACTTTCATGTGAGCCCAAGACATTTATTTATTGTTTGAATTTTTTGTTTTTATGAGAATAGAGTACCAAGTTTGTAAGCTCCAAAAATTATTTAGGTTAAAAATATGACATGAATCTCCATGTACAGCAACAATGATTGTTGTACAATTTGGAAATCCAGTGCACTGCAAAGGTTACAAATAATCAAAGGGTAAAGTGGAGAATTCGTATTTTTATAACATCAGAGAGCAATGGAAAATATAAGAATTACATGACCTGAAATAACAAAGTAGAAAGATCCCTTTCTAGTTGAGCCAATGTTTACCCAACACTTTGCTCTTCCATATTATTTTCCAAAATTACATGTGGACAGAAGTTCTGACTTGGCCCAAGTAGAGGAACCCAGCTGGAAACAGTGAATCCAGCTGAGCTTTGGCTGTCCCACAGGGAAACTTCTTTCACAAGGGGACATTGCTGAAGTCTGAATCTGCAGGCAGGCTAGGGATGCTGGGTTAGAAAACAGAAATCTCCTACTTATTCAGACTTTTGTTCTCAAGGCTGCCCGGAGCATCCTTAACGTATGTCTGAATGCTCCACACTGGTCTCCATCTCCTCGGCATCTGCTGTTCTGCACCCTTTGGGTCTTTCAGTTTCCATGTCACTGCCTGTAGCACCTCCCCAACCCAACCTCATGGCCTCTGCTGGACCACCTTCAGGAGCAAATAAATTTCTGGAGACTCTCCTCGGCTGAGTTAGGTTGACAGTGACTGTGTGACATGACCTCAGGTCTCTGCACAGGAACATCACTAAACCCTTGGTCATGACAAATCTCAAGCCCTGCTCCCCACACTCATTTCCTGTGACACTTGCAGTGGCCCAGGCACAACCCAGGAAAACCAGGCAGACGTCCCTTCCACTCTGTGATTCCATAAGGAACATACTGGGTCTTCTCTCCAGGTTGTTCTTATCAATCTTAAACACCACCACCATTTTTAATCCCACCACATAGAAGCCAAAGAGCAGATTATGTGCAATTGTGTGTGTCGACTAGATTCCCTTCCTGCTTCCATTCCTGCAGTCTTCCCACACTTTAAAATTCTTAGCTTTTGAGAAAAAGAACCTTTCATATTTCTGTATTCTTCCAGTGTTCTATGAAGTAAATTCTATGCTCTAAACCTTCCAGTTTATGTGTTGTTTTGTTTTGTTTTTAAATCCCAACTTTTGGAATTTAAAGACTCACATTTTCTTTCTGTGAAAGGTAACTGAGACAACTCAGAGATGCTTAGCATTAGGATATTGTGTCTGTCATGAATTTACAAAGAATGTTTGGACACTCTTAACCCAAAATATTTACTAAGTTTTTTCAACTTACTCCCCATGAGGGTAGCTTGTAAAGACTATGATACGGCACATGTTAAAATAATAGGAACCTATATAGTAAAAAGGAGAATCAGAAAGTGGGGAAAGTGGGAAAAATTAATTTTGAATATTATACATCTTGTCTTCTTAAACATATACTAAAAACTGCTAAATCCCAATATGTATTTACTTGTTTTGCTACGACCTTCCTCAATTGCCTAAATTTATTTGACACCTAACAGTACACGACGGAGGGAGAAGTAGGATGAGCTTTCACTCATCTCTCCTTTCTCAGGTCTGTTTGCTCAGAGGGCACTTAGACCTGTCCATTCTCCTGCTGGTTCTGTCACACAAGTCTGTGCAGCTTATGGGGACTTAACCTGTGGTGTCTGAGGTGTAGCTGAGGCTCTCATGTTCCAGAGCCCTCAGCTTTATCCTCTTCCCCTAGTTACCTAACTTCTTCTTCTTACACAGACTCAGAGAATCTGCCTGCCTGCTCCCCAGACAGTCAACACATCTGGGCAGCGGGGTCACCAGCAGAGGGGGATTTATGTTAAGCGCTGTACCACTGTGGGAGGACGTTGTATAATTTGCTGACAGTAATAAATTGCAGCATCCTCAGCCTCCACTGTGCTGATTTTGAGGGTGAAATCTGTCCCTGACCCACTGCCAGTGAACCACTCTGGGACCCCAGAGGCCCGGTTGGAAGCTCCATAGATCAGGAGCTGTGGAGACCGACCTGGATTCTGCAGGTACCAGCTCAAATAAGTGTATCCATCACTATGTAGGAGGCTCTGACTGGATCTGCAGGAGATGGAGGCCGGGTCTCCAGGGATGACAGACAGGGAGAGTGGAGTCTGGGTCAGCACAATATCCCCACTGGATCCTAAAATAGAGAAAAGTACAAGATTATGGACAAAAAAAATTTTTTTTAAAGAAATATGTGCTGTGCTAGTCTTTTTTTTTTTTTTTTTAACTTTTTTGGGTTTATTTATTTATTTATGGCTGTGTTGGGTCTTCGTTTCTGTGCGAGGGCTTTCTCTAGTTGCGGCGAGCGCGGGCCACTCTTCATCGCGGTGCGCGGGCCTCTCACTGTCGCGGCCTCTCTTGTTGCGGAGCACAGGCTCCAGACGCGCAGGCTCAGTAACTGTGGCTCACGGGCCTAGTTGCTCCGCGGCATGTGGGATCTTCCCAGACCAGGGCTCGAACCCGTGTCCCCTGCATTGGCAGGCAGATTCTCAACCACTGCGCCACCAGGGAAGCCCGAGATAATTATGGACAAAATTTATAAACCACTTTCAGAATTTTCCTTTTGTTATTTACTTCAGGCTAAATCATTTTTTAAATTCTGATTAATATCTCAAATATCCAATTTCAAAAAGAACCCAAGATTTGCAAGGTAAAAAGAGGTCTCTGGAGGTCATATTCCTTTGTCCACACTTTCTTTGTCACAGTCTTCACCAGAGCACAGGTACTTGTTTCTTTTGGACTCTTTCTCATTCTCATATTGCTAAACATCACAGGCCCTTTACAGAGGGTAATGTGTGCATCTAACACATGGACAGATACACATGAAAAGCAGTGGTGCCCCCAGAGCTCACCCTCCCACCCTCCTTCTCATCTCCCCTCCGTCCTTACCTGGGACCCAGAACATGAGGAACCCCAGGAGCTGAGCAGGGAACCTCATTTTCAGAAGCTGGAATTGAGGAGTCCTGATAAGTCAAAGCAAGACTGGAGCTGAGCTTTTATCTCACACTTGCAGGGGAAGGTCCTCCCTCAGGAACAACATGCAAATTCCATGGGGGGGGGGGTGCAGCTGTGTGGAAAGAGCCAGGGGGAGAGAGGGAGGGGCTCAACTTTGAGCAAAGTGAAATAAAGGCCTTCTGTGTTTGGAATAAAATGAACACCTAAAATCCATACTTCTTGGAATAGTGGGAAGAAGAATTCCACTGTGAAAGTCCGGATTGACTGCAAGAACCCAGTGTACATGGCCTGCGGCTCTAAGAAAGCATCGGAGACCCTGAGGTGTAGACATGTGTGTCCAGGGTCAGTATCCGGGAGGGGAACGGTCATCTTGCTCTGATTCTTCCAGCTGATCTAGATAAGAGAACAGCTCCTTCCCTGCTAATAGTGACCATCAGAACTTTCTCCAAATAACGTCATGGAGTTGAGCTGGTTCAAGAGCTGTCAGGTAAGTGCAGTTTCCAGGTTACCCGTTTAAGAATGTTAGAAACAGGTGTTAGAATTGGTCTTTTCCTGAGACTTCGTGAATTATATTTCAAAGACCACTTAAATAACAAGAACTTGACAGTAAAATGAAATACCTGAAAACCAGTTGTTTTATTCTGGTGAATAATCTATCATAGTTCTATGTCTCTCTCTGTCTCTGTCTCTGTCCCTCTCTCTCTCTGTCTCTGTCTCTCTGTCTCTCTCTCTATATATATATGTTTTGTACATACACACACACACACACACACACACACATATATATATACACATATATATGTCAGGTTAATCAAAGGAAAAAATTCACTTGGGATGATGGAATATAATGAAAAAACAACGATTTTATATTATTTTTTCTGAGTGGTGCTTAGAAAAACTCATCTCCTGTTGACTCTTTCTCACCTAGTAGAACCAGGCCCTGCAGGGTTTCCTGGGTCTTGTCAGCTCTGTGTGAGGACCTATGGTTCTCACTGGCCTATATGTTGGAAGCCACAGCCATGAGTCTACATTTCAAAAGGAGATGCTCTTTCTGAGAAAAGCAATGACTGGATCCTTTATTTTAATGTCTCAGTGTAGCCTGTGTCTATCATTGACACATTCCTGGGTTTTTATTTAAGAATGGTCATTACGGAACACAGTTCCAGACCACCACTGCTCAGGGCATCAGTCTGTCACACCAGCTTTCATTAAATAGGAAAACAACACAACTATTCTCACGTGTCAGCCTGGTGCAGGTCATGTTGAATTGAACAGCTTCTGAAACATAGTGCCAATGTCAAATTGCTTTTGTCTTGAAAATAAAACCTTGGAGAAATTGAAAAAGTTGACTTTGCCATCTTATTAAAGTTTGGATAGTTTAAATCCAAAGTCAGACTTAATTGACGAAGACAAATTAACTAATACGATACTATGTAAGATTCCACAAGAACATCTGGTCTGAATATTCTCTGGGAAATATTCAAGAATAAAATCTTGAAACAATGCTGAAAAAATAACTGAGCAAAAGTTATGTTCATCTTTAAACTCTGAACCCTATGGCAATAATCTCATTAATGGAGATAAGCCATGGTGTAGAGGTACAGGTAGAATTACACATGTTCCATATTTCACTGTTCAAAATATTATTTACTCTTTCATTTTAACTATTTCTTAAAGTTTTTGCTTTCCTTGACCTGTTTTTCTTTTCTTTTCTTTTTTTTTTAATGATGGTAGCAAAAAGATTCTGTGTTTTACTCCTGGCTTATGAAGGTACCCAGACAAATAGGTGTTTCTACTAGGTAGCAGGCTGCTATCCTGAAATTCCAGCCCTCTAATCAACCATGTAGTGAAAGAAGTCAAAAGATAAGCACTTGAAAGAAATACAAACAAATATGAAGCAAAATGGAGAAATTATTATAAATATTAAAGCTACTTTTATAGGAATCTTTTAACATGTTTTAACTTAAGAGCTGTTTTTATGCTCTATTATTAGTTCAATACTGTTTCCCTAAACTTATATTGAAGTTTTAGCCCCCAGAACCTCAGAATATGACATTATTTGGAAAATATTCATTTTAGATAAAATTAGGTTAATTAGGATGTGGCTATACTGTAGTATCGTTGGCCTTTTTATAATTGAAATATAGTTAATATAAAATATCATGTTAGTTTCAGGTGCACAGCACAGTGACATATATATATATATGAAACTCTTCCCTTATAGGTTATAACAAAATATTGAGTACAGCTCCCCGAGCTATACAGTAGATCCTTGTAGGTTATCTATTTTATATAAAGTAGTGTGCGTATGTTAATCCCAACCTCAGTTTATCCCTTACCCCACCCCCCTTTCCCCTTTGGTAACCATTAAGTTGTTTTTTTTTTAATTTTTATTGGAATATAGTTGATTTACAATGTGTTAGTTTCAGGTGTATAGCAAAGTGAATCAGTTATACATATATATATATATGTATATCCACTCTTTTTAAAATTCTTTTCCCATATAGGTCATTACAGAGTATTGAGTAGAGTTCCCTGTGCTATACAGTAGATCCTTATTAGTTTTCTATTTTATATATAGTAGTGTGCATGTGTCAAAACCAGTCTCCCAATTTATCCCTGCCTTCCCCCTTTTCCACCCTGGTAACCACAGGTTTGCTTTCTATATCCATGACTCTATTTCTGTTTTGTAAATAAGTTCATTTGTACCATTTTTTGAGGTTCCACATATAAGCAATATTATATGATATTTGTCTTTCTCCGTCTGAATTACTTCACTTAGTATAATAATCTCTAGGTCCATCCATGTTGATGCAAATGACATTATTTCATTCTTTTTTATGACTAAGTAATGTTCCATTGTATATATGTACCACTTCTTCTTTATCCATTACTCTCTTGATGGGCATTTAGGTTGCTTCCATGTCCTGGCTATTGTAAACACTGCTGCAATGAACACTGGGGTGCATGTATCTTTTTGGATTATGGTTTTCTCTGGATATATGCCCAGGAGTGGGGTTGCTGGATCACATGGTAGTTCTCTGTTTAGTTTTTTAAGGAACCTCCATACTGTTCTCCATAATGGTTGTACTAATTTACTTTCCCACCAAAAGTGTAGGAGGGTTCCCTTTTCTCTACACTCTCTCCAGTATTTATTGTTTGTAGACTTTTTTGATGATAGCCATTCTGACTGGTGTGAGGTGATAACTTGTAGTTTTGATTTGGATTTCTCTGATAATTAGTGATGTTGAGTATGTTTTCATGTGCTTTTTGGCCATCTGTATGTCTTCCTTCGAAAAATGTCTATTTAGATCTTCTGCCCATTTTTTGATTGGGACGTTTGTTTTTTTGACATAGAACTGCATGAGTAGTTTGAATATTTTGGAGATTAATCTCTTGTCATTCGCTTCATTTGCAAATATTGTCTCCCATTCTGAGGGTTGTCTTTTTGTTTTGTTGATGGTTTCCTTTGCTGTGCAGAAGCTTTTAAGTTTCATTAGGTCCCATTTGTTTATTTTTGTTTTTATTTTCATTATTCTAGGAGATGGATCAAAAAAGATAGTGCAATTTATGTCAAAGAGTGAACTGCCTATGTTTTCCTCTACGAGTTTTATAGTATCTGGTCTTACATTTAGGTCATTAATCAATTTTGAGTTTATTTTTCTGTTTGGTGTTAGAGAATGTTCTAGTATTATTCTTTTCCATGTAGCTGTCCAGTTTTCCCAGGACCACTTATTGAAGATACTGTCTTTTCTTCATTGTATGTTCTTGCCTCCTTTGTCATAGATTAATTGACCATAGTTGCATAGGTTTATTTCTGGGCTTTCTATCCTGTCCCACTGATCTATGTGTCTGGTTTTTTAATGCCAGTACCATACTGTTTTGATGACTGTAACTTTGTAGTATAGTCTGAAGTCAGGGAGCCTAATTCCTCCAGCTCCATGTTTTTCTTTCTGAAGGTTGCTTTGGCTATTCGGGGTCTTTTACGTTTGTTAAACTTATAATTAATACTTAAAGTTATAAGGCAATTATGGTAGATCAGAAAATATGTTACTCCAATTGAGACTGCAGTCTAATTCATCATGTCTTGAATCAAGTTGGGTCTTGGGTCTCACTTTGACAAACAGAATGTGATGACAGGAACCCTGTGCCAGTTCTGGAGTCTAGGTCTCAAGTGCCTTGCAGCTTCCACCTTCCCTCCTGGATATAAGAAAGCTGATCTAGCTTATTGGAGGATGAGAGGCCATGTGGAAGAGAACTGAGGCCCCTCAGCCAACAGCCAACATTGACCACCAGATATGTGGTCAGTGAACCAAGCTCACTGCTCTGAGACTACCAGCCCTGCAGGGAATGGGACGGGCTCTGCAGGACACAGGAAAGGACGGTGAAGGCTGGGTTTACACACAGTGCCTGTGGTCTGGTGACAGCTTTTCAGTAATTATTCCCTTCTTGATAAGAAATGCCCTGATCACTGGAAACTGAGATTCTCATCTATCTAAATTTAGGAATTCCCTAGCATTCAAAGCAGAGTTAGACATTTTTCAAAGTTTGGCAAAGCCTAGAAAACAGAGGCATAAAAAAGGAGTTCAGTCTGCCCCTTGGAGCTTGCCCCTTGGGTGATTCTTGTGGGAGCCTCACCCCTGGCTCTGGAGACAAGGGGAAGAATGGTCCTGTGATGCTCTAAGGAAGAGGGAAAGAGCATGAGCAGTGAACACTGCCCCATCTGCTGCCTGGAAAAGCTAATAGTCTTCCCCACCTCCTTCCCTCAAAATCCCTTCTGCTCGTTAAAAATAAAGAAAAGAAAAATCTCTGGAAAAGAGATTTTACGGTAGAAAAAATGCACATGAAACGTCACAGGCTACAGTGAGGGATGTATTTATTTTGTGGAATAATATTGATGACTTTCAGTAGAAATGATAATATATGGCTAATAATATCTTCCATAGCATCCTCATTCTAAAATATTCAAGGATGCATAAAATAGACCAGCTGGGTACCCTTCACACACACAAAATATATATATACATACACACAAACACACACACTTCGTGGTGCATCATCTGGCTAACCCTCACAACACCCCTTTACATGTGTAGTGATCTATTTCACAGATAGAGTAGAGTTCATCAGAGCGCATGTGTGGTTTGACCAATGTCACATGGTCAGCGGGTGCTGGGCTGGGATTCAAAGTCAGATCTGTGTGACATTAAATCTGTTCCTTCCATGAGGCCACATCCATCCCATAAATGAGCTCATGGCCTATAAAGTAGGAGAAAAGACAAAACCAGAAGGACCTTGTTAGATTACAGCTCCCTGCGGCTCCTGCCCCACACCATGCTGACCTTCACCTTAAACTCAGCCCTCAGCGGTTTCTCCTATAAAGCACAACTCTCTCCAAACCTTTGCAAACTCCCAGTGACATTATTCCAGATTGTGAGAAGAGGCACTTCTTGCATTGCCTCGATTGCTTCCTCATCTCCACGTTTCCTTCCCATTTCTCCACCTCTGTCTCTCCCTGTTAAGATTGTGTCCTATAAGGAAATTCAACCTCCCCAGGTAATCCAGCATAAGATAAAAATAAAGAAAAAAGATAACAACAACATCTCCCTTTTCACATGTGCTTTGGGAGCTAACCCCAGGCTCTCAGATACCCAGTTTGTACAAGAGCTAAGCAAGGCATCTTATCCAAGAGACTTTTCTCCCTAAGAGAAATTCTGCTTCTCCTGCAGTAAAATGTTCTCCATCTCTTATCAAAATTGACACCAAATGATAACAAGTCAGAAATGTTTGGGAGAACAGAGACTATCTATCCACCCAGAGAGGCAGTAGATGGTCCCTCTCCTCATATAACTTCCCTGCTATAAAAAATTACCATGACCTTATTGGCTTCAAATAATTGAAGCTTATTATCTTGCAGTTCTGTGAGTGGGAAGTCTGGCTGGGTCTCCCTGGTTGGCAATCAGTGGCGGACAGCACTATGTTCCTTGTGGCAGCTAAAGGGAATGACTTGTTCCCAGCCTTTTCCAGCTTTTAGATGCCACTCTCTTTCCTTGGCCCATGGCCTTTTCCTCACATCACTCTGGCCTTTCTTTCCATCATCATTTCTCCTCTCTATAACTCTAACCCTCCAGCATCCCTATTATAAAGACCCCTGTGATTACTTAGCACCACCTCACCAGGTAATCCAGCGTAATATCCCCTTCGATCTTTAACTTAATCACAGCTGCGAAGATCCTTTTGCCATAGAAGGTGACATTCACAAGTTCCAGAGATTTGGATGTGGACATCTTTGGCAACTGCAGGGTGGCATAATTCAGATCATCAACCCCTCTAATATTGCCAGAACCTAAATTAGTTCTCCCCTAAACGAAAATCTTAAAGCACATGGCTAGGAGGAGGAGAGAACGGGTAGCAATACACAGATATGTGAAGCCATAAAGCTGGGAGGAATCTGAGACTCAGGGGCCCTCTGGTCTGCGGGTCTTAGGGGTTGAGAGACTTGTTCCATGACCTCTAATGAGGAATTCACAGGGCATAACTGTTTGTGCAGAGGTTCCTCTGATTTAGTGCCACAGAAGAAAAAATTTGCTGCTTAAACCTAATCTAAGAGAGATTGGTAAGGGGAAATTAAATGTTTCCTAAGTTTTCCTATTCATCAATAAAGGAGAAATGGAAAAAATTCAGAGCAGAGATGCCTTCCAAGAATAAGAACTTGCCTATGGTCAGGCTGAGTCGCCCAGCAGCAAGGGTGTCCATGCAGGCAGCATATGTGAGAGGTGCAGGGAACACTGCCAGGGGAGGAGGGAAGTGAGACAGGGAAGAGAAGATAGACCGTGACAGCACACATCAGCAGGCCTGTTGTTGTTGAGGTTGACTGGACCTCAACCCCACCGTGGAAACAAGGTGAATGTCCCTGAGTTATTCCACCTGAGATGTGAGGGTGCTGAGGTATTTACACACCTCCTTCTGTCAGTCACTGATTGAGGGCTGTCCTAGGAGGTGCTCATTCCAGGCCCTCTGGCCTGCGACGCATGCAGGCACAGCTGCTTCCCCCTTATTCAGAGTGAGCAGTGAGGCACAGATGGGGGTTTAGGAAGTCAGCAGAGGCGCACGGAAGTGGAAAGCCTGAGGGTACCAACAGCAACTGCTACATCCACCTAGAAGAGAATGTGTATTTTCAGTCAGGAGCTCCATGTGAGCTGCATCTCTCTGGTACAGGATACTGGCTGCCTAGTGACAAGCAGGTTCCTTAGAAACTCAGGCCCTAAGGCAGCAGGAGTTTTTTTTGCACAGGCTGCACCACTGTGGTTTGGCTACCTGCAGTCATGCCTGCAGTAACACCGCCCGGAGTCCCCAGGCTCCAGGGCGCTGATGCTAAAGGCTTAGTAGGTTCTACTGCCCCTGCTGCTGTGCTGGGCTGGGACAGGAGGGGCCAAGGTACAGACGTGAGATATAAAGGGCTCAAACCTTTGTCCAAGTTTTATTCGGATCCAGATATTTCTCTGTGTACATTGGCACTGGCTTGATAGGAAATGGTGACTCTCTGTCCTTGTGTCTGGGCATCTGGGTCAGGATGATGTCTCCACTCACTGCTAAAAATTAAAATAGAAAAGTGGCATTCATGGTGCACAGCAGGGGACATGCACAGAGCATGCATGTTCACTTAAGAGAGAGGGTTTACTAATCTGGTCTCTCCCCACAGCCTCCCTGCTGACCTGCTCTCCAGAAAGCCAGGTTCCAGAGGAGTCTGCAGTAACATCCTGGTAGGAAGTGCTCAGAGACTGGGGAGTGCATCAGACCCATACAGAGAGACTGGGCAGAGGGGGTGCTGGTGCAGCAGAGAGGGGAGGGATGCAAAAGAAGAGGCACCAAAGAAAGGATTCAGATAGCCCTCTGTGGCTGTGGGGTTTCTGATCTGAGATGGGGGCTGGAACCCTTGTAAAGAAAACAAATATTTAGGAGGGAACTTTTCTATCCTAACCACACTTGGAGAAAAAGGTAACAACTAGCTCTCCTGTGATACTTTTCTTCTTAGCCAGCCCAGAATCACACAAGATGTTAGATTTCAACAGCTACAGAGTAGATTGACTGTAAGTGGGAAACACCTGAAGTTTAGAAGATGTTAGTACAAGTGGTATAAACTCTTCAGGAATTCCAATGCTCGTCTGTTATTTTATCCTATTGATCACCAACCCATCTGCTTTCTTTCTTTTTTTTTGTTTTAAATGTATTTATTTTATTTATTTATGTTTGGCTGCATTGGGTCTTTGCCACTGCATGTGGGCTTTCTCTAGTTGCGGCGAACAAGGACCACTCTTCACTGCAGTGTGCGGGCTTCTCATTCTGGTGGCTTTTCTTGTTGTGGAGCACAGGCTCTAGGCACATGGGCTCAGTAGTTGTGGCTCATGGGCTCTAGAGCGCAGGCTCAGTAATTGTGGCTCAGGCTCAGTAATTGTGGCTCAAGGGCCCAGTTGCTCCGCGGCATGTGGGATCTTCCCAGACCAGGGCTCGAACTCGTGTCCCCTGCATTGGCAGGCGGATTCTTAACCACTGTGGCCACCAGGGAAGTCCCCCCATCTGCTTTCTGAATGGGGTCTCACTTTCAAGTTCACACACACCCCTGGGTAAAGCCTATTTCATCCAGAGGGATCCATCCAACCTCCACTGAGGGACCTGACAGCCATTGTTTCGGGGACCATGTGGAGACATCGATCAAGAGAGATCCCGGCCTGCAGGACAAGCAGGCATGTCCACTGTTGAAATGGACTTCCTGATGAGCGCCAACTCAGATCCCAGAGGCTCTTTGACCAGTGGCCTCACCTTCCAGCTCCTAAGGCTGTGGCCGTAGGTCTGGGGTTTAAGTTCTTTCTTCCCACATGCATAGCCCCTCTCAGAATTCACTCTGGACTCCTCCATGCTTTGAATGCTAAATACAGAACCATCTTCCTGTTTCCCATCCCAGGAATCGAGCATTAATTTTTCTTTGTAAATCCTCAAATTGCACCCTGATAGGAAATAGCAGGATGAGTCAGCATCTCCCCTGCAGGAACAGCTGAGAATGGAGGGAAAACCTGGAACACAATTTTGGTGTTGAGGAGACTCATATAATCCATAGACTTGGTCTTTTCCAACTTTTCCTGTTTCTTGACCACAATTCTATTTGAATGACCCCTGGAGGATGGAGGGATTAAGGAGAACAAGAGGCTGTTTCGTACTAAAGTTATAAAAAGAGAAATAAAGATAAGGGAAGAGTAGAATTCATGAACTCTTCAAAGTGGTTTGGGTTTCTCTAGCCATGGTCATAGCATGACATGCCTGGGAGAGCATTACTTATTATGGTTTCCTGCCTTTATGCCTCCAAATCCCCACCAGCACTCACACACGTTGATAATGACTCTCCTCTACTAAAGAGTAGATCTAAGGTCCCGCCAGCCTCTTCCTTTTACCTGCCTTTTCTGTATAAATTAGAATAAATTTAGAAGCAAATTAAAAAATGATAACAGAAGTTAAGCAATAACAAGAAGCCTGAAGTTTGGAGCTTGTAGAGTTGATGCAGCAGCTCAGTGACAGCAGAAACGACCTGGTTTCTTTCTATATATTTGCTTTGCCACCTTCACCTCATTGGTTTTTCAATCTTGGGCTTAATGCCTCATGGACTCAAGAGGGCTGCAATGGCTCTGAGCATCATGTTCTCTCATAACTCTTCCAGGAATAAAGGCAAGGCTTTGCTCTTCACCTCTTGTCTCCCCACCCCCAATCCCTGCTCCTCCCCTGAGGCTGAGAGAGGTCCCCTGTCCTCACCTGACACAGCACTCTCCCCAGTGAACCTGATAGGAAATAAAACTAACTAACTAACTAACTAACTAACTAACTAAGATTCTCTCCTTGTCCAAACTCTACTCAGGCTCCCCTGAACCCTTCTTCAAATAGGCCCTGATTTTGTTTTGTTTTGTTTTTGTTTTTCTGCAAAAACTCTTTTTTGATTGAAGTATAGTTAATTTACAATGCTGTTAGTTTCAAGTGTACAGCAAAGTGATTCAGTTATACATATATATATTCTTTTTCAGATTCATTTCCATTATAGGTTATTACATGGTATTGAGTATAGTTCCCTGTGCTATACAGACTTTTGGATTCCATGTTTGTCTCTGCATGATCCAATTTTAGCAAGAATCCTGTTAATTTAGCAAGAATGCCCCATCCTCCATCCCCAGTACCTAATCAGGTTCCTCATCTTCCACCATCCCCCAGGTGATGTCTTCATCAAGACTCCTTCAACAAGACTCCTGTTAGGGTGATTTAGCCAGACCATCCCATCCCCTTATCCCTGATGTTTCCTCTTAGTAATTTTTCATCCACAGCGTTTGTAGCCACACTTCTTGGCTACAAACTCTCACTTGTCCATGCTGTCTATATTCAGAACTGAACCTCTGTACTGAGGTCTCTTTTCCCCTATTGCAATTGTCCTGGACAAAACCTGTTTTTACTACTTAACTACTGCCCAGTTCTGATTCTTCTTTAACAAAACATGGGTGATGAAAGAAAAATTCATGAAAACAAGACATGGGTGATGAAAGGAAAATTGGTGAAACTTATAAAGCCAACTGTCCGGAGTGTGCCTCTTGTAGAAGTGAGAATTTCCAGGTCCAAAGCGATTTTGAGGTAATAATCTGAACCCCAGGGATATCCTTCTATTTGAGCAGTTCTCGTAATCACATAGGTTGTGTGAACCCACGTACAGACAGAGAAAGAAAAGCAACTCTTGGGTCCCCAGACCAAGGTTGTATGAGAACTCTTCCTTGTCCCCATGCCATCAAGTGACAGAAACCTATCCAGAATCCAATAGTCAGAGTTCAAACCTTAACTTAGAAAGGAAGGAATGTTCCAGATATAACAGAAAGGGATTCAAGAAGATTTGCTGCATCAGAGCCAAGAGAGTCATTAGAAAGAGCTATACCAGGTTTTTTTAAAAAAATAGGAAGTGTAATATACATATATGTATATGTATATATATATATATATATTTAAAATTTTTATTGGAGTATAGTTGCTTTACAATGTTGTGTTAGTTTCTACTGTACAGCAAAGTGAATCAGCTATACATATACCTATATCCCCTCTTTTTTGGATTTCTTTCCTGTTTAGGCCACCACAGAGCATTGAGTGGAGTTCGCTGAGTTATACTGTAGATTATCATTAGTTATTTTATACGTAGTATCAATAGTGTATATATGTCAGTACCAATCTCCCAACTCATCCCACCTCCCCCTTTTTCCCTTGGTATCCATAAGTTTGTTCTCTACATCTGTGTCTCTATTTCTTCTTTGCAAATAAGATCGTCTGTACCATTTTTCTAGATTCCACATATATTCGTTAATATACGATATTTGATTTTTTCTTTCTGACTTACTTCACTCTATGCCAGTTTTTCAAATGCAACATTGAAACATACTATAAGAAAAGAAGGATGCTTACCAAATACAGACAGAACATATTCTGGAAGAAAGCATCACCTGAGAAATAGAATGATCCCTCACCAACATGTTGACCTGTGAAAGTACTTAATAAAGATAAATTCCATAAAATGAGACCCCCCAAAGTTGAGATGAATTAGTTAATAAAATTGAGTGGAAACGGAGATTTCAGAGCTGAGGAGACAAATTGAGACCTAAACCAGCAGGATCAAAGAAGGATTTCTTTAGTCTACACAGTTCATACCCAACTAGAAGCTAAGGGGTATGGGAAGGGCTATTTGGACTCCTCCTACTCATCCTTGCTGGCCCAGCTGGCCAGGTATCAGCCTCAGGCAGATAACAGCACAGATGTGGAGACTCAGATGAGCTTGCTGTATCCTGCTGCTCTGGGTCTTGCATGAGGAAAGAGTATGGTAGATTCTAAGAGAAGAGGAAGTGCCCCCAACCATTCTCTGGTCTCAGAAGAAGAGTGTCTCTCCACCATTTCTCCTCCAGATCCACCTTATCCACTGTCCCCCTTTTTGCAGCATCTTCAACCTTCCCCTCACTGACCTCTCCTCCTAAGCTAATCAAAATGCTCAAATACCAGCCTGCTTTCCTTGGATTTGTGATTCCCTGTGGCTACCACACTTTCCTTTCTTTCTCTCCCTTTACTTTCTAAGTTAAGAGCATTGCTCAACATCATTAATTATCAGAGAAATGCAAATCAAAACTACAGTGAGGTATCACCTCACATGGTCAGAATGGCCATCATCAAAAAATCTACAAACAATAAATGCTGGAGAGGGTGTGGAGAAAAGGGAACCCTCCTAAACCGTTGGTGGGAATGTAAATTAGTACAGCCACTATGGAGATATGGAAGTTCCTTTAAAAAATAAATATAGAGCTACCATAGGATCCAGCAATCCCACTCTTGGGCATATATCTGGAGAAAACCATAATTTGAAGAGATACATGCACCAAAATGTTCATTGCAGCACCTTTTACAATACCCAGATGTGGAAGCAACCTAAATGTCTATCGACAGAGGAATCGGTAAAGAAGATGTGGTACATATATACAACGAAATATTACTCAACCATGAAAAAGAACGAAACAATGCCATTTGCAGCAACATGGGTGGACCTAGAGATTGTCATACTGAATGAAGTAAGTCAGACAAAGACAAATATCATATGATATCACTTATATGTGAAATCTAAAACAAAGTGGTACAAATGAAACTATTTACAAAACAGAAATAGACCCACAGATATAGAAAAAACTTATGGTTACCAAGGGGGAAAGGGGAGGGGAGAGATAAATTGGGATGGACATATACACACTACTGTACATAAAATAGATAACTGATAAGGACCTGCTGTACAGCACAGGGAGCTCTACTGAATACGCTGTAATGACCTCTATGGGAATAAAATCTAAAAACGAGTGGATGTAACTGATTCACTTTGCTGTACAGCAGAAACTAACACAACATTGTAAATCAACTATGCTCCAATAAAAATTAATTTAAATATATATATATATATATATATATATATATATATATATATATGGAAAAAAAGAGCATTTTTTGAAAGAGTTTTCTACACTGACTGCCTCCAATTCCTCACCATCCTCTCACTCTTCAAGCTGCTACTGAATGTCGCCCTCACCACTTCACTGAAACTGCAAAATCACCGTTGCCAAGCCCTCAGTGGCCACGCAACCACCAATTCCAACGTCTTAACCCTTCCCTTACCTGCTCCGCTTGCAGCATCAGACACTGTTACTCATCCCCCCCCTTCAAATGCTCCCCTTTTGTTTGTGTGAGTCTCTTCTCTCTTAACTCTCCTCCTTCCTCTCTGATGGCTCTACCTGTCTTTTGCTGAATACATTTTTCTGCTCTCCCTTTAAATGTCGGCACGTCTGGACTCTCTCCTCAGCTCTCTTTCTTTCTTCCTCTGCCCAGTCGACTTGCATACGTGAAAGCTCCATTAAATATAGAGTGTGCTTGTGATCCAGCGAAGGATCCACCTGGGACTCTGTGTAGGAACCCATGATCCTCCAAAATTAACCTCAGCCCTGCTGTTCCCAGGGAAACTGCGGCCTGGGAAAAGTCTCCCATTATGATTTATTAATACCCAATAGAAATGATCTTTGTGAAGAATAAGGTCACTGAGGTGGGATTCTGGTCCTCTGGAATCCTGTCTTGCCAGAAGTTACATGAGCTTTTCAGAGTTTAAAGGTATGAGAAATGAATGCACAACTCATTTTGTGAGACCCTACCTCTGAGGAGCACCTCTGCAGCCCAGGTGAGAATGAGGTGTCAGGAGCCCCGCTGAGGTTTCCTCATGCTGGTGGAAGCGGGGGGTGGAGGGGAGGGGAAGGGGCTGGTGCTCAGGTCATTTTCCATGGGAAGGACCATAAGACTCTGGGGCAACATTTGTTTTCAGATTGTATGAGTCCCAATACAACATCAGGAGAAGAAGTTGAGTTGGGGGAAGTTGGGGGTGGGGTGTAGCTAGGAAAACTGCACAATGCATACATGCAGGTAGCAGCTTATTTATATGATGCTCAGATTGTTCACAAGGAAGGACTCCTAATGCCTACCCTCCTTGCTCCACACACACACACACACACACACACACTCACACTCACACACACACCCCTCAGGTCCAGAAAGAGTGGTGAGGAGGAAACTAGACAGAGTTGCAGCATCTGGAGTAGGGCTGGGCCCTAAGGAAGCATCAACCATGGCATTTGGAAACGAGAGTTCTCTTCTAAGCTCAGTTCCTAACGTCTGTATGGCCTTGCTCAAGTCACTTCCTTCTTATGAAACTTGCTTTGCTCCTTTGTAAATGAGGAAATTGAACTATGTACTCGCTAGGATTCCTCCTAGTTCTTCATCTCATGAGTCTATGAATATAAATTAAGCAACATTAATGCTTGTGTTTGGAGAAGTTGCACTTACCCACTTTGACCACTAGAGGAAGACATGCGATCGTTACAAAGGCTGGGTTTTTAATTTATTTTTTTATTTTCTATTTGGTCACTGTAAGGTACTCTTTCCCTGCACTTAAAGGCAAAGAATTTCTTGGATTTTTCCATTTTCCTCATCAGTTGTGATTATCAGAGAAGGTCAGAAAGAGTCACCTTTTCAATTTAACAATAATTTATCAGCAAAACCTCCTAGAGAATGCATTTAAGAAGGAATGTTCAAAGATAATCCCTTTAAGCCTGGTATTGGCTAATTATGACTACAACATTCTTTAAGCATTACTTACATGATATTCATTTAAAAATGACTAGAAATCTGCATATTCTGTTCATCTCAGCATTATTTATATTAGGGAAAAATTAAATACTAGCCAAGAATTCAAAAAAAGAATGGTGAGGGGAAAGCATATGGTTCTTTTAAATAGTAATACTCACTAAAACTGATAATAGTAACTAAAAATAATGACATAAGAAAAACGTATATTGTTGAGTGAAAAAATCAAGATAATTTAAAAATTATTATTACATTTCAATCTTGACTATAAACATATAAAGAAAGATAGGAAAGAAATCAACCAAAATTTGAGAGAGTTTATCCTTGTTCATGGGATTATCAGTTGTTGTCATTTTTCTCTTTTTAATGTTATATGACTTTCAAATTCTTCAGTATGGACTGGTATTACTCTTGTATTTTAAAACAAATATGAAAAAAAAAAAAACCTGCCATGAACTTTCCAGTAGATTTAACTGATCAACCATATCTGTATTTCTGGCATCAGCAAACAATGAACACACCCTTGGCACCATCCATTTCTTGGCTTTACTTTAAAAATGCCTGTGATGAAAGACTTCTACTTCCCTCGTACCTCCTACTGTATAGTTGGTTAGTTCTGATTATGACAACATTCCAGATACAAAGCCAAACTCTGCCTTTTTGAATTTCCACCCATCAGTCTGATTCTGCCTCCTGCCGCAAAGGCCATGACAGGACTTCACAAGTTTAAGGCAAGCTCACAGGACTCCTTGGTCCTGCAAGTGTTCTCTTGTCCAAGCTGAATAGCCACCATTGATTCCTTCATTCTGTTAATATTTAAGGGTCAGAAATTGTGCCAGATCCTGACATTTAGCAAAGAGCAGAGCTCAGGGTCTAACATAATAAACCATAAACCAGCTGTGTTACCATCAGTGTCACATGTTTGATAGGAGTAAGCAGGGGCCCTGGGCCACGCGTGAAAAGGCATCTCCTTGGACTTGAGAGGTTAGGAAGGCTGCTCCAAAGAAACATCTTCTCAGCTGAGAGCTGAAAAGAGTGAGATAGGAAAACGGTAAGAGTTGGGATGTGGGGAGGAGAGCTCTAGGGCTTTAGGAGAACATAGCAGGAAGACGATGTGCAGGGACCCAGAGGGGAGAGAGCTGGGGCTTTGGGAGAGCATACTTCTCCATCCCCTCAGTCTTCATGAAGTCTCTGCTTTGTCAGGGTTACCCCATCTTATAAGCTATTTGAGGACAAAGATTGTTTTATTAAAATTTTTATTCTCTCTTTTGTCTATCCAAAACATCCAGCCCAGTGCATGGAACATAGTAAACCACAACGAGTTTTTGTTGGATGAGTGAATAAATAAACATGACAACACTCATACAGCCTGATAAGCACAGAGTAGCACAACAATGTAATCTGCCTCAGTCAAAACATGGGTCTTCAATTTTTTATTTCTTTTTTACTATAGAGATCAACACTCAGTGATCGCTTAGACCTTTGAGATGCCGTAAAAGGTATAGTCACCCTCGTGGACTCAGTTTTCACCCATTAAGTCACTATTGATCAACCCATGATATAATTCTCCATCTTTCTTTCTTTTCTTCCATTTCAGTTAGTTCATTTATGTGTCCCAGGGAAAGAAGCGCATGATGTAAAATTCACAAGGGTTCCCAAGCCTCCAGCTTCTCTCCCTAGAGTCAGCCACTGCTTCTAGTTTCATGAGTATCCTTCTGGAAAGAGCCTATGTCCCCGCAAACATGTATGCAGGTGCACTTTCTGTCCACAAATAGTAGCAGAGTAGGCCTGTGTACCATGCAAGAATTCAAAGCAGTTGGGAAAATGGATGAGTTGTGAGTTCCAAGTGTACAGGGCAGTTCCCACACTGATGGACCCAGCAAAAGCAGGGGATACCCGATGCAACCATCACAGCAAATGAAAGGTAGTGAACATTCATTCTTGGTGTGTTCCTTGTGACTGTGGAACAGATAAAGGGCTTGCTTGTTTGGCAGATAGTAAACGTTCCAGTTCTGCATTCAGCAACAGTGATGGAAAATTTCACTCTGGCCCTAAATGTTCACCTGCCCAGGAGTTTTTCACTAATTAGGAACAAGAGGGTAAGATATACACAATGCAGTGATTTCTTTTTTGAATCATTTTTAATATTACCACAAGTACTAGTTCTATAATGAGCTAGACAATAATGACCCTTGGAGAACTAAGAGACATAAATGAAAATTAACTAATTAATTTTAACTAATTATGGATCATACATCATGAACAAGGGAGAATTATCCCTGTGATGCAAGGATGGTTCAACATATGAAAGTCAATCAATGTGATACACCAGGTTAATAGAATGAAGGATAAAAATTTCAGGATCAACTCAATAGATGCAAGAAATGCATTTGACAAAATTCAACACCCTTTAATAAAAGAAATTCTCAATAAGTTACATATAAAAGGAATGTACCTCAATACAACAAAAGCCATTTTGAAAAGCCCGCAACTAATATTATATTCTAGGGTAAAAAGCTGAAAACTTTTCCTCTAAGATCCAAAGCAAAGCAATTATTCCTACTCTTACCACTACTATTCAACATAGTACTGGAAGTTTTACTCAGAGTAATTCGGCAAGAAAAAGGGAAAAAAAAGGCTTTCAATTAGAAAGGAAGAAATAAAATTATTTGCTTGTAGATGACATTATCTTATAGATCGTCTAGAAAACCCTAAAAATTCCATCAAAAAACTGTTAAGACTCATAAACAAATTCAGTAAAGTTACAGGATACAAAATTCAGCTATGTTTCTATGCACTAACAATGAACTATCCACAAAGGAAATCAAGAAAACAATCTCATTTACATTAGCATCAAAAAGAATAAAGTACTTAAGAATAAACTTGATCAAGAAGGTGAAAGACTTGTATACTGAAAACTATGAAACGTTGATGAAAGAAATTTTAAAAGATATAAATGGAAAGACATCCTGTGTTCATGGATTGGAAGAATTAATATTGTCAAAATGCCATACTACCCAAAGCAATCAACAGATTCAGTTCAATTCCTGTCAAAAAGCAAAGGAAATTCTTTACAAAAATAGGAGGAAAAACCCTAAAATTCATATATGAAAACAATAAAGACTAAAAACAGCCAAAGGAATTTTGAGCAAGAAGAACAAAGCTGGAGACATCACACTTCCTGACTTCAAATTTTATTGCAAAGCTACAGTAACCAAAATAGTATGGTTCTGGCATAAAGACAAACAAATAAAACAATGAAATAGAATCAAGAGAACAGAAATAAACCTCAACATATACAGTCAACTAATATTTGAAAAGGAGCCATACTCAGTGGAGAGAAGACAGTCTTTTCAATAAATGGTGCTGGGAAAATTGGATATTCACATGTAAAAGAATAAAAACCCCTATTTTACATCACTCACAAAAAATAACTCAATATGAGTTAGAGACAAATGGACAAATGTAAGACCTGAAACCATGAAACTCCTAGAAGAAAATATCAGAAAAAAACCCCTTGACATGGGTCTTAGTAATGATTTTTCGGAAATCACACCTAAAGCACAAGCAACAAAATAAAAAGTAAATTAGTGGAACTATACCAAACTGAAAAGCTTCTGCACGGTAAAAGAAACCATCAACAAAGTGAAAAGACAACCTATGAAATGGGAAAAAAATACTTGCAAACCATATATCTGTTAAGTAGTTAATATCTAAAATATATAAAGAACTCATACAATAAGAGTTAAAAATAAATAATCCATTTTAAAAAGCAGCAAAGGACCTGAAGATACATTTTTCCAAAGAAGATATACAAACAGCCAACAAGTATATGAAAAGATGCTCAACATCACTAGTCATTAAGGAAATGCAAATTAAAACCACAGTGAAATATCACCTCACACCTGTTAGAATGGCCATCGTCAAAAAGATGAGAGATAATAAATGCTAGTCATGATATGGAGAAAAGGAAAGCCTTGTGTTGGTGGCATTGTAAATTGTCAGGTCCACTGTGGAAAACAGTATGGAGGTTCCTCAAAATATTAAAATACAACCACCATATGATCCAGCAATTCCACCTCTGGGAATATATCCAAAGGAAACAAAAACAATAACTCAAAAGTATATCTGCACCCCCATGCTCATACTAGCATTATATACAATAGTCAAGACATGAAAACAACTTGAATGTCCATCAATAAATGAACAGATAAATAAGTTGTGGTATGTACATACAAAAAAAATATTATTCAGCCATTAAAAACTACCATTTGCAACAACATGGATGGACATTGAAGGCATTATGCTAAGTGAAATAAGTGAGACAAAGAAAGACAAATACTGTATGATCTCATTCACGTGGAATCTAAAAGAACAAAAAATCACCAAATCAGAGAGATCAGATTTGTGGTTACCAGGAGCAAAAGGTGGAAGGAGGGGAAATTGGAAGAAGATGGTCAAAAGATACAAACTTCCAGTTATAGGATAAATAAATACTAGCAGTGTAATGTACAACATAATAACTGTAGTTAACACTGCTGTATGATATATGGAAAGATGGTTAAGAGAGCAAATCCTGAAAGTTCTTATCACAAGGAGACTTTTTTTCTCTTTTCTTTTTATTGTATCTCTCTATGAGATGGTGGATATTAACTAAACCTATTGTGGTAATCATTTCACAATATAAGTAAATCAAACCATCATGCTGTATATCTTGAACCTTATGCAATGATGTATGTCAATTATTGCTCAGTAAATCTGGGGAAAAAAAACAGACACAGAGACAAACGAAAAAATAGAGCCCAGAAATAAACCCACATGTAAACAGTCAACTAATCTTCAACAAGGGCACCAAGAATATAATGGGAAAGGGATAAATGGTGTTGGGAAGACTGGATATCCACAGGCAAAAGAATGAATTGGATCCATATCTTACACCATACACAAAAATAAACTCAAAATGGATTGAAGACTTAAACATAAATCCAGAAACTGTAAAACTCCTAGAAGAAAGCAAAGGAGAAAATATCTTCCTGACATTGGCCTTGATAATGATTTCTTGAATATGACACCAAAAGCACAGGGAACAGAAGGAAAAGAATGTGATTATATCAAACTAAAAAGCTTCTGAACAGCAAAGAAAACAATTAACAAAGTGAATGGGCATTCTATAATATGGGAGAAAATATTTGCAAACCATGTATCAGATAAAGAGTTAAAACCTAAAATGAATAATGAACTCCTACAACTCCATAGCAAAAAAAAAAAAAAAAGATAAATGTTGGTGAGGATGTGAAGAATAGGGGACACTTGTACACTGTTGGTCAGAATATAAATTGGTGCAGCCACTATGGAAAACAATATGGGGGTGTCTTTAAAAATTAATAATAGAACTACCATATAATCCAGAAATCCCACTTCTGGGTTTATATCCAAAGGCATTTAAATCAGGATCTCAAAAAGATGTATGCATTCCCATGTTCTTTGCAGTATTATTGACAATAGCCAAGACATGGAACTTAAATGTCCATCAGTGGATGAAGGGATTAAGAAAATGTGATATTTGCTTACATACAACCTTAAAAAAGAAGGAAATCCTGTCATTTGTGAAAATATCAATGAACCTAAAAGATATTATGCTAAGCCAGTCACAGAAGAACAAATACTACCTGATCCCACTTATGTAAAGAATCTAAAACAGTTTTACTCCTAGAAACAGAGTAAAACGGTGGTTACCAGGGGCTGAGAGGAAGGGAAATGTGGAGGTATTGGTAAAGGATACAAAATTTCCATTATGCAAAGCAATTAAGTCCTAGAGCATAATGCCTATAATTGATAATATTGTATTGTATACTTAAAAATTTGTTAAGAGTGTAAATCTTATGCTAAGTGTTAAGACAAAAAATAGATAGATGGGAAGATAGATAGATAGATAGAATAGATAGATAGAGGGCAGGAGGAAACTTTTGGAGGTGATGGATAAGCTTATGGCATTGATTGTGTGATGGTTACGTGGGTATACTCATCAAATTGTATACACAAAATAAATAAACTCATCAAATTGTATACACAAAATAAATACAGCTCTGCGTATGTCAATCATACATCAATAAAGTGATTTTTAAAATGGCCACAAGTAAAGAGGTAAAGTCAAAAGACAAATGAGAAAGTGGGAAAATATATTGCAGCTTATATCACAGACAAAGGACTACTCTCTCTAATATACAAATAGCACTTAGAAATTGATTGAGGAATAGGCAAACAATCCAATAGAAAAAAATTTAAAACATATGAACACAGAGTTCATAGGGAAATAATTGAAACTAGATCTTAAACATAAGAATAGTTGCTCAACATATCTCATAATAAGTGTAAATTAAAGCTACAATGAAATGCCACTTCTCACCTATTAAATTCAACAATATATTCTGTTGGTGAGGCTGTATGGGAACAGATACTCTTATACATTCTTAGAAGTGATACAAATGGTGCAACCCTTATGGAGGGAAATTTGACAATGTCTAAAACATTATACATGTATTTCTGTCTGTCTATCTATCTCCCTCTCAATAGTGAACTCATAAATTTCATAGAGTCAATTGTTTTAATCAATTGCTTTCATTATCCTTTTTTGATATTCATGTTGTTCTATTTTTGGTTAATAAGAACCCCTTCATATGTACGTCTGTGTCTTTTGACCCAAGCCATTACTCTTTAACGTCCTAGCTTTTTAGCATGAAAAACATGCCAGGATCATCTTGTATATTTCCTGCTCCAGACCCGGAATCAGCCATTCTTTTAAGAAATCCTGATTCCTTTTAGTGAAGACTAGTATTAAGAGGATCACATGTTGGTTCTGGGCACACTCATTGTTATCAGATTGTTATTGCTTCTGAGATTTTCAGGAGAGCTAGAGGAAAAGGAGGACAATCCACTGGATAGCAAGAAAAGCAACTACCATAACAACTATTTAATATGAAAACTGACAATTCAAAGGAAAACGTCAGCATTTATCCTATCTTATTTATATAAACTATATGAGCAAAATCGTTCTAAATGATGAGGAAAACTGCTGTGACAAGAATGAACGAAGTAGAAAAATCACTATTTTCAAAGCCTAATGAAAAAAATTTTTTCAGGCAACAATTACTAATGCATCAAATCATTATCTGTCCCTACCTGAATGTAATGATTAATCTTAGCATCATGAAAATCAGAACAACAGGGACTTCCCTGGCGGTCCAGTGGTTTAGACTTCGTCTTCCAATGCAGGAGGTGCAGGTTCGATCCCTGGTCAGGGAGGTAAGATCCCAGATGCCTCGTGGCCAAAAAAACAAAACATAAAACAAAAGCAATATTGTAAGAAATTCAGTAAAGGCTTTTTTGGGGAAAAAATGGTCCACATCAAGAAAACTATCTTTAAAAAAAGAAGAAAATCGGAACAACAGACATTGGGAGTTTCCTTTGTGATGTGACATGAGGCACACTGCACCTCTATCAAGTATTTTTGCCACAGAAGTCAAACATGAATTTATTAAGCCTGTGGAGCTAACTTCCTTTTATAAGAAATATAGTAAACAGAGAAAGAAGATAAATGACACCACAAAGAAGCAAGTAGACAAGTCCAAGTAGGAAGACAACCAACCTGGTTAGGGCAGTTAATCTGATGTCTGCAACAAGTCATTGGCAAGGTGGTTAAAGGAAAGAGGGACCATTGTAGATTACAGACTCAAGAGTCATGACAACCAAATTTAATTGTTAAACTTATTTGGATCCTTATGCTCAAAAGCTTGCTATAAAACAACAATTATGATATAGTTGGAGAAATTCAATTATAAACACCATAATAAACGATATTAAGGAATGAATGTTTATTTTGTTAGTTATGAAAATCAGGGTCACATTATAACTTTTGTGTGTTCTAGAAACTTTTGTGTCTGTGAGCCCCTTCCTCCATAGGAAAAATATTAAAAAGTGTATTTTATGACCACAATGGTGTAAAGACTATTTAAGTCCAAGGTGAATTTGATATTATGTATTCAATATTATTATATTTATTTTTTCTTATTTTAAAAGAAATAAAAATTAATACATTTCTCTGGGCTCCTAAAAGTACTGTGGGTCCTGGACACTGTGCCCACTGTGCTCGATGGATCACTTAGCCGCAATGATAATGGCACAAAGAACTGAAGAAAGTTCTTCACAATTGTTTTACACCATCGAGTAAGTCAATAAGAATTTAATTCAACAAAATAAGAGCCCAAAGATGAGAACATAAACAAAACAGAATAAGACTGAAAGCGAGTGCAATTCTAAGGAGAAAAAAATGAGAACCCATATAAATAACATTGTTAAAAATTAACACATAAATTAGAAACAGCAAGGAAAAGAATAGTCATTACCTTAGACCATTTGTGCTGCTATAATGAAAACCACAGACCGGGTGGCTTAAAAACAGCTGACATGTATTGCTCACAGTTCTGAAGACTGAAAGTCTGAGGTCAGGGTGCCAGTTAATCAGGTGAGGGCCCTCTTCTGAGTCACACACTTCTCATTGTAACCTCACACTGTGGAAAGGACTAGGGAGCTCTCTGGGCTTCTTTTATAAGGGCACTAATCCCATTCATGAGGCTCCACCCTCATGACCTAATCACCTCCCAAAGGCCCCCATTTTCTTTTTTTTTTTTTTTTAACATCTTTACTGGAGTATAATTGCTTTACAATGCTGTGTTAGTTTCTGCTTTATCCGCCATTTTCTAATACCATCATCTTGGGGGTTAGATTTTCAACATATGGATTTTAAACATTTCTGAACATTCAGACCATAGCAGTCATCTTTCAAAATATTCTGTTGACTGAATAAAGACTGGTGATAATCACAATGAATTCATAAAACAAAGACTAAGATGAAAGAAATTAGTCTAAATATCCCCAGTTTTATTTACTGATCCCCAAGAGAATGAAGCACATGCAGGGTCTTAGCCATTCACCTCTTGATGAGGTCTGGGTGACCTATGACCCTTTAAAAGTGTGGTGCCCAGAGTGGAATATAGTTTCCCAATTATGGTCAAATCAACAGAGAGTAGGGCAAAGCCCTGATATTATTTGTCTCCAATCAGTACAAACCAAGGATGATAACTGACATATCTGGATCAATGTAAGGAAACAGAGCTCATCTAGGAATCTCAAAGAAGGATGGTCTGTTATGCTTCGGAATTCCACTGTACTATTGTAGTTGGAAATGCAGTACCAGGTGCACATTCCTGTGTATTAGTAGTACCATGGGAATGGGGTCACCACAGAGCCACCCTCCTTCAAAGAGACCTCCCTGGCCAGTATGGGGACATAGACCAGCAGCCATCAGACAGGAAGGGATAGTGGTCAACAGCACCCTCTGTAGTGGGTGGGAGGGAATGGTAGCAATGGTAGTACAGTAAGTACCCTACATACGAACGAGTTCCATTCCTGGAGCGTGTTTGTAAGTCTAGTTTGTCCTTAAGCCCAACAAAGCCCAGGTACCCAACTAATATAATCAGCTATATAGTACTGTACTGTAATAGGTTTATAATACTTTTCACATAAATAATACATTAAAAAAACACAAAAAATAAAGAAAACAATTTTAATCTTATAGTACAGTACAGTACCTTGAAAAGTACAGTAGTACAGTACAACAGGTGGCATACAGGGCTGGCATCGAGTGAACAGGCAAGAAGAATTACTGACGGGAGGAGGGAGAGGAGGTGGGAGATGGTAGAGCTGAAGGATGTCAGCAATAGGAGATGGAGTGCAAGCTGCAGTTTCACTCACGCCTGACATGATTGGACAGGCGAACATACGTTCGCATCTTTGAAAGCTCGCAACTTGAAGGTTCGTATGTAGGGGATCTACTGTAGTGGTCCCCCAGGCGTGGTCTCACCTGCCCTTGGAACCTCCTAGTTTGGACAGCATATGTCTTCCTTACGACCCAAGGGCTAGACTTTCTGAAAGTTTGGATTCTCAAGCAGTTTAATTTAATTTGCATAGTAGTTTGTAGCTATTACGGTTACATGAACTGATGTATAACATTTAAGAAAAATATGGTTTTTCTATGATGATAATTGCCTTTTTAAATGATGATAATTGCCTTTTTAAAACAAGTTAATATTCTCATAATATTCTTTCTCTTTTTTGTTGGTTGCTCAAGCCAGACTATTTTAGTCATATTTTTAAATAAAGAATCAAATCTTGGTTTTTCATACTTGGGTTAACATGTCTTCCAGTTTCAATTTTTTTTCACTGTTACAATGAGTTTTTTGCAAGGGCTGACTGATTTGTTGATTTTCTAACTATTTTAATTACTTAGGTAGGTGTTCCATGGAGGATTTTATTTTTCTTTTTAAAGTCTGGATTAATGTTACGTATTTTATACTTGCTGCTGCTTCCCCGGCATCATGTACAGTCACTGGTTTCATCTCTGGTATATCCATCATCTGCAAATAGTTGTTTCATGTCTTCTTTTTGTTCATGACTATAGAGTCACTGGATATGCATTCTCTTTGTCTGTCTGTGTATTTTGTGTGTGTGTGTGTGCTAGAATTTGATGTTGCACTATGCCCACATCTGAAACAAATAAACAAGCAAGCCAACAAAAACAGTTGCCCAAGCTTCTGCCTGCAGGAATTCTCAGCGAGGACTCTCAATGGGAGGTGAGAGACTGTTCCTCAGCCCACTAGGATGAGACCCCTTTGAGTTGTAATGAAAGAAGATGCCTCTCCACACATCTTCAGACAAAGCCCTCAAAAAACGCCACCAAAGTTCCTGAACGTCGCCAATTGTGAATTAAAAGGACTAGATTTCCTCCGGGGGCCTGAAAAGTTCTCAAACCTCAGTGCCCATTAGAACCACATTGTAGGCTCCTTTGAACAGATTAGTGCCTGGGTCCCATTGGAGATCACAAGAATCAGATCTCTGGGGAGTGGGGCCAGCTTGCACAGGTGACTCTACCTGTGATTTGCTGTCACTTGCAACCACTAAGACTTGGGAACTCCTTCCCCACAGCTGGGCCCATGGGTCAAGAAACACCGGCAGCTGTGGCACAACAGACAGTAGAAAAAAGCACCCATGGAGAACCCATTAGATGAACAGCAAGAGTGAAGGTAAGAAGAGCTTGATGGCAAGTGTTAACACCCATTGGTCCAGCTGCTTTATCGGACTTCTCTCCTACATGTGACAAATTGGCAAGGATGATGGTTTTACAAACCTGATTACTTTGAAAAAGTTAATTTTTTTTCAGAAACAAAATTATTTTGTTCTTCTTTCCATTTTTCCTTTCCTGGGGGTTCTTACAACTTAGGGATTATTGCTCCTTGACAAACTTTCAAGGCTGTCAATACGGTTGTTAAATTGCACTGCTGTCTAAATTATGGAAGTTAAGTTAGCTGCTTTCTGCTTGGTCTCTTTTCCTAATTCTGTAAGTCTGTTCCCTGTTACCTTTATTCAGCTGTTAATGACTCCCAGTGTGCCTCTGAGGGTCTAATTGTATCACGTACCTTACTGAGAAACGAATTCTTTAAAGCTTTAGAGCTTTTAAGTAGAAGAGGTGAGAGCACAAATGCCTTGAGCTAGCTGTAGTCTCTAACAAAGCTCTCCTCTCCCTCGGCCTCTTTTCCTTCCCCAGGCAAGTGGGTGGGTGAGAGAGCGACCCTAAGCCAGTGTGGGGTGGTGAGGAAATGGGGGGGGGGCTTCTAAGTTTCCCACTGTGCTCTCCTGCCTACTTTATTTTTTTTTATTTTTTAAATTTTTAAAAATAAATTTATTTATTTACTTTTGGCTGCGTTGGTCTTTGTTGCTGCACGCGCTTTCTCTAGTTGCAGTGAGCGGGGGCTACTCTTCGTTTTGGTGCGTGGGCTTCTCATTGCGGTGGCTTCTCTTGTTGTGGAGCACGGGGTCTAGGTGCACGGGCTCAGTAGTTGTGGCATGTGGGCTCAGTAGTTGTGGCACACGGGCTCAGTAGTTGTGGCTCACGGGCTCTAGAGCACAGGCTCAGTAGTTGCGGTGCACGGGCTTAGTTGCTCTGCGGCATGTGGGATCTTCCCGGACCAGGGCTCGAACCCCTGCCCCCTGCATTGGCAGGCGGATTCTTAACCATTGCGCCACCAGGGAAGTTCTGTCCTGTCTACTTTAATTTTAAATTATACACTGCTGCATCTGGAAAATCCTGCTATGACAACCTTTCTTCCTTTCTTGCATTCCTGCTTGCTTAATTTCCTTCCACTCTCCTTTCAATTGTTCTTTCTTTCCCTTCTTTTTCTCCTTCCCTCCCTCCCTTCCTTCCTCCCTTCCTTCTTTCCTCCCCCACTTACCCACCTTCTCCTCCTCCTCCTCCTCCTTTTTGACCACCCTCCCCCCTTCCTTCTCCTCCTCCTTCCCCTCCCCCTTCCCCTCCCCACTCCTCCCTCTTCTTCTTCTTCCTCCTCCTCTTCTTCCTGTTTCTTCTCCTTCCCTTCCTCTTCTTGTTCTCTCTCTTTCTCTCCCTCTCCCTTCCCCCCTTCCTTCGTTCCTTCGTTCCTTCCTATCTTTCTGTCTTTTTTTTTCCCTCTGCCTATTATTTAGCTGGAAAAACTGAGTTGAAGAATCTACTGCTTGCTTGGGGCCTCACTAGGTCCAAGTTGAAATCTCTCAATGTTGATTATTTTCTTGATCTCTAATCACAGTTTTATGGATTCGTAGATATGAGTAGTAGAAATTTAGGCAATTTCTTCCCAATTTAACCAGGACCAAGAGCATTTCAGAGGCATTCCATTATTGTCAATAATGATGTCTTGAGCATCACTGCGTGATAACCCCTATGCCAGTGTTCTTCCTGCCTTAACTCAGACCCTGCCCAGCCGGGGCCCCAGAGCTTCCACCTCCATCAGCTGTTCTTACTTCTAACCTTGAGCGTGCTTTTCAATCTGATGAGTCTAGTCGCTGGCACTGAACTGAGCCTTGCTTCCCCTTCTGTGTAACATTTCTAATTTAGTCACTGGGCTCTCAGTCTGATTTTAGTTCCTTGCCTGCATCATATCCCCATTACCATTTACAGTGAGGCACTAGTCCAACTTACATAACAGGTGCCTATAAATCACCTCAAGCATGTTGGGGAAGGGGAATCCTTCTTCTTCTTTCTCCTTGTCACTGTGGGTGGGCATAGCTCTCCCCTAAGGAATTACTGTGTTGGGGCGTGGGCTGAGGTAGGAAGAAACAGACAAGTCATTTTCCACTCTACATCTGATCTGTTACTGGAGAACAGTCAAATCATCTGTTATGTTCAGTGACATGTATCTTTTACCATCTCTCAATCAAGATGAGGTTACATCCCTCAGTGTTTCTCCAAATTTCCAAGCCCAGTCTGCAGTTACCCAAATGATCAATGGACAAGACAGGTTATAAACTCCATATTCCTCTACCATTTTATGGGACCACTGCAGGGAATATTGGCTTCTTTGGATCACGTAAGCATCCACTGCCCCTAATTCTGGAATAACAACACCTGGTAGCTTTCTTCTAGTGAACTGTTCTCTCCCAACTCTCAGCCCTTTTCTTCTGATGATGGTACTGAGTCCATCCCCTGCTCCCAGGATGGGACCGTGTCTCATAACAAGCTGATCAGAGCCTTGCATTCCCTTGGCCATAGTGATTGGTTCTGGGATCAAGCCACATGTGAAGTCACACCCCTAAACTCTCACCTGAACTGACGAATTCCATCTTTGCTTTAGCAGCTCTGGGCTGGCTTTCTGTCACTTGTGACCATAAGGGCGCTGATGATTCATCCATCGGAACCTGGTGCCTGCAAGGGTGTTCCCATGTAAGACCAGCTGCCAGCATGCAGGAACTTGGCCTTGGGTCTGTGAGCAGCTGCCCTGACTGAGACTTCCGGGGAGAGAAGAGGCATCTGGGAGACAAGGTGAAGTGGGATGCGTGAACACAGGATGAGTGTACAAGGGGCCACCAGAGGACACTGTCAACCCTGGCCAGGGCCACCAGTCCCCAGGCCTCTGCTCTGGCTCCCTTCCAGTCTGGGCCTTTCTGTGCCTCTTCTTCCTCCATTGTAATGAATTCAATTGTGCAGTCCTTGTGCGTCACTTTGTCACTTTTCAAGTCCAGTCCAGACTAGCCCCTGATCTTTCTCATCAATACCCAGGGCTCATAAAAAAGAAGGTAATCTTGCCATTTGTCAACACATGGTGAACCTTGAGGCTTTATGCTAAGTAAAATAAGTCAGATAGAGACAGACAAATACCATCTGATCTCACTTACATGTGGAATCTTGAAATTAAAAAAACAACAACAAGATCATAGAAACAGAACAGTTTGCTGGTTGCCAGAGGCTGTGGCGGAGGTGGGGGATGAAATGGGTGAAGGGGGTCAAAAAAGTACAAACTTCCAGTTATGAAATACCTAAGTGATGGGGATGAAATGCACATACGGTGATGATCGTTAACAATATTGTATTGCATATTTAAAAGTTGCTGAGAGAGTAGATCTTAAAAGTTCTCATCACAAGAAAAAAATGTTTTGAAACTACGTATGGTGACAGATGTTAACTCGACTTATTGTGATGATCGTTTCACAATATATACAAATATTGAATCATTACGTTGTACACCTGAAACTAATATAATGTCATATGTCAATTATACTTCAATTTTGAAAAAAAAGAAAAAAATACCCAGGGCTCTGCAGCCTGTTTTCTTCTCCTTCTCCTTTCACAGTCTATGGGAGTGATGGTCAGCTGTCTCAGAAACACCCCAGACCCTCTTGAGCCCTCACCTTAACAGCCAGGCTTCATTGACCACCTTCAGCCAAGGCCAAGTTTCCCCGACACCCAGTGGTTCTCAACTCTCGTGGTGCATAGAATCACTGGAAAAGATTGGAGGAAATACCCAGGCCTGGGCCACACCTGCAGCTCTTCTGATATAATTGCCCGTGGGTTGTACCCGGGCATCAGTATTTTGTAAAATTCCCCGCATGATCCAAATGTACACCTATACAGCATGGGTCTCTTTACAGTTTCTGGGGAAGGTCTGAGCATGGCCCTTTGTACCTGCTTGTTCAGTTTAACGGATAGCCCAGGCAGAAGCACAAAAAGCCTCACGCGGCTTTGCAGATGATGTCAGCCTTTTCTTAAAACCTTCTTGTGGTTCCCACTGCACAAGGAATGGCCTGGAAGGCCCCGCGTGATCTGGCCTCTGCCCACCTCTCCACCCTCACCTGAAAGCACTCTCTGTGTCGCACACTGTGGTCCAGCCCCACTGGCCTTCATTCTGCTCCCTCTGCCTGGGAACCACCCTCACGAGCCTGACTGCGGCTCGTCACACCGTCCTCGGCATCCGTGTCCCCTCCTCAGAGTGGCCTTCCCTGATCCCCACCACCCGCCCCAGCTGAAGTAGCTCTCCTCCCCAGTCGCTGCATTGCATCGTCTTGATCCATTTTATAGCACTTAACACTAAAGCAATCTTGGGTTTTTTTTCTGTATTTATTTATTTCCCACCCCCCCAACACATACCCCAGAATGTAAGCCCCAATAAGACAACGATTCTTTCTTTTCTTTCACTTCTACATCCCCAACAGTGAGTACGTGACGGTGCAACTGGCTATCAGCAAATAACGTGGTAAGTGGATGCGTGGTCCCTAGTGGGAGGTGCAGATGCAGTGAGACCAGAAGATATCAAATTCCACCACATGGTGGCAGCACATACCTGGCCAACCGAGGTTCTTCTATAATACCTTACACGGAGAATATGCAGAAAGCCTGGAGAAATTGTCAGCCATTAGGCCCTCCTGGCTTCCCAAGCTTCCATATCTGTCTGAAGAACCTACATGCAGTGAAGACCAGCCATCAAACCATTGTAAAGGAGTCTAAACCTTTATATTGTTCCTAATTGTTCTGTCTTTATAATGGGCACATTAATATTCTTCCAAAATATTGTTTAATAATAATAATAAATTGCAATTGTAAGGTCCTTTATTTTTTATAAATTTTTGCCATGTGTTTGGGTACACAAAATGAATACATGAAACATGCAGCAATAAAGTGCTAAAACTTGGTAGTTTACCCAGTTAAAAATGAAGAGAGCCGTGTGGAAAGGGAAAAGAAAAAATGGCTTGGAGAAAGAAGACCTGAGTTTGAATCCTGGTTAGGTCACTCAGTCTTGAAGTAAGTGTCTCGTTTCAGCACATGGCTGGTGCTCTGTGCATGTTAGTACAGATGCATTTGTAAAGTGGGAATGATAATAATAATACTAGTTTCTGTGGTGGTGAGAATTAAATGAAGTCATGAATTCAAACAGGCTTTGTAATTCATCAAATGCTATGATATATCATGTGTCATTATTATTAGAACCTAACTGTGTGGTCAAATAATAAGAGAGCCTGTAGTCAGAACAGAGGGGTTGTTGTATACCAGAGGTCCCAGGGAAGGCTTCCCAGAGGTGGGGAGGGGAGACAAAGTGCTACAAAGCATCCTTCTCCATCACTACCAGCAAATTTGCATCCAGGAGATGCTCACCAGGGAGCAGTAGCGTATTTTACCCTGACTAAGGTGGGAGATGTGTTCTTATTCAGGAGCAGAGGCCAGATACACTTCCCTCACGGCTACATCCTCTCAAGGCTAACGGTTATTTTCCACCAAACTGGATCTAGTCATATTTCTGGTAGGACTCCTTCCACCCCACCTCACACAAATTAGCATCCTCGGAAACAAGGCTCTCGATCGATTCAGAATCTTATTATTGCCTCAATAATTAGTATAGTTATGACTATGACAGTCATTCTAAGGAAAATCATCCATGTGTTGGAAAGCAGAGGAAGGAAGAGGCTCTATGGCTCTGAGCAAAGTTAGAAGGCCAGCAAAATAGAGAGAGGTGTCAATGACCGTACTCTTCCCACTTACAATGTCTTCGGTCCCCCTTGCCTCCTCTCCATCCCCTCTGAGACTGCCCTTGCTCAGGTCCCCATCACCCCATGCCTAGATTTTTGCAGGGCTCCCATCACCCACCTCCCATCCTCTAGTGAAACCCCAAAAGGGTCTTCCCCAAATAGATGGTATCATGTCACTCCCCTGTTCAAAGTCAGCAAGAGTTTCTCGTCTATTAGAATGTACATGTTGAAGTCTTCATCATGGCTTGAAAACCTTCATAGACTGGCCACTACTTTATCCTATCAGCCCAGAGACAGACAGAGAGACTCACGGTGCCTGTACACACACCACCTGTTCACGCCTTGTGTCCCCACTTCTCTTAGCCTGATGGTCTGGAAGTATATCATCCTTCCTTCAAAGCCCTGGCTCAGACTGCCTCCTCCAAATATTTCCCAATGTTGGGATTATTTTCTCTTCCACCTCTCCTAAGTATTTTATTTGAGTTCAGGATACTCTGCCTTGGATTTGAGCTACTAAGTTCATACTGTTAGTTCCCCCAAATCGACACTCTCTAGAGGTCAGGATCTGTGCCTGAGTCACTTGCTGCATTACTATTTAGCACCCAGATACAGTTGGAGCTGAATAAATGCCTGGTGAGTTGCAAGTGTATTTCATCACCTTCCTTTGACTTATTCTCGCAAAGACTCTGAGAGATGAGTCCTTGCGGGTAATGACTGTGGGCGTTACACGTGGGCAGACCAGAGGCCAGACAACTTGGCCCGGGCCAGACACCAACCGATGGAACCTTACATAGAATCGAGCTCCATGCAAAAAAGCAAGAGGGCCCATCCTGGGAGGGTGCATCCTCTGGTGGGGACGTGCCCCCGGTGACTCTGATGAGTCATAATAATGTAAGTTAATGATTAAGAGTCCAGACCCTGTGCCTGGATCCTGGTTTCATCATTTCTACCTCTACGATTCTGGGGACGTTTCTTGACCTCTCTGATTCCTCATGTAATAGCAACCTCTTAGAATTGCAGATAAATTAGACAGCATTGAATACCTTGCACTGAATCAGGTGCACACTGATACACAGCTAGAGGTTTGTGGTTATTAAATCAGCATTAAGAGCATTAAAAAACAATGGACTCAGATTTCTCTTTTGTGCCTGGGAATAGTGGTGAGGAGTCCAAAGTACCATCCCAGGAATGGGGAGGAGAAGGAGAGGCTAGAAAAACATCCCCTGGTCGTCTGAGCACATTCCCAAGATACCAGGCCACCCATCGGCATTTCCCAAGCAACAGGTCACTGTCATTTCCTCCCCCAATGCCCTGGGAAAGTGCGCAAATTGAGTTCATTCCACGAGACACTGTCTCCTGTTCTCAGGCCCAGTCGTGACCCTCACCAGCTATTTGATACTCAAGAGCCAGGTATCCACCATGTTGAATGTGGTCCCAGGCTTAAAGCAGTTTGCTCAGAAAGAGTTAGGAGTCGGTGCACACAGGGAGATCAGCTCGGTGCTTTGTGACCATCTAGAGGGGTGGGATAGGGAGGGCGGGAGGGAGACGCAAGAGGGAGGGGATATGGGGATGTATGTATACATATAGCTGATTCACTTTGTTATAAAGCAGAAACTAACACACCATTGTAAAGCAATTATACTCCTATAAAGATGTTAAAAAAAAAAAGAGTAGGTGCATGGAAGAGATGCCACCTTGCTCCTCTGAATCCAGAGAAGTATTAACTGAATCCAGTCATCCAAATGGAAGGCAGAAGACAGGAAAAAAAGAGACGATTCAACAGTGACCGGGAATCAGGAAAAGGCCGCTTCCTAGGAAGCAGTACAGAGGCTTACGAGTTCAGTCCCTAAAGTCAGCCAGCCTGGGTTCAAATTCCTACCCCATCACGTCTAGCTGCATGGCTTTGAGCAAGTTATTTAAGCATTTTGCAATTCATTTCCTCACTTTAAAAAGTAAAATTACTGCCAGCATCTGTAACAGAATTGTGAGGATTAAATGAGATAATGCACATAAATGCTGCCTCAACCAGGGCCAACATTCACTTGGGTAAGAGGGTTGGTGGTGATGATGATTTGACCCTAACACAGCCTGGCTGAATATTTTTATTCCCATTTCACAGTTGAGTAAACTCTGACTCGAGAAGTTAAGTGCCTTGCTTGAGGTCCCATGAACAGTACATAGCAGATCTTCTAACTCAAGTTCTCCTCTGTTTCTGCCCAGGACCCCAGCAAGGGATCCAGATGCCTTATGCGAGGAGGAGCTGGGACCAGAATGGACATCTTCTTGGGAAATCAGAGGATAATGAAGATGCAAACCAAGAACCAACGGAGCCTTACGGCTAGGTAAAACGTCAACGCGCTCCAAATCACTACATAGGACCAGGTAAGAGCATATCTGCCGAGAAAGTCTCTCTCCTCTAGTTGCCTAAATAGCCCAACTTGTGCAAGATTTAACTATTCTCCCCCTGCCAGATTTGTACACCTGAGGTCATTTGAGTCGTGGGAAGTCTTATTACAAGGGGCAGGTGTGAGGTTTCTTCTAGAAGGAGTGCAAAGTCAGTGGGTATCAGCAGGAAAGGCAGGGAGGCCCCAGACTTGCCCCCAGGGCTATTTCAGGGTGGCCTGAGCTACAGAAAAAGACCACCTCTCGAGGACCACCATCTATGGATGATTGACCCCAGGTAAAACCTGCTCAATCAAAGAATCAAGGCAGTATTGATTGATCAGGATCTGCAACTTCTAACTTAGTATGTTAGGACTAAGAGGAGGGGGTGACCTCAAGAATAACAAATGACTTGAGGGAGTCATGAACTGTGGCATTCGTCACCCTTTAGCTATTGCTGTGATGTCACTGGGAATTCGCCTTTGACTTGTCATTGCTCTGGCCCCAGCACTCATATGATGGCATGACAGGTGGTCCATAGATACCTGTCAGATGAACAAATACAAGCCACCATCATTCGAGTTGAGCTTAGTTACACCCTGAAGCAGCCTTTCTCTCCTTTGGTCCTCATGGCATCACTGAGAGTTCCGCGTGGCACACGCGGTTATCCAAGATATGCACAAGGCTCATCTGGGAGCATCTAGCTTCTGAGCACAATCCTTTGAGCTCTCTACGCTGCCACACTTGGAGTGATGGGGATGTGGGGGAATGGGGAGAGGTTCTACCTGACGCATTCTGGGACAAGTGCCAGCTCTTTGCTTCCTTCTTCCTTTCTCCTGCACGGGTTGCAGGAGGAACCAAAAGTTTGGGCCCATGTGGCAACTGCCTTAGGCCATCCTAGCTGTCACTCTCACTAGCTTCTCTGAGAGAAGAGCCAGGTGAGATATTTTCAGAAGACCTGTGGCTTTTCAGTGGACAGAACTGGAGTCTAGGACCAGCTCAGCCTTCTGCTGGCCCCAAGTCACAAAACATTTCTATTCCTCACTTTCCACATCTGTCACCTGGGGTGTGGTAACGTGGACTAAATGGCAATGGGGATGTGAAGGACCTTGGGTGGTATCTGGCACATTACGGGTCCTGGAAAATTTGTCATGAGGGATAAATGAGAAAATACACGCCAAGTGCTTATCACAGGGTAATTTGATACCTGGGTTCAATGAATGTTGCTACTACAGTTATTGTTTCTGACCAGCTCTCATCCCTGGGATGTAACGTCTGTCCAGCAGACTCAGCCCGAGAGCTCCCTCACTCTGGCCACCGTGCTTTCCTCCTCCCAGCCTCGCTGACAACCACCCACTGCCTCTCTGCCCTCACTGGGCTCCCCGACCACTCTAGGCCACCTATCACCCAGTCCTCTGGGCTTGAGTCTTGTCCAGTCGGGCCCTCAAGGTCAGGCCCATCACCATTCTCCCTGACCTGCTGGAACCCCTGCCTCTCGAAAATCCATAGACTCTGTCTGAAAACCCTGGGTCGTGTCACGTCACCAAAGGCCCCATCATGCCTTTTCTGTGTCTCTCCTCAGTTGGGCAGTTTTAATCATCTTGTGTCCATTTTGAGCACGTTCTTCACCTGAGTTGCCCCAAACCTCCTCCAGCCTCCCAGGGTGCCTGATTCTACCCCAGCCTTCCTTTCTGGCAGGTGACTTTGCCTTCCTCGATGAGCACCTCTCCACATCCCATCAGGGATGACCCACAGGCCACATGGCACAGCTGTGGGCAATCGAGAGGGAGGGGGATGGGAAGGGTAGAGCTGGAAGTATGCAGGCATCATGGGAATAGAAGTGAGCCTGAGTGTAGGCCTGCAGACCCACTGACCCAGAGCCCCGATGGGGAGAGGCAAGGCCAATGTGGAGCCTGGCACAGCGTAGCTGCTCAGTAAACATCCCTTTACTCATGCCCTGTGTTGACACTGAATGTTTTTTATTGTTTTCAAAACCACCTCAAGAATGCTGGTATCCAGGATCGAGCCGCCCACAGCTCTGCCATCTTTTGGACTCCATGTCTGGGCAGGGATTGAAGAGGGGGAGGCCAACCCAGCTCCTATCACCCAAGATAATATACTAGTGATAACCCAGAGCCCTGGGGAGGAGAACAGGGGGACTCTGCTGGGTCAGTGGGAAGAGCTGGAGTCTAGGGGAAAAGATCAAAGGAGGCCCAGGAGCAGGTGGGAATGTATATTCTGATCTTCAGAAATCAGGTGTCCTCAGAGGTTGTGACTTTCAACATCCCATGCCATCCAGGACAGTAAGGTTGTGGGCCATGAGCCTTGTAAGAAGCACCGGTGTCTGCTGTCGTGGGGGACACTGGTTGCCAGCCTGGCTCATCTTCTGTGCACACAGATGTAGAGTGGGAAGCAGGCTGGAGGAACGGCTCTGTGGAGGAGACGGCCCAGAGGTCCACAGAGGGCCCGTGGCGGCAGGGGAAGATGTGCAGGATGGAGCTTGGGAATCGGCTTCTCATTTGGGCTCCGTAGCTGACTGCGTGTGGGGCAAGGAAAGTGGCCCTTCTGCCCACAGGGCCTCCATTTGAAATTTGGAAATTGGTCGGGACCAGAGGTCTTAAACTTGGGTGGGTACCAGAGTCATCACCTAGTGCGCTTGTTAAAACACAGATGGCCGGACCCTACCCCATCAACAGGTAGGGGTGGGGCCTGAGTCTGTATTTCGAACAAGTTCCCAGATGGGATGGACCCAGGGACCACACTTTGAGAACTGCTGGTCTAGGTGATGACTACTAGAGCTTCTTCCAGCTCTGAGGTTTTAAGATCTGATTTCCAAGAAGTACGTAAATGGGAAGAAGAAATTTAAAAATAAAGGAGGATCTTAGAAGAAGTAAGGGGAGATATTTCCAAACAGATGACCTAGCTGTGGCCACAGGCAGACACCCAGTCATGGCCCGGGCCGAGCAGGAATGGGGCAGCAGGCCTGGTGGACCTGCTCTCTCCTCCCTTCCGCTCTCAGGATTTCTTTTCATTTGATTTTCATTGGATTCTACATCTGAGACCATATTTCATGACGCCAGCTGCTTGAGTCTGTAATGAAATACTTTATGTGAAAGCATTTTGAAAATATGAAGTATAAGGCAGGGGCTGATTTTTAACGTATGTTTATGTTTTCTGCTTTATCTCCTTCAAAACAGCAAATTATGATTGCAATAAAAGACAGAGATGTAGTTGACGGGAGAGAGTTGAATGGGATGGAATGGAAGGGATTTGAATTAAATAAGAGTTGCATTATCCCTACTCATAGAAACCAAACACTGAATGTAGGTGGGAGGGGAAGCCCGGTGACTCCAAAGATGAAAGAGAAAGGTTGTCCCCAGGGACTGAGGAGTGGACGGCACAGTAGTGCAGGGCAAGGGTGTCATGCCGAGTGCTGTGCATGGAGAATATTTGCTTTCAGGAGACCTGGAGCCACGTGGAGACGTGGTCTTCTGTACCCGGGAGCCTAGACACTGGTGAGCCAAAATGCCTTGGGGCTGCAGTCAGAACATTTGGTGACCCAAGTCCCAGAATGAGAGCTCAGGCTTCCTAACCCCTGGCCAGCGTCTTTCCCACCATCTCAACATCCTTCCATGGCCTTGGAGTTTCCCCGCTATCGGTACAGCAGAACACCTTAGACGTGGACCCAGCCCCTGCTCGTTTGGGTTTTCTGTCTACACTTGTGCAACTGCTCCTTCCAGCCGTCTACCCCGGTGCGCCCTCCACACACGCAGACACAGACGTCTACAGGGACTGAAAAGCTGTTTGAATGCAGTTCACCCACGAGCAATACCGCCTTCGACCCCAGGACAACCAAGGCCCCTGACCTAAGCCCTTTGACTTCGAGGGTCTTGCTCCGGCCTCCTAAGCCATGGGTCTTCCCATGAGATGAGGAGTCTGAGGGGCTAAGGAGACAAGCCCACCGGGAGCCCCCTGCCCACCTGGATCATGCTCCAATACACACGCCTACGCCTGGGGGGTGGCCAAAGAGCAGCTGTCACGGGGAGGGCTGCAACGGAATCAGGCCATCCACACATCTGTGTGCAAAGCCCCTGGGGGTTCAGGTCAGAGCTGGGATGGGAGGGCACGTTGGGCCCCAGGCCTGCCCATAAAACTGAGTGAAGTGCCAGCTTCACAAAGGAATTATATTCTATTTGTATTGGGAAAGAGGCTAAAGAGAGGCAAAGCCAGAGTCGTGGCCAAGTCTCAGGGCCTGCCTCTAGATCTGGCTATAGAAGCCCAGCCAGGTGGGTACCCCACCTGCAGAGTCCCGTGGCCCCCAAGGAGGCCCCACCCTGCTGGTGGAATCACCCAGCGTCACTCAAGAGTCCTTCTCCAAGGGATCAGCTGCACTCTTCATGAGAGTTGTTTCAAGCCAGGATCCCGGTTACCCTTGAGAACTCTTGCAAGTAGACTGCTGGCCAGGGTGGCGCCAGGCAGCCCAGAGCTCAACAACCCCACGACCTTCTCCTGACCTCTGCATAGGAGCAGGGCCAGCAGAAGCCCTAGATGGAGTCCAGTGGGCAATGTGTTTTGGAAACACAGCTGAGGCACCAAGGACCTGCTTTCTGTGGGCAGCATTGGAATTTAAACAGGCTGGGGCACTGAACTCCTACCAGTCGGAGAAATATAAGTCCTGGATTTAGGCTCAAAAGCTCAGCTAAACAAGAATCAAACGGAAGAGACCCCAATAACCAGATCATCGAGACCGCAAACTGCCAGCGTGCCACAAACTCATCTGAGCCAACAGCCTGCTAAAACAAACCCAGAAAACAAATGCAATCTTAGATTGCATTAACGGAAGTATAAGAGCCCAAATAAAGCAGGTAAAAATGGGTCAGGCCATATTTGGTGTATTGTGTTCTGTTTTAGGTAGCCCATTTTTAAGACTATAATTACAAACCAGAATATTCTTTAATCAGTAGAATGATATGGTGAGGAGCTTAGAAAGTAACCTTGAAAGAATTTTTAAGGAAATGGCTGTTTAACCTAGAAGAGTCAGGAATCCAGGAGATTTGACAGCTACCTTCCAATATCCACGGAGTCACATGGAAGAATGCTTGCTCCAACCCGGGTGTGACAGTAGATGCTGAGAAACACACCCCGTCGATAGAAATTGACACGCTTTTTGGAGAACAGCATGGCCTTCCATACCAAGGCCCCTAAAAATCCTCATGCTTTTTGGTCCAGGATTTCTATTGCTAGGAATTTAGCTCAAAGAAGTACTTAGAATGTGGCAAAGATTTTCCTACAATGATGTTTACTGCCATGTTATTTATCATATCGAAAATTTAGAAACAACCTAAGTGTCCAACAGTAAGGAAATGGTCACACACATTGTGATACATCCATGCCACAGACAATTTGGCAACCGTTAAAAATACGTCTTCGAAGACTATTCAGTGCTATGAGAAATGTTCACAATGTCAGGGAAAAGAGTGAGCGGGATACAAAACCTATAATGAAATACAATTCTAATTTTGTAAAACACATGCATATTTCTTCCACAAATGGGAAGAAATACACCAAAGCACTAACAGTGTTTATCACTGCGTGTTATATTTATCAGTGATCTTTCTTTCATATCCATTTTGTTATGCTTTTCAAGTTTTCTGCAATGCATATGCATCATCTTTATAATCAGAAAAAGAAGTATTAAAAATATTTGAAGAGCGAGGGTTTCCCTGGCTGTCCAGTGGTTAAGACTCCCCGCTTCCACTGCAGGGGTCTCAGGTTCGATCCCTGCTCAGGGAACTAAGATCCCTCACGCTGCACAGCGTGACACACACCCCTCCCACCCCAAAAGTTTGAAGAGCAGTTGTGGGCTGAATAGGTGATAGACTCACGTATGAAGCAGCAGCTAGAGCTGCTCAGTACCAGCTTCCCCATGAGGTGGAGGCCTCCTTGTCACCGAGTGTCAGGGATAGGGGGGGAGGTTGAACAAGAGGGCTGATAAGTGTGCGAACCAGTAGGATGAAAAGGGAAAATGACATTTACTGTGGTCCTGCTATAGTCAGGATGCTCCAAGTCTGAGATCTACCATCAAAATAACTCCCGTAATGATGTAAAGCTGGTAACAGTTAGAGCTGGGATCTCAATCCAGGACTTCCTGCCTCTTCAACCCATGTTTGAAAGAGCCTTTTCCCTCTGCAAGAGCCAGGCCTGCTCTAGTCACCTGTTTATATGCCCAGCCTGCATCCCTTCTTGGGATCAAGGAGCAGGTAGGAAATCTTGCAATTTATTACAGAGACTTTTCTCCCATGGATTTGTGAAGTCCTAGGGTGGAGATCTCTCTGGGACAGGAGTTGCTCAGCGAGTAGCTGGAACCCAGCTGGATTCTCAGACTGCAGTGTCCCCCCCATCACCAAGCATCTTGGGGGACACTCATGTGGATCAAAACCCCAGTTGATGGACTCCCATTTAAAATATGTAGAATAGATTCCTTTTCTATCCATGAAGCATGAAGTTACACTCAGAGGCAATCCATCCAAATGTAAAATATCTTATTTTCTCACCTCACCTTTGCTGCCTTAGTCACCTGAAGCCATTTGGCTAAGGTGTCAAAGAGCACAGAGCCTAGTTCCCTTTCACAGAGGGCAATACTGAGTCTGCTGTCAAAAGTTCTAGACACGAAATCTGGGACAGCGATGTGACTGTCTCCCCTCAAGGCTTTGGACTTCTAGAGGGTTACTTGAGTGAGTTATTTTCATGAGAGACCTTCAATGGGTCCTAGGAAAAAAAAACAAGCCACAAATGTAATAGTGCTTAGAACTTTCTGAGCACAGATGCATTCTTGTGTTATCAGCAACTGCTCCTTTCCCTCCCTCCCCCCACCAGCTACACACACACACACACACACACACACACACACATACACAAGTACAAGCACACACACAAACACACACAAAATCTTCCCCATAAGGGCTCTGAGGGTCATCTAATTCAAGCAGTTTCTGACTCTTGCCAACAGAGCATGGAAAGCAGGAGCTGTTTTCAGGAAAGTCTGGCCCAAATGTGAGAGGGTAATGTTTTCAGGGGACAGGCCCCACCAGGAACACCCCTTGACCTAAGGGAGGTCAATTACAACCTCCATTTACAGACACCAGTCTATCAAGGGACTCGGCTCTGAGGGTCAATGTCACTTGCATAGTCTGTCAAGAAATAAAATGTCTTCCCATCTCAGAACCAGGGGAGTAGGAGCGGGGGAAAGGAGTATCTTGTTTTCTGAGTTCCAAGAATTTAACAGTAGCCTTTAGTTGAAAACAGTATAGCAGTTTCTTAAAACCAAAAAAAGAACTATCATATGACCCAGCAATTCCACACCTGGGTATATATATGAAAAAAATGGAAACACTAATTAGAAAAGATACATGCACCCCAATGTTCATAGCAACACTATTTACAATTGCCAAGATATGGAAGCCACCTAAGAATCCATCAACTGATGAATGGATAAAGAAGATGTGGTATATCTATACAACTGTGCACTACTCAGCCAAGAAAAAAAAAAAATGAAATTTTACCATTTGCAACAACATGGATGGACTTGGAAGGTATTGGTGCTAAATGAAATAAGTCAGACAGAGAAAGACAAATACTGTTTGATTTCACTTATACGTGGAATCTAAAAAATACAACAAACTAGTGAATATAACAAAAAAGAAGCAGACTCACAGATACAGAGAACAAACTAGTGGTTACAAGTAGGGCGAGGGCAGTGGGGAGGGGCAAGATAGGGGTAGGGGGTTAAAAGATACAAACTATTATGTATAAAATAAGCTACAAGGATACAACACAGGAAATATAGTCAATATTTTATAATAACTGTAAATGGAGTATAACCGTTGAAAATTGTGAGTCACTATATTGTACACCTCTAACTTATATAATATTGTATATCAACTATACTTCAATTAAAAAATAAATAAAAGTAGCCTTTAGTTTTCTTAAGGTAAACTATATTTCCAGATCCTCCTACACCTGAAACATTTTCTTTGACCATGAATACGTACTTAATGAGAATCAGAAATGCCAAATTGGACCATTGCATCCAGCAGGAGAACACTTCACTGCCAACCTCAATAACATCATCTCCAGAGGATATAAATATTCCCCTAGAACAACCAAAGAACCCTAATAGCCCACTATGGGTATCTATCTGTATGACTTGGGGAGCTCATTTGACATCTCTTGATGTCACTCTCCTGCTCTATAAAGTGAGAGTGTGGTAACCAAAATTCCTCCCAGTTTTAAATTGTATAATTCGACCCACCTATGAATTTACCTAGACCCAGGGTTAGCAAACTACAGTTGGCGGGTCAAATTCAGCTCGCTGCCTATTTTTGTAAATAAAGTTTTATTAGCACAGACAGAGTCAAGCCCATTTATACCTATTATCTATGGCTACTTTTGGACTACATTGGCAAAGTTGAGTAATTGGGACAGAGTTGCCACAAAGCCAAAAGTAAATACTATCTGCTCTTCTACAGGAAAAGTTTGCCAACTCCTGGTCTAGACCATCAGAAACTGAGGTAGTCTGAGTCAGACGATGGGAAACCAGATATTCTGTAGGGAACACACAAGAGTGCATCCATAGGCTGGGGATCTATTTATGTTTTGAGCCTGTGCCATCTCTTGGGATGGCACAGCAGGCAGCAAACTTATGGAACGTGTTAAGTAGAACTTTCTCGTTGTTGTCCTCAAACCGCTGCTTCTGGGCTTCAGTGAGTGTGCCCTTGGCAGGCTCACCTATCTCCTCCTGCTTCGTTCCCTCTGCTACCCACTGATTCCCATCACATCCCTGATCACCCTTCCTCTTTCCAAACTTCACTGGTTTTTTTTTAAGTCTGTCCTCAAACAGAAGGCTCTCCTTCCCCTTGAGCATTTTCATTGCACTTCTCTGGACCATGTCTAGGTTCATTATGTCTCCCATAAGCCTTGCGGGCTTATGACCAAAACGACACTCCTTCAGGAGCAAACCTTGGCGTCAAGCAAGGAGGGAAGTTTGGGCCATGGGGCTCAGGGGTGGGGGGCCAAGTTCTGTGGCTGAACCTGGATTGGAATCCTGACTCCCAAACCTCCTAGTTATGAGGTCTTCATCAGTAACTGCCAGGCTGACTCCAGAACCTCTAAGGTGATTGTAGTCATGAGCTGATGAGACACGGGACTCAGAGAAGAACCTGCAAGAATGCACACCTGAGATGGAGAGTTGGCTGAAGATGCTGTGCGGATTCCCCTCCTCAGAGAAGTCAGCTGTGATTTCAACTGTATATTTGTACATGTTATGTGTGTGTATATAGATATACAGTTGAAATCATAACTGACTTATCTGAAGATAAGAATCTCTCTCTCTCTCTCTCTCTATATATATGTATATACATACATCCATATATATATATACACACATACATACATATATGTATGAACATTTATATAGTTGTATTGATATTAAGTGTGTATATACATACAGTTGTATAATATATAATACAATATATATATTACCATATATATACACATTTACTTACATATATTTGTACCATATTTTTTAAACTAACAAAATGTTTCCAAGCTGAGCACACTAGGCTCCTTGCAGGCACTCAGCCTCACCCATCTTTCTGCACATCCAGGGGCCAGCGTGGCACATGTGACATATCAGACTGCCTTGGTGAAGGGACCCCAAAGGCCACAATGCGGCCCAGAAAAATAAATTCCAATAGAATTTAAAGCTATAAATGAGGAGCTATAATTGCTCCATAAATACTTGGGAATTCATGTTTGAAGTGGAACGGCTCTCAGAACCTGAGTGTAAAAAGTTATTTAGCCAACCTTGATTGAACACCGACTACGAGCCAAATCCCTTCAAATAGGACATGTTCTTTGCACCGCTAAGTATTGGTTTACAACTCATTAGCCATTTGACAGGGCAGCTGGGAGCGCAGGGGTGGAAGAGAAATGTAACCCTGGAGGGTCCCGAGCCATTGTCACCTGGAGATAATGCATCTCTGTGATGTGAAGGAAAGCCCGTGAGAACCCATTTCCAGTCACAAGCACTTAGTGGATACCCAGACATTTAGGAAATACAGAATACCTCAACTCTTCGGGTCTCTGACCTGGGTGCCCTGCATCCTGTGAATACAGTTGGACAGATTTTCCTCTGAACTGCTTACCTTGCAAGTGGCTCATTTGTCCCTTCCCTGCTGGGCCACAACAGCAGAGACTGGCCTCAAGAGGCCCTTGTCCCTAACCTCAGAGTCGACCATCTCAAACACTGACAGCCAGAGGAAGATTACCTGAGAGCTGAGAGGAACCCAGACCATCTCCCGCCTCACCTGGATTTGCCCTGGGTAAATCTGAGTGTTTCAAAAAAGCAAAAGAGTTTCCAAAGGCCTCCGCTCGAGGCTCCCATTACCCCGGAGCAGACCGCTATCTCTAATCAGGATCATGCATTAATGACAGAGACAAGTCCTCAGGAAGATGAAAGGCCTTGTATAATTAAAAAGATAAGAGCGGTCCTGGGAGAAGGAAATTGGGATTCAATTAACACGAGGGCTCTGCCCCTACCCTCCCCCGCTATCAAATGTTCCACTGAGAAGTGCCCTCTCTGCTGCCCGAGAGTGAAAGGCTGAAGGGCTCTTATTTATGGCCTGCTTGGAGTGGGGCCTGGGGCCTTCCTCGGCTGGGGAGTTTGTTTACTTAGAGCTCAAGAGGGGAGGGGAAGAGCAACACGAATCCTGAAAAAGGAGGTAACAAGCTGCTTTTGACTCCTTTTCTTTCCTCGTCTCAGCTCCTCTGATCTTCTTGACAGGGGAAGAAAAATACTCAGTAGAAGGTCTATTTCCTTCCTCCTTCAGCCTGAGGCTGACACAACAGGCTAAGGGTCACTGCTGAGAAAGCTCTGCGGGGTTATTTGTGTTGGGAAACCAGGCCACTTCCCCCTTTCCGTCTTTCTCAGGTTTCCGTGGAGGCAGAGGGAAGATAAGGTTGGAGACGCAGCTGCTCGAAGGGTCTGTGGGACTGGACATGTGGGGAGAACGGCCTCGGGGAACCCTACTTCTGGGCATCCTCTGAAGAGTTCTAAAGCCAGGAGTGGAGTTCACTGGGGTCTGTGGTCTAAGCCGGGATTGACAGGGTGGGGACAGCTTAGGGTGCTCCAGCACCCTAAGAGCAGCAGCTGACACCAGGTCTGTGGGAGTTGGTCCCAAGGTGCCTTTACTTGCAATTCTTTTACTTCGCAGCCAACTTAGCGGTAAAGGCAGACCTGGGCCCCAGGACCTTACAGAAATATTAGAACATGGCGGTCCACTTGGATGGATGGGCTATGTTTTGAAAACTCTGCTTTGGCTGAAGGTTGGTGAAGCTTCTTTCTGCCTCTCTTTTCAAGGGGCTCATGGAACCCTCCCCGCTAGAAGGCATCTCCCAGTCACCCTGCAGGGCCCTCGAGCCTATGTGTCACCAGGCCAATGGGGTCCATGAAGCTAAGGAGGATGGCTTTGAGGAAACCAACCCAGGACATCTGGGACCGAGAAGATAGAGAATAGTAGAACAGCTGGAAGGAGTGGAGAAATTTGCAGACAAAGCAGAATCATCAGGATATTAGATCTTGTTCTCTGCCCGGTTAATCATCTGGAAGCTCTATTCAAGGTTGTACATTAACCTCACTTGATACACTACAGACACCTCAAGTTCAAGACATTTAAAGCCAGCCTCCACATTTTAACCATCCAATATCTTTTCCTCCCATGTTCCCTATTTCAGCGAATGACTCAATTAGGACTTTCTAAGCCTCAGTTGTTCAATCTACAAAATGGAAGAAACAACGCCGGCTCTGTCTCCTTCAGAGTCGACAGAATCAAGTAGAGAGCCCAGAAACAAACACACTTTGGAAAATATAAAATGCAAGGCAGATTGCCAAAGCTGGAGACCTTGACTCTCTTCTCCCTCAATGTCCACATTGGTCACCTCCTTACTGACTCTCAAAGAAGGGGCTCCATGTCACATGAAATGAGGATGCAACCGCACTCTGGAAACTGCAGTGGGCTGCACCTGTGAGCGGGTGACAAACCAGTGCAACCCAGCTCCAGAGAACTCCCTCAGATGCAATGCACATCCATTTCTGCAGAACCTTATTAAAGACTGAAACTGAATTTTTAGTGTGGAACAAGGGGTTGACAATGTAGCAGGAATTCTAAGCTAGATGGGAGAGGAGAACGGTTGCATAGCGGGTTTGAAGGAGAGCTATTTGGACCAAGTTATAATGTGAAGACCTTAGAGACAATCAGCCATAATCTCTTTATTTTTCAGGCAAACGTGTGAACTGAGAGAGGGTGTGGATGTCAGCCTCCAAGATGGTCTCCTGGAATTCATGCCCTTGTGAAGTGCCCTCCCAGGCTGATGGGGGCTGGCCTGTATAACCATTAGGATATTGAGGAAATCACAACTTGTGACTTCTGAACCTAGCTCACAAAGCACATTGTGACTTCTGCCCTGGATCACTCACTCTGGGAAGCCAGCTGCCAGGTCATGAGGACACCCAAGGAGTCTCTTGGAGAAGCCCACGTGCTGAGGAATTGCAGCATCCTTCCAACATCCACATGAGCAAACCATCTTGGAAACAGATTCTCCAGCCCCAGTCAAGCCTTCAGATGAGTGCAGCCCTAGACAATGTCTCTAGAGACTGTGAACCAGAACTTCCCAGTTTTGCCACTCCCAGATTCCTGACCCACGAAAATGTGAGATAACAAATGTTTGTTATTTGAATTCACTAAGTTGTGGGGTATCTATACAGCAATAGATAACTAATACAGAGAGTGTATGTTACCTACTTATGTTCTATATTTTCACAATGTATCCAGGTCATTATCTCATTTTATTCTTATACTTACTTGTTCTCTCAAAAGTAGAGAAGCTGAGGCTTGGAGAAGTTAAGTAGCCTTTCCAAGTTTACATTATGCATAGTGGCAGAAACAGGTAAAGAAGCCAAGCATTGCAACTTGTTTTCTCTTTGCACACAATCCAGCTTCTGAAATCACATTATGTAGGCATCTGAATCCTTTGTCATTGTCTAGGGCCTGCTCTGTTTTCCAAGAACTGCTTGCTGCATGCTCTAGGGCACAGGTGGATTAAGGAGTCACCTCAACTTTAGCACAACCTGCTAAACTAGCCTGAGTATTCCCAGCCATCATCTGACAAGCCTCAACTGAGTGCCTGCGTATGACAAGTGTCAAAGAAGCCACATCTACGGATGCATTTCCTAGAGGCACAGTTCAATAGAGAGCCAGGGGGTGAAATAAAAGAGAAAAGAAAAAATAAGAAAGCTATAACATTTGAGCTTGAAATGTCACAGGGAGCCAAGGAAGTTGTCTGATGGATTGCCCTGTCATCTCCAAGCCAAAAGAAAAAAAATTTCAGATCCATCAATGTGTTCCTGCCCTTTTAATCCAAACAATATTTTACAGCATCAGAATGCAAAGATATTATGTTCTTAGACATCCAGCAATGTGTGAGGATTGCCGAGCACTTCACCAGAAAACAGCAAGTGAGAACCACAGGTTGTTCTAATGTCTGCACATCTTCTTGACCCATGTTATATGTAAAAATATACTATAACATACACGAGAGCCTACATGGTGCTGTATGTTCATTTATTCATTTATTCACTCACTCATTCATGGGGAGCCCACTGTCCACGTGACTCTGCCCAAGACAATGAACATGAGGGACACCTGCGTACCTATGCTCCAGCTGCCCAGGTCAGGGACATCTCCTGCCTGCCCTGGACCTGCTCCTCCCTCTGGCTGGCTTCCTGGTCAGTAGGCATGCTCTCCACTGTCTTCTCCTCAGGCTTTTCCCCTACGCTTCTACCATCTGCCCCTTGGATCAAATGTTTGGCTTCTGGGCTCAGGTAATATGGGAACATAGCTTTATTTGCAGGGTAGGTTGAAAAACGCCTAACTTGATATGAAAAGATGACTGGCAGCATGAGGTATATGCTGAAGCTTTGAGAAGGACAAACACTATAGTACTGGCTTCGTAGCAAAGGCTTCCAAGTGAGGTGCAATTTGATGGGGTATTTGCCAGTCCTGAAACAAGTCCTGCCTTCCCTCATCCCCAGGTCTTAAGTCACACTGCTTCTGCCTCCTCCAAGCAATCCTTCCTGATCCCCTCAGTCAGTGTGATCGTCCCCTTTCTCATCATGTTTTGTTCCTCTATCTCAGTGATCTGCTTTGTATTTTAATTACCCATGTGTGCACCTACCTTTCCCACTAGATTGTGAGTCATCAGTGGGCATGATTGTGTCTATATCCCTATACAATAACTAGCACAGCGAATAATAAATCTTTGTTACAATGACTATCATTATCTACTCCCATTTGACAGATGATGAAATGAAGGCCAGAGAAATGAAATAGATTTCTCAGGATCATACAGAGAAGAAGTGGTAGAACTGGGATTTGAACCCATGTCATCTGACTGCAGAGCCTGTGCTATTAATATCTTCACAAGACTGGAAGGCATTGCTTGCTAGTGATTCCGTATCTACCCGTCTTCAACTTCTCTGTTTTCTGTGGGAAACCAAGTCAGTAGACAAAAACTCTTTTCTACATCCTTTCAAATGTTTCAGTGTTTCCGCTGAATTTTCTCTTTTGAGGTTTAAATATCCCTTCTCTCAAGTGTTCCATAAGGTGAGTTGTTTCTAGCTCCCTCACCATCTTGGTCACCCTGCTGAATAAATTTGAGTTTGTAATAATTCTCATAGAAGATGATACTAGAAGTAAACACCATATTGCACATGTGGTTAAACCAGCATGGAGTAAAACGAGATGATGATTCCCTGTTTGAGGTGGAGCAGAAGACAGACACCTGGGCTTAAGGAAAAGCCACTTATAAGGGGACAAGGGTGATACTGAGTCAGAAAAGGAGACAGGAAACCATGAAGTGGTAAAGCGTTCGGGAGGCTACAAGAAGGGTACATTCTAGTAAAAGTTTAAAGTGCTATGAAAACGAAGAGAAGAAGGAGTCTAAAGATGCAGGAAGATGGCTTGCAATGTGAGATTTTTGCAGAGGGGTTAAGGATAATAAGAACAGAAAAGATGGACAAATCTGCTGGCTTGGGGAGAGCAGTTGGGAAAAAAATGCAGGAGTCATGGAAAGAGCAGGCAATGAGCAGTGTGACTTCATGTTACAAAAGGAAAGGGAGGAAAACAGTGACCGGTGGGAGCAGGGGCAGGCAACAGGGTCACATAAAACATTATTTACTTGCCGTGGAGGTGGGAAGAGGGGTGTTTTTCAGTAGAGAGGATGAAGAGGGGAAGATTGAATTTGCTGGAACCAGGGTAAGATGAAGGGAGCAGGCAAGATGAAAGGGGAAAAGAACAATTTGCTAGTAGAGATAGAAATATTGGAAGGTCTGAAGGTGCAAAGAAGGGGGGTCTGGTAGGAACCCTCACTTCGTGCTTTGCGGGGTGCAAAACTTATCCATGTTTATTATCTCAATGAATTTTTACAGCAATCCTGAGAGGGAGGTATTACTATGTCTGGTTCACATGTAAGACAATGGAGGTTCTTAAAAGGTAAGTGACTTTCCCAAGGTCCAAGATTTTCTGACTTCTAAGCCCTTTTTCTGACCCTATGACTGCAGTCTATTGCTCTGTGTACCAGGGTGTTCAGTAAGGCATGAATCAAGGCCATGTTCTAAAAGGGAAGCAACAGAAGTGGGTTGCTGAGTAGTGTTAGAGGCTAAGGAGAGCTGAGAAGATTGAGCACACAATTGCAGAAAAGGGGTCAATGAGAAATGAATAGGAAGTTTGCCTGAAAGCACCAAGAGCATCAAGGTAGTCAGCCTAAGTTTGCACTGGTCCAAAGGAGCCCAGCTCCAGTCTTCTCCTGTTTCCTGAGAAAAAATAATCCATCCATTGATTCCTCTGAGCTTAACGAGTACCACTGTGCCAAAGAACCAGTAGGCTACTCAGGGAAGGAGTTTTATGTGGCCAGAGACAGGGTAGATGGCACAAGATATACATGAATCATGACAGTGCCCATATATGGCAGAATGTGACCAAAGAGTGAAGAGTCTTCTTGGACACCCATAGGAAATGGAGGCAATTCCATGGGAGTGGGTAGACTGAGAAGGTTCCTGTGGAGGGTTAAACCCAAACTTTTACACATGCTCAAGCATGGTGGTGAAAGTAGCTACAGAAACTGAGAAACCTTGGTGTTAATGAATGTAGGTCAAGTCAAGTCTTGTTACTCGAAGGGCTGGAAAACGCCTCCAGAAGGCCTGGAAAGGAACTTGGAATTATTTCGGTGGAGGATACTTTTCCTCAAGAAGGAGAATTATAAAGCATCAGAAATTACTTAAAGTTGATACTAAAGATTCACTAACGGCCACTAAGGAGAGCCTCAGAAACTTGGAATTCTCTTAGGCAACTGCTAAACTCTCTTCCCTCCCAGAATGCTACTCTCAAAGTGCTGCCAGGGTAGGACTCCAGGGGCCAGGAGACCTAGGCTCCATCCTTTTTTTGGTTTTTTTTTTCTGCCCAGTTCTCTATATCCATCTTCAACAAGTGACTCTGGGAAGAGCCCAGTACTGTGGGCAGAAAGTAGGAGGGCAGGCTTGCTGGGGCAGGAGCCCCACAGACGAGGCGAAGTGGCCACACGGAGTCACAGGCCAGGTCCAGCTTCTTCTGTGTCGCTGCCAGCTTGACCTGCAGCCTCTTCCTTCTGCAGTCCAGGTAGCGCCTCTGCAGCCAGCTCGCCTGCCAGGCCAGGAGCACTCCAGAGGTGAAGGTCACCAACACAGACAGCTGCAGCAGCCTCTCGAGCACGTCCACCATCGGCTGCCAGGCATGCAGTGCCCAGACACATCCTTGAGGTTACTAAAGCCTGGCCAGGGTCTCCTGGTGCCATCTTGTCATGTGCACAGGTGTCTAACCAATCTCACCCTTGTCCCCCAATCAATATACCCCCGGAGGACCTTGGCCCTCGCTAGAACTTTACAGTAAATGCATGAGGGGGAATCCATTAGAAAATATTTCTGTGTAAAACAAAAAAAAGAAAAACCAAACAAACTTTAAAAGCTGCTCTCATTTTTGAGAGTGGAGAGAGTTTGTAAGTTGCCAAGAAGAATGCCCACCCCCAGTTCTTCTGCTGCAACTCTGGGCTCAGTTATTAACAACGCTTTCTGAACCCCAAATTGAACTGTGCGATCTCATCTACAATTGTATCTATGAGGATGATGGGACAACGTGTTTGAAACTGGTTCAGCACATACAGGTAGAGTCACCATTGTGTAGTAATAAGAGTTCCAATTGGCCAACCTGAGTCTGAGTTCTGGGAACCTCACTTGCTCTGTGAACTTGAGCAAGTCTCAGACTCCCAGAGTCAACTTCCAACCTCAGAGCGCCTCGTGGTGTTACAAGAATAAAACAGACCAATCTGCTAAAATGGCCAAATGATATATTATTGTTATTATGTTGCCAATAAATAGTAAGAAAGTCTTTAAGTTAGACTCCAGAGCCTAGAGTTTAAACATTTGATGATGACTTGACTATCGCTGCATGACATTTTTCCTCATCTGCCATTCTCAGCTCAGTAACACATAGCAAGTCTCCTTCTGCCAGGTATCCTCAATCATTTTTAGCAGCGAAACTTCACAACCTCATGCCCTCTATAATGAGTCTGGAACTAAATCAGGAGGTTTGAGGAAGAGTGCTTCGTGAACTAAAACTGATAATTCATTTGGGAGACTACGTCTTATTTTCATGTAGGGTACTTCCAAGATTTGACTCACTTTGGACTGGAGCTATTAGAAAATATCCATATGGCCTTAGCTTGGGAGTGCTACCAAAGCACATCCTCTGGGACCATTCTGATGCCAGGCACTTTCACATCCTTTAAAATACACAGTTTAATCCAATCCTCAATGAAACTTCTAGGGTTGAAATAAGTATTCCCATTTAACAGACAAGGAGGCTGAGGCTCAGAAAAAATTAAGAATGTACCCAAAGTCATACAAATAACTATCAGGGCTGGAATTTTAACTCTTTTCTTCAAGTCCCATATTCTTTTCACTATACCACCCTTGTAAAGAAAAGTCTCAGTGAACCAGATGAATTATTTGGGGCTCCTTCTCATAGTATATTGACTCAAGAGCTTCACTGAGTCTTCTAGTCCATCAGCAGGGCTGAGATAGACAAAGTATCCAGCGAAATAGACTACAGAACCCAGAGACAGGCCTGCATGTGGACGGACACCACTTCATATAGAACACAACTGGTGTTGCGGATCAACAAAGAGAGAATAGACAGCTCAACAAATCTTGCTGGGACAACTGGTAAACCATAAAGAAAAACTAAATTTTAATCTACTTCACAGCATATATAAAATCAATTTAAGATAGCTTAATATCTGTGGAGAGTAAAATTTAAAGCTTCAGAAGAAACTGTGGGGGAATATCTTTATGACCTCAGGAGATGAAATACTTTTATCTGAAAACACAATATAAAAAATAAAGCTCATAAAGAAAAGATTGTTAACTTTGACTAAGTTGAAATTAAGAACGTGGGTTCATCAAAATACACTATAAAGAAAATAAAAAGACAAGCCACAAAACTGGGAGAAAATATTTGCAACACATAATCAACAACAGATTTTCAGAACAGAACTTTTGCAAATCAGTGAGGAAAAGACAAACAATCTGACAAAAACAGTCAAAAGAAATCATGAATAATCATTTTACAGAAGAGGAAACGCAAGTCGCCAATAAACATACAAAACTTCACTCAACCTCACTGGTAATCAGGAAAATTAAAATTCAAACAACAATGAGAAGCAATTTTGCACCCCAAAATTTAAAAGTCTGATAATACCAAGTGTTGGTGGAAAAAGTGAAGCAAGCAAACTCTTATTACTCGTGGGAGTGTACCCTGATACAGCCACATCGGAAAAAAATTCAGCATCATCCATTACATTGGAAGATATGCATTCCCTGTGACCCTGAAGTTGTACTCTTGGCTATATACCACAAAAAGCACTTGGCCCTTGCAACAAGAGACAGTGAAAAGAATGTCCATGGCAGCGTTACTGTAATAGAAAAATATACTGGAAACACATCAGCCAAGCAAATGTTCATTAACAGGAAGATGGATGAATACCTTTTGACATAGTCCTGCACTGCAATAGCATACAGCCATGAAAAGAAAGTACAGATGCCAACATCAACACACAGGAACCTCACAAACGTCTACTGAACAAAATGAGAATGAACTCAGCTGCACAAGAATATACATATTGCATCATACCACTTATATAAAATTCAAAAATATGAAATATTAAGCAATCTATTGTTTGGAATACATAGATTCAGGGCCAACTACAAAGAAAAGTAAAAGGAATAATGAACCCAGAATTTAAGATACCGGTCACCCCTGCTGGGAGAAAGGGGTCTGGGGTCTCCAATGGTTCCACAGGTGATGTTCTAACTCTCAAGCTGTGTGATGTTTATATTGGTGTTCATTATGCAAGTCTTTCCACCTTATATATTCTATACAGGCTATATTGTGAATATGAGTTTGGTGAAGGACCCAGACAAGGAATATTAATATTTATAATTCAGATTGGGCAACCATCTAGTGTTCTGGACACACCTCAACCCAGTACCAACACTAAGTTCTTCTTATTGAAGTCTATACAGCCAGCGCCTGGCACATAGATCATTACAGATGCATAATGATAACTTTATAAGGGAATAAACGGTAGAGCATTGATTAGATGGATGGGTGGGTGGACAGACGGAAGACGGAATGAAGTGGCCAGCTCAGGGCCTAAATAACATGAAGGTATTTAATAGAAGCTCAAGGGCAAATGGGAGAAAGAAGCAAGAAGCTAAATAAGACTTGAGAACTGCAACGAGAACTTTCTTTCTCTCACCTCTTGAATGCACGCAATAAGATAAAATTAGAATCATCTAATTTAACATAAGCCTAATTGAATCCCTCTTTATTAAATGGAAAGAAGACTGACTGTTAATTCTACACAGTCCTCTCGCCACTACTCCACCCTCGCTAGTCGGCTTGGAGAATTGCCTTTTCTTTCTCAACTCACTCGCGCTTTGCCCTGACCCCTGTTCAGTCTTTCAAACGCACTTTGATTATGGACATTCTTTACTAATTTGCAAGCGTGATGCCCTTCTGGGCCCTTCTAGGCTGTAGGCTTGATGAAGGGAAGTGTGTCCTATTCATCTGTTAATCCTGCACCTATTACAGCACTTGACAGATCACATGTTGGACACATACTTCTTTTGAAATGAACAGATCCTGATATGCGTTAAAAGCAGTGAATCTAAGTCAATGACTCCAAAACTCAAGTATTAATAGATTAGCAGAGTAGGGATCTCAAAATCAGAAGGAAGGGTAAAAATACAAAGTAGACTCCAGGCTGATTTTGGCTAGGATGTAAAAAAGCAATTTAAACCAAGCTCTGAAATCTTGCTGAGTCTTCTACAAGCCAAGCAAATCTGATGCACATAATACACCTAGCCTGGGCCACACACAGCCCAGGGGATAAAGTGGCTCCATAAAGTTTGGGCTGAGATATCTTTAGAAGGTTGAATAAAAGCCAGCTTTGTGAAAATACAGCATTTGAAATGAAAATTCTTTCGGGTATTGATCCCTGGAAAACACATTAGGGTGCCCTGGAAAAAAAAAAAGAGGCAGGTGACAAGGCCAGGAAGATGTGTAGAAATACAGCGAGGTGAGTGAGGCGGGTGGAAAGTCATGCACAGAGAAGTGTGAACCTTGGATGGAATTAATCACACCTCTAACTGCTCAGGCCACTGTCTGCATTGATCCTATAGTAATTCTGGTGCAGTAGCCAAAACTCAGCTGAAATTCTTCTAGCAGACACTGCTGGAAACTCCTCTTTGAAAAATCTATCCAAGTTGCTTTATTTTGTTTATACACTAAATGCTTCTTTGCATCCAAATGTAAAGGCAGAACTCGAGGAAGAGATAGGTTAGAACTCATAATTGGATCTGATGATTACTTCCTTCTTCCTTTCGGGACTATTTTCAAATATTGGTAGCTTAGCCTGATTGGTGAAAGGTGTTGTTGTTCAGATACTGTATGACATGCCTCACAACAGCAAACAGGGCTGTTACAACTTGTTGACCAGTTGACTACTCACTACGTGCAGGCACTATCTTAATCCGTGAATGTACATTATCCTTGTAACAGTCATAATAGTGCCCTCAGGTCGGGATTATTACCCCATTTTCTATATGAGAAAACTGAGTCTTGAGAGATAAAGTAGACTGAGCAGCAGTTTGTCTCCAGGGCCATCTAATTTAATCTCCTTCCAGCTGATATTCATAAAAAGACATCTCTAAGGAACACTGGGCTCTCTACAAGTATTGTCAGATATTTCTACCCATTTTGAGGGCAAAAAACAACCACCACTAAATCATGGGAAACTTGTGGGCAGGAATCAGCACAGAACTGGGTATCATGACACTCAATACATCTACTGACTGAATTTTGTTTGGAGACCGCGTGGAGCATCAGGGCTTTGAGAATGTCAGCCGATGAGAACTTCCCATTGTCAGTGGTCCTTCTTCTTTCCTTTTCCTCTTTTCTCCCTTCTTCCCTTTTCCTTCCTTTCTCTCCTGCCTGCCTTCCATTAAATGAGTATTTTCAAGCACCTACTACGTATAAGCTTTGCACTTGAGGTGGGATACAGAGACAAAGTAACATGGACCTCGCACTCGGGTACCTTGAAGAATAGACATGGGAACACACCACAGCACAATGAGAGAGAGGCTACACAAACTCCAGAGGCAGAGTCAGGTTCATCTCCTTCTCTTCGTGTTCAACCAGTAGAGTACAGGGCCATGCTTCCAAATGGGAGAAGACCTGGCATGTGAGGGCAGGTCTGCAAATGAACCAAACCACACATTACGTACAGGAAGGACAGTGCAATCACATGAAGGAAGAGCCATCTGCCAGGGATGGAGGGAAAGAGGGGACAGGAGAGAGAAATAATTTTCCTGAGCCCTACGAAGAGGGGAAATCAGCAAAATTCCTTCCTGACCAGTCACACACTCACTCCCACTCTCAACCTTTCCGTCTCCCAAGGAGGACTTTGGCTTCTCTCCATACTTAATCTTGTAAATAAGAATGGGGAATGTAAATTTCATCAACTCGGAAGAGCAGGACAGAGCTGGAGCCCACGTGGCAAGTGGAGGGGGAAGGTCAATTCCAATATTTATTTTTTATTATTATTATTATTTCGAGGACAGGGAGAAAAGGCAGAAATATTTCCAAAATGTCAACACTATTAAGGAAATCGGAACACCTTAATCCATTTAAATGTCAGCTAGAACCAGGCGTGGGTTTTCAGGAGGGGAGAATGAGAAAGTAAGGAGGGGCAGAGGGAATTAATGCCAGATTCCACATAATCTATCAAAGTTTCTTTCTTTTCTTAATATATTAAATATTAAATGCTTCTTTGCATCCGAGTGAGAGAGGAGAGAGAAAGGGACCAGTGTGGAACTCATAAATGCCTAGATAATTGGTTTTGAGGGTTTTTTTCTTCTTTCTTTCTTTCTTCTTGGCGGATTCTCAATTTCCCTATAAAAGAGAAAATTCATTTCCAGCCGCTAATGTAATGTCAGCGTGCTGTTTACTAAGCATGGATGATGTATAGGGGGACACTACTTTCAGAGGACTACTTAATGATGCATAGAATTAAATCCTGAACTCCTCAGCTGAGCCTCCTCCCTCCCTCCTGGTTCCCAGGCTCCCAGTGCATCCTGGGAGAAGCAGGATTGGCCTAACCTGCCTCCCTGGTCGCTAGAATTCTGGGGTCTCTGCCGGGGAAGCTTGAAAATAGCCCCTTAGCCTCAGCAGACACATTTGCCCCTGGCATAGCCTGGGATGACCTCCTGGGCAGAAAGAAACTGATGGACAAGGGGAAATATGGCTGCTCAGTGCTGGGGAGACAGAAGAAGGGCGTTAATGGGAGGCACTGGTTGGGGGGTGAGGGGGATGTGGGGCATGGGAGGGCAGAGGGCAGGGTGAAGTTGGAGAGCCTTGGGAGGGAGAGGGCTGACCAGGAAGAGCTGGAGGTGGAGCTTCTCTGAGCTCACCCTCTGCCCTCTGGAAACTGCAGCATTCGGATGTCTAGGAAAATAGATGTGGGCAGTTCAGCTGCATCCCTGGGGGCCTACGAGGCGATCATTGCCAGAGCAGCACCTTAGTTCTTCTCCTGCACCAGAAGCTCATGTTGCTTTCACAGCGGGGCTGGGCAGCCTGAGGGGCGGCACCCCACAGTGGGACAACCCAGCTTCCTTCCCTGTGGAAGTGACCCAGCCATGCCTCCTAAGAAACCACTGGTGGGCCGGCATGGCCACCTGGAAACTGGGAGAGAAGGTAGGAAGGTAGACAAAGGGGCTGGTGGTGAGCTGAGGGTAGTTGGGGAAATGCACGTCTAAGTGTGACGGTGTGAGGAGGGGGTAATCACCCAGTCCGTTCTGCATCTCCTCCAGGGCTGCTCTGGCCCCCTCCATCCTACTGAGGCTGGTCCCCCTTCTCCCCCTGGGTAAGACGGGTGGCCTCATTTTCTTTGTCCTCCTGGGCATTTGATGTCACTGACCACTTCTTCTTTCTGGAAGCCCTCTACTCCTCTGGCATCCTTGACACTGCTCTACTTCTGACAGCTCATTGCCTGTATCCCTCGTGGGTGTCTTTTTTCTCTCCCATCTACACACCGTAGACTTTCTATGGGCACTTTCTTGGGAGCTCACTCCTTCTCCGTGTGTTTTCACTCCCTATACAGGTTCCTGCCTTTCATGACTCCAAACTGCCATCTCTAGTCTGACCACACTCCTGGGCTCCCAGGACACATTGGCAACCACTTCTAAGCACCTCAGTATAAGTGCCCAGCTCTTGGGGCACATTCAGTTTCATCGCTACAGTCAGCTGCCCTTCCCCCACCCCGTTTCTGCCCATGCATATGCCATTCTTCCAAGCTCTCAGATCAGAAAACTTAGAGTCATCATTGTCTCGTCTCTCATTTATCAGTTTTGAAATGTCCCCTGGCTTCACTCTTTCCTATTCATCCCCTGACCCAGCATCACCCTGATCTAGCTCTTATGCCTGGACTCCTGCCAAGGTCCCCCAGGTTTTACCTGCCCCCAACCCTGAACTCTGAGGCCAGACTCATCTTCACAAAACAACATTTCCACTAAGTCATTTGACAGAGGCTGGTCACCACCTACTCAACTGTGTCCAGACTACACAGCACCGAGCAGACCCCACCTGAAAGAAGAATCAGCCCTGGGGGAACAGCACCATGTACCAGCCAAAATTGGGAGGAGACCCCAGGCTCCAGC